>NC_134460.1:12707500-13028653 GCF_047948215.1 Lycorma delicatula | reverse complement strand
AGTTTTACCACGATTTCTCTCGGACCATCCAGAAAAATGTACGGATATTTCTTTTATTGTGCGAACTAGCATACCTTTTCTTTCTTTTTCCTGTTTAGCCTCCGGTAACTACCGTTTAGATAATTCTTCAGAGGATGAATGAGGATGATATGTATGAGTGTAAATGAAGTGTAGTCTTGTACATTCTCAGTTCGACCATTCCTGAGATGTGTGGTTAATTGAAACCCAACCACCAAAGAACACCGGTATCCACGATCTAATATTCAAATCCGTGTAAAAATAACTGGCTTTACTAGGACTTGAACGCTGTAACTCTCGACTTCCAAATCAGCTGATTTGGGAAGACGCGTTAACCACTAGACCAACCCGGTGGGTGAACTAGCATACCTAACAATGCGTAACGTTCGAGAATAAAAAATACATTTATTTATTTTAACGTTGAAAATTAATTGATATATATGATACATATATCACAATTAATTAATTATGACATATGTAAAATTTTAAGTAAAAGTATGTGAAATATACAATAAATTACAGGAACTTAGTGAAGTTAAAAAGAGCCGTCATAAAAGAGAGAATTAACTTCAAATGAGAATTTAAATTTAATTCCTGATAATATCAAATAATGGCGCAATAGATACGATATTTTCTGCGGTACAGCCATAAACAATAAAATTAATCAATACCTACGTAAAATCGACTACACGGAATGAAAATTAATTACCGTTTTACGAATTCGGATGAATCGGGTTAGAGAGAGATCTATTGTGAAGGTCGGCGATACACAATAAATTACCTGCGGTTAATTAACCGACCGACCCGTCCTTAGAAATTGTAAAAAATAATCCAGCTTTCTCTAAAACTTCGTAGTAACGTAAAATTAATCATTCCCACCAAAAAAAGATAATTAAAAGAAAAAAAGTTACATAAAATTTTAAAAGAAAACATTAATTTGTTAAATATAAACAATTTTTAAATCGTTATCGAGATAAAAGAATTAAGACATTAATATTAATTTAAAAAATTTTAATAAAATATTCAAAATAGGCCAAAACAGAAAAAAAAACAAATTCCCAACAAGAAACTGAAATCATAAAAAAATTTATTTCAAACGTGGAATCTTAACAAATTTCTCCGAGATTAAAACTAAAATTGATATGTATAATGACAGGCAGATATGTTTCAAATCCCTACCAAGTATGTGAATATTGACACATTGATATATTTACCCGTACATATTACCCTACGTACGAGTGATATTTACCCACATTTAGCATACATATCCTGAATTTAATAGAATTCTTTTTTTTTTTTTTTGTCTTCAGTCATTTGACTGGCTTGATGCAGCTCTCCAAGATTCCCTATCTAGTTTCTCGTTTCATTTCAGTATACCCTCTACATCCTACATCCCCAACAATTTGTTTTACATACTCCAAACGTGGCCTGCCTACACAATTTTTCCCTTCTACCTGTCCTTCCAATATTAAAGCGACTATTCCAGGATGTCTTAGTATGTGGCCTATAAGTCTGTCTCTTCTTTTAACTATATTTTTACAAATGCTTCTTTCTTCATCTATTTGCCGCAATTCCTCTTCATTTGTCACTTTATCCACCCGTCTGATTTTTAACATTCTCCTATAGCACCGCATTTCAAAAGCTTCTAATCTTTTCTTCTCAGATACTCCGACTGTCCGAGTTTCACTTCCATATAAAGCGACACTCCAAACATACACTTTCAAAAATCTTTTCCTGACATTTAAATTAATTTTTGATGTAAACAAATTATATTTTAGAATTCTAAAAATGGTAAATGTCATAAATTTCAAATTCTTAAGAATCTTTTATTATACCGTAGAAAATAATACATAAGAAATTTTTCAATAAAACCTAACTTAAAATTTAATTAACCTTTTTATCTTTCACGGTTTTTTTTTAATAATAGAAGGAATATTCAGAAAGTTCCCTCGATATCCAAAAACAACACTTTTGTAGAGCAGATCAAGTGACACAAAATGAATGTAAACAGAAAAAAGTAAATTTTTATTAACTTATATAAAAAATAATTTACAAAACACGTTTACCTATTCTAAAAAGAGCCCGTAAAAAAAATTTCATCTCGATCATCATAAAACAAACAAATAGATAATTAGAAGAACCCAAAAAAAGGGAAAAAATTAGCATCTCGACCTTTCATCCGGAGGTCCCGGGTTCGAATCCCGCTACAAATCATTCATCTCATTCTCTGAACTAATATCTAACGATGGTCCCGGAGCTTAAACAACTTCCGACTGTAAAAAAGGTTTTACGATAAATAATAATTCAGTAAAAAAATATATATTAAAAACTATCTGAAGTTATTTCTGAAACAAAATTTTACGTACTTTTCATTTAAAAAAAAAAATGTGTATATGGTTAATAGGCGTACAAGGAAGTCATGTGTTGTCCATATCAGATTTTTTAATCATATGTTTATAAGATATGCTGTTTTTAGCATTAGATAAGAAAAAATTCCATTTTCTTTGTATTTTTTTTTTTTTTTGGAAGGAATTCATAATAACTTGTTACTTGTCATAGTAACATGATATAATAATAACGTTTCAAAACAGAAAAGATTTATATACAAATTAACTCCTTTGTATGCCAGCTTAATTTTGTTTAAAAACAGCCGATAGATTATCATCTGAGAAACGCAAGCAAAATAATTCCGCCGACGTTATTGCAGTTGTAGCACATACAATACATAAAGATTCACTTTCCCTGAGAGTATAATATTTATAAAATAAAACAATAATAGTGGAGAAGAAATGCACATGAAAATCCAATCTAGTAAACATAAAAAAATCAGATAAATACATACATAATAATTTACAAAACTGAAAATCAAGAAAAAAAACAAATATTTTCAAAACTTTTTACCAGAATAACTATTATATAAATTATTTTAATGATTTGTTTTTATTTTTTTACAATTTAAACAAATTGAAATTACACGCATAATTAATTATATTTATCGTTTCTTTCTGTTAAAACGTAAACGCTAATCCAATTACAAAGCAGCAAAAGGTTTTGTCACTATTAATAAAACATATCCTCTAATTTCCTCCATAAAAAATCGATATTTGCCTTTAATTTTTACTTCCTTGTACGAAGGAAAGGAAGTATTGCGATCACAAAAAATTTCGGTTTTCAGATTTCAACGGAAATATTCATTTTGACCACCGGTGAATCCATTTTAATTAATGAAATATTTGTATCTTACAAGGGAAAGACATCGGTTCGAATCCGACTTCATGTTCTTTTTTTAACTTAAATATATTGATTTATTAGTAATTATTAACCGCTGATTGTAAATAAAAAACTTACAATAAGTAATAATTTAATAATAACAACGCAAGTAAAAAAAAGAAATATGAAAAAATATCAGACGTTATTAATGAAATAAAATGTTAAGTACTTTTTTCATATATATATATATATATTAAAAAAAATGCGTATATGTAATTTAATCTACAAGGAAGTCATGTGTTGACCACATCAGATTTTTATTTATTAAATACACAGAAATTTTTTTGTATGTACATTGTCACAGAACAATGTACATACAAAAAAAAAGTATATAGCATACATCTACATAATCAAATAACAATATGAGTAATACAGATTGAAAGCAAATAAAAGAAAAAGTCAACTCTAAGGTAGATATAAAAATTACAAGTACACTTAACATAATCGTCTAGTGCTCGCTAAGGGAAACTCGATTGCTAAATCTCGTAATTTAAATCTACGATTATTTTAATGTATTTAAACGAAATACAAAGACGACAAATGTAACATTAAAATACGGAAGAGTACTACGATTTGTCACGTATGAAACTTGGAATTTAAGACGATAATAATTAAATTGGAAAACTAATATTAAAAAAAATAATAATAATAATAAAGCTCGGTAACAAAAATCTTTTATTGGATTAATGAGACTACTAAAGGTCATCCTACTTTACCATTTTTGAACTCGAAACTTAAATTGTACTCGCGTAATGCTCACATTTACATTTATATCAAATAAAAAATTATAAATTACATATGATACTGAATATTATGGTAATCTTACAAGAAGAAGGTATTATCGATCGGTGTCAGGGTACAGAGGTGGTAACAATCCACGAAAAAGATTTTTTAAGCCAATTGTATCTAAGGACGCAAATAACTTCGTAAGTATAACGTAGGTTTTATTTTTCTTGTTATTTAATTTGAAAGAGATATTTAAGGTACACACAAAAAAAAAAAACAGTTTAAGATCAAGTTCAAGTCGTGAAGTCGCCTTAAGGCTGGCTCGTTCGTGTTCATAGAAAGCAGGTCGAATACTACGTTGAGCATTACAATAATATAATAACAAATTCAACTGCGGTTTTACCGCTCCAATGTTTCTACTCAGAAACAGTAGGTATTCACGTATTATGCGTATCTATATCGATAATGCGTGTACAGTACAAACGGTATAACTTACACGGAATATTGTATGTATTAAAATCAATCGGTCAGTAAATTTAATAAAATAAATTTAGAAATAAAGAAATCGGTAAACGGTAAAAACGAAAGAAGAAAGACGTTAAAGGGTTACGACCAATAAGTTAGACACAATAGGGGTCGTTACGGTCCACAGCTGGAAGTTTCTCCTGCGATAGGCGTTTCTAACCCGGATAAAATACTGAACATAATAGTATTATTACGATTAACGTAACCTAAATTTGATTTTTAAAATTATTAATAAAAAGAATTCCTGATATTACCGATAAAGGTTTCAAAATAATCGATCGCTTTATTAACTGAAAAATATTTTATCAAGATGGATTTGGAAATAAAAAAAATTAACCTTTGTTTAATATAAAGATGACCTTTTATAATTGCACTAGGATTTACTTAAAAAAATATTTCATTCTTAACAAGTATTTAATAATATATTCTGTAGATCGCAAAAGAGACGGGTAGGTGTGCTACTCTACGAATAGAATAAGAAAAAACTGTCTGCGTATTTTCTAGGATGGATTAAACAAAAACGTGGGTAAATCTTAATTAAAATGTATCACAAAGTATATAATTTATTATAAAAAAAAAAATGTTAAAAGTCCATATTAAGATTTAAAAATTAAATTTTAATAAAAATAATGTGCGAAGACATTAAACAAATTGAAAAATAATTAAGAATTTAGTAGAAGTAAACGGATTATTATTTTACCGCGTACTACTTGTTAAATAAAATTAATATGTAGAATATTCGGGTTTTTCCTTTTCCTTTTTTTTTAACTAGCAACTCGCATCTTTTAAAAACTCATCGACAGAACAATAACAGTCGAGTAACAGAAAATATCTTAAAATTATTTAAAATAAATCGGGGATATGATCATTCAATTAGGTCGGTAATTTATTATAATGAGGCCCTTTCTCGTACGTTCCCTTTTATCGGGTCAAATAACACGAAATCATTCATTTGCTATAATGACGAGGAAATCGTTATATTGTAAGAATAACTAAATTCTTTTTTTTTTCAAAAAAAAACCTTTTCAACATTAACGAAAAACACTTTTTTACATTAAAAAAAATTTAAGGATTGATCGTTTAACCTTGATAATAAAAATCGGTAAGTACAGTAACAACAGATATACAAAGAAGCCGTATGTTTTATTTTGTTTTAAACAAAAGGTTAAGTACATTAAAATCTATCATTTTCAAGGTAGATCATTTATATACAGGCAGATAGATAACCCTCACTCGAGTCCGAGTATACAAATATCAAACAGACAATAAAATATTAATCTAAATAAAACAACTTAATGTTGTCAGACCCCAACAGCATTCATCCATACAGACAAAAGGAAAAATAATTTACAAGAGACAGAAAGCGTAAGCATAAAACGAGACGACAATGCAGAAAGCGAAGGCGAAAGTATAATTCGACAACTGCAATAACTTCAGACGATCAAGGTCATAAACGTGCATGAATAAGCCGTTTTTATATCGCTAACATTATATTTCAAATACTGTACTTAACAGCAATAAAATATTACGTAGGCTACTTATAAATATAGAAATCTCAAAACCGCAGCTATTGTAGTTCCGTAAAATTATTAAGAATGTTTTTTTGCGCATTACAAGAATAAATATACATTTTTTAAATGGAAGAAATTAGCTTACCTTTCTTCATTACAATGATGATGCTACCGTGTGGGAAAAAAAATAAACAGACCCGTATTTTCTACGCGTAACCCAAAAAGACCGTAATAGTTGCTTAATAGTAGATAATTAATTATAAGTAAATATTTTTATAAAATAATGAGAAATTTCAATAAACACTTTTAAATAAATGTATATTACGAGAGTAAAAATAAAATACATACTTTTCAAGAATCAGCGGGAATTGCAATTTTTGTAAATCACTACGTAAGAAAAGAACCTCACCTGAAACAAAAATAAATAAACAAAATTTATAAAATACTTTCAAAGAAAATAGTAAAAGGTTGTTGAAATAAATCAGGGGAAAAAAAATTAAAACCGTTCACAAAATATTTGAATTGAAATGTAGAATTAAACGACCGTTTCGATTGTTCAATAATCATCATCAGTAGATGAGATATTACACAAATGATAACTGTAGATGAACGGCATAGATGAAGTCCTACGCAAAAACTATCGCATGAAAATAAACAAGGACAAAACAAAAGTAATGAAATGTGGTAGAAATAACAAAGATGGACCGCTGAATGTGAAAATAGGAGGAGAAAAGATTATGGAGGTAGAAGAATTTTGTTATTTGGGAAGTAAAATTACTAAAGATGGACGAAGCAGGAGCGATATAAAATGCCGAATAGCACAAGCTAAACGAGCCTTCAGTAAGAAATATAATTTGTTTACATCAAAAATTGATTTAAATGTCAGGAAAAGATTTCTGAAAGTGTATGTTTGGAGTGTCGCTTTATATGGAAGTGAAACTTGGACGATCGGAGTATCTGAGAAGAAAAGATTAGAAGCTTTTGAAATGCGGTGCTATAGGAGAATGTTAAAAATCAGATGGGTGGATAAAGTGACAAATGAAGAGGTATTGCGGCAAATAGATGAAGAAAGTAGCATTTGGAAAAATATAGTTAAAAGAAGAGACAGACTTATAGGCCACATACTAAGGCATCCTGGAATAGTCGCTTTAATATTGGAAGGACAGGTAGAAGGGAAAAATTGTGTAGGCAGGCCACGTTTGGAGTATGTAAAACAAATTGTTGGGGATGTAGGATGTAGAGGGTATACTGAAATGAAACGACTAGCACTAGATAGGGAATCTTGGAGAGCTGCATCAAACCAGTCAAATGACTGAAGACAAAAAAAAAAAAAAGATAACTGTAGATTAAATTATTAAAATAATTACGCAAAGGATTATTATAACTTTTACGCGCTCTACTATAACCTCTGTTTAATGACATTAAGAAAAAAATTAATCCGAAATTGGGTACCGTCTTACCCATTTATCAATAGGAGCGTAAAACTTAATAAAATTAAAATTTCTTGGACAGAAATAATTTGCCCTAATTTGGTGTTTAATGATTTAAGCTGGTTTAAAAATATTAAGTAAAATTTAAAAAATGTATTTGTGTACGCCCTACCTCTTTATTTGGTTACTACTCGTACATACCCTCTTTATCAAATCGGGACCAAAATTTAACAGAACGTTTTATAGACTTGAATATTTTTTCCAATTTCCTTCGTCTTTAGTAATTCTTTTTGGAAATATATATATATATGTCCTTTTTAAATATATATTATATATTTAACAACATTTATTAATATCCTACATATAAAATATTTGAGCCATTTTTCAAATTTAATGTTCAGGCAGCCCGGAGATATTTATTGCAATATTGGGCAACAAATATACATAATCCTTCTGGAGTCTACCACGGGTTTTTTTCTGGTCAGAGTGAGTTATGAAACGTCGACTTTTTTCTTTTCTTAAAATTGAATTAAAAATTAACCGGGCAATAAAAAAAACACCGAAAACATGGAAAACACCTGTGACGTATCTTAAAAGCGAAATAAAACCACAATGAAATATAACATTAATAAATGAATAAACACTAAATTATCTAAATTGAAACAATAAAATTACCATATGCTGTACGTCAAATGCATAAACAGCTGAAACACACTACAGAAAACTCAAATATTTGAATATAAACGGACGGCTCTAAAAAGTCATAAAAAACTTGATAACATCGGCTAATTGTTTCCTAAGATATTTCGGAAGCTAGCCTCTTGCTTAAACGTCCGACAATACCGCATAACAGACACAGTCAACAAGGATATGGTTGGTGCACAGTTAGTTGGGAGTCGCAGCGAACACAAACGGGTGCATCGATCTGAGTTATGCGATATACTGGCAAATGAATTATGCCTCATCACGTAACTCAGAGTCCCTCTTCTGTGCCAGTAGTTTCGCAGCACTACAGCAACATGCGTTTTCACAAGCCCGATGTAAATTTATTTGAAACATTATTCAATTACGCGTTCTTATTGTAAATTGGATTTGTTTACTAAAACCTCGATTTACGCCGGTTTATACAGGAGTAATGCACGAACACAGAGAATCTGTTTTAACAGAAGAGTTTAGTATTGTAGGTTTAAAAATTCCATTTGCGGATGGTTTGCTAAACAGGAAAAAGAAAGTACATATCACACATCGCCTGTAAGGCACTCATGGAATCTGAGCAGTATGTACGCGTCAAAACTTCGAAATTTATAAAAAGAAAAACAAAATTTCTAACGATCACCAAAGTTTCCCGTATAGCAATAATTGCTCAGCATCTATTGTCGAGAAAGTAAAAATAAATAAAATGAATTTTAAAAAAATAAGTGAAATAATAATAATAAATAAATAGTTAACTGGTTCTTTTTTTAGAATAAACCTATAAAAATACAAACTGTTTAAGGCAAATCTAATCAAACTGTTAATGTTGTTAATGTTAATTTGTTGTTCTTGTATATATATATTTTTTTTTTATTTAAACTCCCCAAGACGACCAGCCCACGCTAAAAAGCTTAACACAGTCGCCTCAGGGTTTCATGGCAGCGCAGTCTGCCCTCCCTAGCTCGTCCGAACTCGGACATTCCACCGGGGTTTCTCGTGCCTCCTCGAAAACATACTAATCACCTCTTCCGGTGATCAGAATTTTTCTCCGCAGGAGAGCACCCTTCAAGTCCCTATTGTAACTGATCAAGACACACATTTCGTTTGCCCTTCACAGTTACGCGTCCCCCCATGCACACCTCGAGGGTCCCCCATGCCATCATCGGGGAGTTCCGACCCACCCACTCTTGCGCGTGAGTAGGTCCGAACACTCTAGGCATAGAGGCTGCCTCCCTGGCCCCTACACGCATCAGATGGACTAGTATCTAACCTCGATCACCCACGCATTCCCATGACCCCTCATTACTTGTTGCGGCGTGCCTCCTTCGCCGTCAGCGGTAGAGAACCGCACACAATATCACCCCACTCCATGTCCATCGGTATATCCGGCAGCATAATCCAACAACAACATGAGCAAAGACACATAATACAATCATAAATTCCTAACCTAGCGAATTACATTAACAACTACAAAAACAAAACACATTTCGACGCCTCTTTTGACATCGAGGGCCGTGTGCACGTCAAGGGGGTTCCTCCTGGCTCTTCGTTGTAACTACGAGACGAGCCATTCTCTCTACCTCCCTCCATCCATTTTCACTCTGGAGCATGTGTCTACCGACGTTATCTGGTGTTAAGGCCACCGGAATCTGACGTCTCTCGTTCTCCCACCTGACAGTCGAACCAGGTGAGTTCGGCTGTGTCAGCCGTCGCACAGTACCTGCAACCCGCCGTTTTCCTCCTCTTGAAGCGATGCAGATAGCTATCAAAGTTGCCATGGCCAGAAAGTAGTTGAGTGAGGCAGTATCCAACTTCACCATGCTTACGTACCCGTACCACCCAAGCACTCACGTCCGGAATCAGACGCATAGTCCACCGTCCTACCTGGCTCGCCTCCCACCGTTGCTGCCAGATGGCCATGATCTGCGACCTTGCATGGATAGCCCTCGAGATAGCCCTCAGCTGTTGTTTTGCCTTCTTTATTGCTTCTTCTAGATGAGGTCCGAATGAACGGCGCTTGTCCATCCAGACCCCGAGGTATTTGGCCCTCGAGACTTGGCTTATCTCTGCACCATCGATGGTGAAGCGCATCTTCCTTAGCTGGCGTCGACCTGCAAGCACCAGCGCCTCCGACTTTTCTGGTGCTATTTGCAGACCGTCAGTCACCATCCAATGGTGCACCATTGCCAAGGCAACGTTTCCATTGGCCTCCACCTGCCTCTCATCCCTTACTTTGATCAGTAAGGCCAGGTCGTCGGCGAAACCGACGGTGGCTTCGTAGCCGAATGTTTTAAAGCGTCAAATCTAATCAAATTACGTCTCGGTAGGGTTCATCTTAAGAAAAATATAGACTGCATGAATCTTAAACCCCCCCCCCTCATGAATACAACGTAAAGGAGGAGATAATCGTTCAATGTTTTTATGATAGAAATATTTCAAATTACAATTTTTTTTTTGCCTGATATAACCATACAGCTTTTGCATGGGATATGAAAATAGAAGTCTGTAGCGTATAAAAAAATGCCATGCCTGACCGTACAAGTGATTGAAGGAGTATGAAACAAACTATTTGGAATGGTTCTACCGATGAAAATAAGGGGAAGGAGGAGGTAGAGAAGATGTTTCCCCCGGATTTCTGCGTCTTAGGTAAAATTAAGCCAAACTGTATTTTTTGGGATTCAAATTAAGCGGTAAATTTAGTGGTTTAATATGAAATCTGACCTGAAAATTGGAAAAAAAATCGCACAATTCTATTTATAATAGTTTTAGAGAAATCTTGTATATTATACAAAAGACTGGAGGAGAAAAACACAGTATTATTGTTTGGCTAAAATAAATTTTTAAATGGATAATAAACACAAATGTTTTAACAAAACTTGAAGAGAATTTGATTCCGAGTAAAACAGTATGAATAAAGTCCACAGAAACTAAAACACAATCTAAGCATTGCAAGGTTTATTAAAAACAAAACTATCAAAATATAATCGTTTTAAAGTAGGTATTAAACGAAACAAAAGGATTAAATATCTATGAAAAATAAATAATTTATCTGTAGTAGTTGCAATGGGTATAACTTACTTTATTATTTTGTTAAAATATTTCTTAGAAATTGTGAACTTCCACTATTCTTTTTCGGACTAGAAAATCGCACCATATGAAATTAAACGGTTTTGACTTCTTTGCTAATAATAATTATCTCCCTCTATTAGCATGATAATTTTTTTTATTATAATTTGGTAACTACAGTATTAAATGATTTTTAAGTAAAAAAAAAAAAAAAATTAAATGGGTAATATATAAAATAAAAAACGTATGACGACGTATAATCGTATACGTATACGTAAAATATATAATGTCACATCAAGTATTAGAAAAATAGAACAGAGAAAAAGTGAAGTAAACAAATACGAAAAAAGTTGTATATCCTAGCTGAAGAAGAATTAACTCTATCTTGGGACAGAAAATCAATGCTGGAGATGGGAAACTTTCCGATTTTCACCACCTACTTCAGCCAAATTTATATATAATATCAGTCAAATTTTAAGCTTCACAGTTGGTAAATATTTATATATGCTTTGTTTCGTCCAAACTTAGAACAGAGGAACTGACTTTTATACATAAAATAATTCTATTTAATAATAATAATCCTATCCTACTAAACGGAAATTGTATGTGTGTTCGTCCCGTTTTGCTTAGCACCGGAAAATACCGATCACTAGCGGAAAATTCCGATTCGTTAGTATATGTCTCGTGATGGTCAGGTATATACTTGTTATATTATTATATATATGCGAAATATATATCAAAGTTATGGAAAAATTTAGTATTTTTTAACCTGATCCGAATTTTCGGACGAAAATCGCAAATATCTCGAAAACGGTCTGTCCTAGCCTCTGAAACATTTTTTCGATCCCCCTACACGATAACCACCATCTGCTCCCAATAGTACCCGTCGGATGATATTTTCAAGTGTCCCCCGTGGCGACGTTCGGAAATTGGGAAAGGTGTGCGATGAGGTGCAACCGTAATATCTCGAGAACCACTCGTCCGATTTTCGCGATTCAAACGGCGTATGTATCAAAAGGTTCATCGGTAACCTGTTAACGCATCGGGTACACTATTGATCGACTAAATCTTGTTTGTCCGGAAAGTAAATCGTTTAGCCTATGTTTTGTTTGCATAAAACGTACCGATCCGATATTTCGCTAAATACGTTCATACCTGTGCGCTAACGCAGCTATAACGTGTAAACTTATGACGGCTAAATAGTAGAAAATAAAAAAATATATAAAAAACTTTTTAAAATTAAACGCACTAAAAGGTAAAAAAAATTTTAGGACGGTATCTCAGAATGGATTTGACTTTGGTGTTGATATATAAAGTTATGTTAAAAGTCATAGCTTCAAATTAAAAATTTGATGTTTTTGCAATTTTTTTTGATTGTTTTTTAATTTAAAGCTATGTCTCAAATAACGTTACATATCACCATCAAAGCTTGTTGTCAAATCCATTCTGAGATACCATCCTAAATTATTTTTTACATTTTACTTCGTTTAATTTAATAGTGGTGTTTTAATTTTTTGTTTTACATATTTTTTATTTATTTATGTGATAGATTTTCTTCATAAAATAATGAATTATAGCCAAAATGTAGGCACCGGAATGTACCGATCACTAGCGGAAAATCCCGATTCGTTAGTATCAATTTATAGAGTTAAATTTCTAATTTAACTTTAGTTATATCAATTTTCATTATTCAAAAAAATATTTTTACACAAGAGGTAATAAATTTTGGACACCTAATCCCATTCCGAGACGCTGCCCGCCAGGGCAACCCGCCCGTAAGGCCTACATGCGGAGGCGTACCGTAGGTACGCCCCGCAGCTAGTAATTATACTACGTTCTGAGATATCGTACTTTTGAAACGATATTATATTAACATAGTATTTTTATTATTTTTCCCAAATAAAGCTACAATATTTTTAAGACCATCACATTTTATTATTTAAATTCGTACTATCAAAATAAGGTACATTGGCCTCGACAGAACATTTTCGAAACAAGAAACCGATAATAAAAATAACCATTTTTTTCGTTTCAAATAAAATTTACAATCGGAAAACACTATTACAGAAATCATAAGTAAATATTATCCAAGCAAAGAGGGTTCCATCGAAGCTCCTCAAAAATCACATAATACTCCTATACAGAACATTCTAACTACATATAAAGTTAAAATAGTTCTACACAAATAACAAAAACTATCATGAGAATTCATAAACAAGAAAAAAATGGAAATAAAAATACGAAAGAATAATACTTTTAATTGAACGAAGTGAAATATTTATACGATAGGTAACACTTTTTTTTTTTTTTTTTTTTTTTTATATATATTCCCACCTACTCTGGAACGGATCTACAATCAAGTTTGACTCGCGCCAGAGGAGTGTCCTTTGCTCTAGCTCGCCTCCCCGCCCGCCGGCTGTATGTTCGGCACGGCAGGTCAGTTCACCGGTTAGCTCTTTTATTTCGTAGGTGGAAATTCCACCTACGACAAGCCGTCATCAGCGAGCGGTTTCTTCTTGACGAGCTTCCTCATCTTTCTTCTTTATAACTGCGGTTATAAACGACGAGATCACATTAAAGTTATCCTCGTTAAGCAGCATTTTATCCACCACATTCTCCGTAGATAATGGCCCTATACGTCTTACACAGGATTGCCTGCTTTCAGTCCAACGGTTACATTCAAATACTACATGTTCAGGGGAATCATAAGCCCCACAGTAAGGACAGTTGTTGTTATCTACCCTTAGTCTCGCACATAAATAGGACCTGAACGACCCATGCCCTGTAAAAAATTGCGTTATCCAGTAATTTATGTCCCCGAACTTCCTTTCTATCCACGGTCGGATGAAAGGTATCAAACGATGTGTCCATCGTCCCGTGTTGGCTACATCCCAACGATGTTGCCAATTACGCAGCATCTCTTCATATGCTTCTTTAGAAGGTTGTCCACATGCTATACTCACTCGCATCTCCGCCAGTTGTTTAAGCGGAGGAACTCCTGCAATTACGAGTACTGCCTCGGTGGAGACTGAAGAATATGCGCATATCACTCTTAAGCCCATGCGCCGTTGAATTCCTTCAAGGGCTCTTCTGTTCTTGTCGGCACGCAGAGCTCTTTCCCAGACTTGTATACCGTAAAGTAAGATGGAATTAACTACGTGAGCGTAAATCTTACGCTTCGCAGTTCTGGATCCTGTCATATTACCGAGTAATCTGCTAAGAGTTTTGACCGTGCATTCAGTTCGTTTACGTATTTCATTCACGTGTCCCGTAAAACTCCTCCTCTTGTCAAGCCAGATCCCTAAATATTTGGCTGAAGTCTACGATAGGTAACACTAAATCGACCAAGTTCCACCTCAAATCAACGAAGTCCAACGTCTGGAGTCGTTTTAGCCTTCTAATATCGTTACTATCTACAACAGCGAATCCCAACCTTTATAGCTCCAAGATCCCCTACCCCTCCAAAAAGCAAACAAAGGATATATACAAAAATATATCGCGACCTCTAACTCCAACCCGATAACACTATTTAACTGCGGCTGTTTGCTAAAATGTGCTATGAAATGGGTGAAAAGAAAAAATCTGTTCTTTTCCATACAGAAGTCAGGTGGTTGTCGCAGGGAAAAGTGTTAACCCGTAAAGTGTTAAGCCGGTGTATTTTCGCGACTTAAATGTAACTTTACAAGGACACGATAAAGACATTTTATTAATGACAAACAAAGTTCACGCTTTCATTAAGAAGCTTGATATCTAAGATTATTTGCCTTCAAAACAAAAATGTTGATATGCATCCACTCACTTCCGATTATACTGAGAAAACTTTGAATGAAAAGACACCTTTCGCTACAGTTTGGAAGATACACTTGCATGAGCTAAAAATTTAGTCGGCGGAGTATTTCCCGGAAAATAAAAATCTGATATGGATACTACATAACTTCCTTGTATGCTTATTAAATTACATATTCACATTTTTTAAAATGAAAAGTACATAAAATTTTATTTTATTAATAACTTCTGATATTTTTTTCATATTTATTTTATTGTTATTCAATTATTATCTATTGTAAATATTTTTTTTACAAACACAGGTTAATAATAATTAATAAATCAATATATTTAAATTAAAAAAAAATGTTAAAAGAAAAAAAGAAGATGGTATATTCAAACAGATGTGCCTTCCACTTGTAAGATCCAAATATCTCAGTAATTAAAATTTCATTTCGTTATAACTCTGGAACCAATGAAAATAAGTACCATTTATAATAAATATATCGTTGAAAAGTTCTCAATGAGGGCTTATTACTGCAGTTAAGAAAAAGTCCAAAATCCATTTATTTTGGATTTTGGGCTTTTTTTGGATACTTTTGGTCCAATCGATTTCAATCAAAAGGGAAAGTGCACAACTAGATGTTACAACGGTCCCAAATCCAAAATTTCATCATCTTAAAGCTAATCGTTTTTGAGTTATTCGAGGTACATACGTACAGACGTCACGCCGAAAGTAGTCAAAATGGATTCAGGGATGATCAAAATGAATATTCCCGTTGAAATCTGAAAACCGTAAATTTTCGCGCTCACAATACTTCCTTTACTTTGTACAAAAAAGTAAAAATGATTTCTCGAAGAACGGTTACTAAATCCATTTAGTGAAAACGTTGTTGCAGCCGATAAGTACCGGTTGAGATTTACAAACAGTTCATCTAAATATTTGCCGATAAAACCTTAAAAAAATTCACACCCGGGGATTTAAATACGGTTTGGCTAGCTTGTCGAAGTGAATATGGAAATTTACTCACAGAAGCATGTAAAATATTAATATTGTCTCTTTCGCTTTGTCTTACCTATGTTATAATGGTTTTTCGACTACGGTTACGCTAAAAAGTAAATACAGAAATCGTCTTTTTTCACTCGAAAATAATTTGCTTTTGTGTGTTTCTAATACAGAACCACATATAAAGAAACTGTTTAATGACTAACAAACGCAACTATCTGATTAATTTAATTTCTTTACATCTATACTAAATAAACGTAACAAAAAACTTATAAATGATATTTTTCTCAAAAAATTATTTCATTATTGCTTACTTGTAAAGTTATACGCTAATTTCGCAATTCCCGTTTTCAAATCACCGAACCCCTGTGGGGCTTCGCACTCTCAGCTTGAGAAACGCTGATCTAAATGGTGAACAGCTAAATAGTTCACGCGGTTGAATAACCGCAATTTATATTTTGTACCATATCGCTGTTTTCGTTTTGAACATACGGTAAACCCAGATATTCGTGGGTATTATTCATATAATAATACCCATGAAATGAATTCATCATTTCAACCATTAAATGATAAAAAAATAATAATTTTTTTAGGAAAAAATTCAACATAAAAAAATATAATCGTAAAATATTTCTTTATGATATAAAAAAATAATTTTCCAAAACCACAAAAAAAAAGTTCACTTTCATTCAAGCTCAGATACAAAGAACCTAAAATCTATTTTTAAAACTCAATATACTGTAGATCAAATGAAATAAAAAAGATTTCACGTCGCGTTGTTTCTAATACTCTTAGTAGAAGTTCATTGTTTCTGACAGCTCAATTTCATATCGTATACGTACTTAATATAAAAAATAATCCGCTCTATCATCATCATGATCATCATAAAAATTTAAGCACGTGTACGCATAAAACAAATACTCTTTTATAATAAATAAAATAACTATCATTAACAACTGTTTTTACATCATATAAATATATTTTCACCGTTTTTTTCTTTGTCTTCAGTCATTTGACTGGTTTGATGCAGCTCTCCAAGATTCCCTATCTAGTGCTAGTCGTTTCATTTCAGTATACCCTCTACATCCTACATCCCCAACAATTTGTTTTACATACTACAAACGTGGCCTGCCTACACAAGTTTTTCCTTCTACCTGTCCTTCCAATATTAAAGCGACTATTCCAGGATGCCTTAGTATGTAGCCTATAAGTCTGTCTCTTCTTTTAACTATATTTTTCCAAATACTTCTTTCTTCATTTATTTGCCGCAATACCTCTTCATTTGTCACTTTATCCACCCGTCTGATTTTTAACATTCTCCTATAGCACCGCATTTCAAAAGCTTCTAATCTTTTCTTCTCAGATACTCCGATCGTCCAAGTTTCACTTCCATATAAAACGACACTCCAAACATACACTTTCAAAAATCTTTTCCTGACATTTAAATTCATTTTTGATGTAAACAAATTATATTTCTTACTGAAGGCTCGTTTAGCTTGTGCTATTCGGCATTTTGTATCGCTCCTGCTTCGTCCATATTTAGTAATTTTACTTCCCAAATAACAAAATTCTTCTACCTCCATAATCTTTTCTCCTCCTATTTTCACATTCAGCGGTCCATCTTTGTTATTTCTACTACATTTCATTACTTTTGTTTTGTTCTTGTTTATTTTCATGCGATAGTTTTTGCGTAGGACTTCATCTATGCCGTTCATTGTTTCTTCTAAATCCTTTTTACTCTCGGCTAGAATTACTATATCATCAGCAAATCGTAGCATCTTTATCTTTTCACCTTGTACTGTTGCTCCGAATCTAAATTGTTCTTTAACATCATTAACTGCTAGTTCCATGTAAAGATTAAAAAGTAACGGAGATAGGGAACATCCTTGTCGGACTCCCTTTCTTATTAGGGCTTCTTTCTTATGTTCTTCAGTTGTTATTGTTGCTGTTTGGTTCCTCTACATGTTAGCAATTGTTCTTCTATCTCTGTATTTGAACGCTAATTTTTTTAAAATGCTGAACATTTTATTCCAGTCTACGTTATCGAAAGCCTTTTCTAGGTCTATAAACGCCAAGTATGTCGGTTTGTTTTTCTTTAATCTTCCTTCTACTATTAATCTGAGGCCTAAAATTGCTTCCCTTGTCCCTATACTTTTCCTGAAACCAAATTGGTCTTCTCCTAACACTTCTTCCACTCTCCTCTCAATTCTTCTGTATAAAATTCTAGTTAAGATTTTTGATGCGTGACTAGTTAAACTAATTGTTCTGTATTCTTCACATTTATCTGCCTCTGCTTTCTTTGGTATCATAACTATAACACTTTTTTTGAAATCTGATGGAAATTCCCCATTTTCATAAATATTACACACCAGTTTGTATAATCTATCAATCGCTTCCTCACCTGCACTGCGCAGTAATTCTAAAGGTATTCCGTCTATTCCAGGAGCCTTTCTGCCATTTAAATCTTTTAATGCTCTCTTAAATTCAGATCTCAGTATTGTTTCTCCCATTTCATCCTCCTCAACTTCCTCTTCTTCCTCTATAACACCATTTTCTAATTCATTTTCTCCGTATAACTCTTCCATATATTCCACCCATCTATCGACTTTACCTTTCGTATTATATATTGGTGTACCATCTTTGTTTTCACGGTTTTCACCGTTACGATAAGATAAATATTATTGTTATTAATCGTTTGAAATGTGACTCTCCTCGATTTTAAACTTAATATAATTTTGAAGTCCCTAAATGATTTTTTTTTTAAATTAAATCTTCCTTACTTTTTTCTTAACAAAAAATTCAGTGTTTATACACAGAATAATCGGGTTAAAGGTATCCAAAAGTAATGGCCTACATTTAGAAAACGAGTCGTCGTAATCTCTTAAAAGAAGACAATCAACAAGAAATACCTCCAACATTTATTCTGTTTACCGTCAAGGTAAGCGGAATACCCGTACGCAGGCAAGCCGACTCGCAATACAATTGTAGTCAGTAGAGATGTGGACCTCACAACAGAAGGTTTAGTGCGTGCTTTGGTTAGCGGAGTTCGAATCGGTATGCGTGTTCAACGGCGTGTACGAATCGAATGAAATATCGATCCTCCTACATCGAAGCCTATTCGTCAACGGGCTACGACTTCAAGAGAGACTGAAAGCTTGGTTTCACAAACTGAAAATCATCCAAACGTTTCAGTCACAGACGAGATTGTAGATCGTGAATGCGATTCATTCACTGCTAATCTTGGAAAGTCAATTAGAAGGGGTGTTTACGATCTGCAAATTCCTCGTTCCACTGTTCACGGTATTGTTCGGGAGCGGCTCCGTTTGCGAGCGTACAGGTTACAACTCCATCACGTTAAACCAAATCATCGCCGCCTACGATATTAATTTGTTGTAGAGATAACACACCATGTCAAAAACAATCCTACATATTTTGAGAGGTTGTTATTTAACGTTGAGGCAACCTTTTAAAAGTGCGAAAAAGTTAACAGATACAATTGTCGAATTTGGTACTGAAAACCCTCATTTAGTAATCATAAATGAAAGTCAACGTCTGGTTAGGACTGCACAAAAATAGCGTCATCGGTCCGTTTTTATTTTCATGCAGCCCACTGTGACAGAGCACACATACATACCTACAAATGTTTGAGAACTTTGCTGTTCCTTAGATTTCTGCAGGATTGCTTCCAACAAGATGAAGATGATGCTCCATTATACTTTAATCGAGATGAGATGTTACAATATTTTTGAACAACACTTTTCGGGATGTTGGATCGGAGGAGAAGGTTAAACTACACGGCCACCTAGATCTGCAGATCTAGGTGACCGTGTAAACAGAAATCACTAAGAAAAGAAGTCTTTTTAAAAATTGTGATTTGGTTTTTTTAAAAATTGTGTTTACCAAAGAACAATTTGAAATTTTAAAGATTGAAAGCAGAGAATCGATGAAGCTCTGTTGGTCTAATAAAGCCTAGTCTAATAAGTGGTACTTATTTTCATTGGTTCCAGAGTTATAGCCAAATGAAATTTTAATTAATGAAATATTTTGATCTTACAAAGGGAAGGCACATAGGTTTGAATCAGACCTCACCTCCTTTTTTTCTTTTTAACCTTTCTTTTTTTAATTTAAATATATTGATTTATTAATTATTATTAACCTCTTATTTTAACAAAATATTTACAATAAATAATTATTCAATAATAATTTTTTTTTTTTAAATCAGATATAAAATAAAAAATATGTATTCGTACTTTTAAAAATGTGTATATGTAATTTAATAAGCATTATCATATATTTATACAGGTAACAGATTTGGTGAATCATCTGATTATTAAATATTAATTACAAATTATAATTTATAACTGTATTGTTTTTGGAATTTCTGTTTAATTTTAACTGCATTAAAGTTAACTACAGAGCGACTAAAAAATAGACCCTCACAAGAACCACATATACACCGAGGCAAATATGCCCGATCTTTAATAAATTACAAAAAATTCTTATCTTTTAGTTCATTTCTCCTTTGATATTGTCGGACAATATTCTCCCTAAGTCGAAGTTGATTATCATTTCGTTTATTTGTTGCCAATCATTTAATAGCTTTTTGTTTTGATGTAATTCTGATTTTAATTTGTATATCCATTCTCTAGTTTTCAAATTTTCTCTCTCTTTATATTAATTATCCTCTCTCAATCTTTTTATTTTCCTGTATGATTGTTTTTTTTTTCATTTTTGATTACTCACCAAATAATCGAATAATAAAAAGTGAATATTTTATACCGTAAGTTCGAAATAAAATTTGTAACCAGTATGCAGTTCACTAAACGGAATAGTTTAATTATTATTAACTTTTATTTATACGACACACCAGGAATCTGAACCTTTTGTTAATCAGGAACTAAGGAAGATACGAATAATACTGATGTAGCAATACGAGTAAAAAAGGGACTTTTACTCTATACTCAAATTTCATGTACGATTGTTGAATTAATAATTTTATAAATAGTTTATGTTAATAAAAACTAATATTTTAGCAATTGTGTAACTGTCTACTTAATTAAAGAATTGGAGGTTCGCATCTCACTTTCAAATGAAATAAGTTTAAATTAAATGCAGCAAAAAATGTGTATATGTAATTTAATAGGGGTACGAGGAAGTCATGTGGTGTCAACATCAGATTTTTAAACATATATTTTTAAATATGATTTAAAAATCCTTAACTTCCTGCCATCTTCACTAAAATAGCAAATATTAAATACTCAAATCGCGTTAAAACCTTTTGTTTTTTTTTATACTAATTTACTTATTACCTTCATACACAGTGCGTACATAGTCACGCAATCCAAACGGAGACCGATCCTAGAATTTTAACTTTATTATTGTAGGCTTACACATGAGACAGATATTTTGCTGAGACTGTGCTAAACAAGGTCGAAACGTCATCACGTAACTCAGAGTCCCTCTTCTGTACCAGTAGTTTCGCTGCACTACAGCAACATGCGTTTTCACAAGTTCGACGTAAATTTATTTGAAACATTATTCAATTACGCGTTCTTATTGTAAATTGGATTTGTATACTAAAACCTCGATTTACGCGGGTTTATACAGGAGTAATGCACGAACACAGAGAATCTGTTGTAACAGAAGAGCTTAGTATTGTAGTTTTAAAAATTCCATTTGCGGATGGTTAGCGCGTTTCCGACAATGTATTTTAATCAGATGAAGCGGTTTCATCTTTTTGGATACATTACCAGCCAAAAGAGTAGAGTATGAAGTTCTCAAATCCTCATATTAATTATAAAATGTCATTACGTTCTCAAAACGTTACTGTTTAGTGCGCGATTTCGTGATGAAGAATGATCAGACACTTTTTTTCACTGAAAAATTAACTACAGGATATCATTCAGAAATAATTACAAAATATCCCAGCCTCGCCTGAACCTGAACAGCGAAACTGCGGTTACTCACCGCATTATCGATTTAACTACGGAGATTTTACGTAAATTTTTCAATGATCGTATAATTTCCCGCAGATTACTGTCTCCACGGTTCCGGAATACCTCAGCAGAAAAATTTTATTTACGGAATCATCTGAAAGATAATGTTTTGAAGAAAAACCTTGATACTTTGAACGAATCGAAAGTAAATATTCAAGACAGCATCTGTAACACGAATGTAGCAGATTTAAGGAAAATTGCACTGGACATGAAGAAAAGAATCGATGCCAAAATCGACACCCAAGGTTTTACTACTGGATTCCTTTGATCTACCGAGACAAATGTTGGGCAGTCCTTTTTTCTTTCTCGGAGTAGTACACCTATCTACGCATGATTTTATCTATATAACAAACAGTATTATACTCTTGTATTATAACTCTTACATTATACTCAAATTAATACAATATGAATTATTATGCAGCGACCAGAATGAAATAATCTTTATTAGTGAGCCTAGTGTGCCCTATTCGCAAACGGTACATAATAACCTCTTCTCGACAGTTATTCTGCATGACGAATTACACGGTGATACAGTGTTCTTAACTAGACTAAGTTTACGGTTGATGGTAAGATTCCATTCACGTAGCCAATCATCATCGAGTACGCTCTTCAGAAAACAGACAAGATCATTCGAAATAACACGATTAGGGAAAGGAGGCTGTAAATAAGCCTCTTTTGCCACACTATCTGCGCGCACATTGCCCGAAATTCTAATTCGGCTAGGGATCCAACAAACTCACAGCTGTGTTACGTTGAGTCATTTGAAAGATAGCTGATTTGGAGCTGATTTGGAAGTCGAGAGTTCCAGCGTTAAAGTCCGAGTAAAGTCAGTTATTTTTACACGGATTTGAAATCTAGATCGTGGATACCGGTGTTCTTTGGCGGTTGGGTTTCAATTAACCGCACATATCTCATTCATTCTCTGAAGTATTATCTGAACGTTAATTACCGGAGGCTAAACAGGAAAAAGAAAGTACATATCACACATCGCCTGTAAGGCACTCATGGAATCTGAGCAGGCATGTACGCGTCAAAACTTCGAAATTTATAAAAAGAAAAACAAAATTTCTAACGATCACCAAAGTTTCCCGTATAGCAATAACTGCTCAGCATCTATTGTCGAGAAAGTAAAAATAAATAAAATGAATTAAAAAAAAATAAGTGAAATAATAATAATAAATAAATAGTTACCAGGTGCTTTTTTTAGAATAAACCTATAAAAATACAAACTGTTTAAGGCAAATCTAATCAAATTGTTAATGTTAATTTGTTGTTCTTGTATATATATATATTTTTTTTTTATTTAAACTCCCCAAGACGACCAGCCCACGCTAAAAAGCTTAACACAGTCGCCTCAGGGTTTCATGGCAGCGCAGTCTGCCCTCCCTAGCACGTCCGAACTCGGACATCCCATCGGGGTTTCTCGTGCCCCCTCGAAAACATACTAATCACCTCTTCCTAGATCAAAGGAATCCTTTGATCTACCGAGACAAATGTTGGGCAGTTCTTTTTTCTTTCTATCTACACCTATCTACCCCTGATTTTATCTATATAACAAACAGTATTATACTCTTGTATTATAACTCTTATATTATACTCAAATTAATACGATATGTATTATTATGCAGCGACCAGAATGAAATAATGTTTATTAAAAAAAATAATAATAATTACTTCAAAAATAATATTAGTGATGAAGTTCCTGCATGATTTTCTAGGTTAAAGAATCCTTTTAACAAGAAATCATGCGATTCTTTTATTTCTCTTCAATAATAAAAAAGATTTTATTAACTTTTTTAATGGATGTGCTAATATAATTTAAGGAAGTTTGATTTTATTTTGTGCTGTTTAATCGAAGGAAAGATTTGTAGATAATTTTTAAAAACTACTGTTGTTTGTAAAAAAAAAAAAAAGAAGGAAAAGTTTGTTAACAGAAAAGCAATAAGCGAATAAAAAGTTACCAAAAAGTATTAGAAACAATGTTTCGAATAACAGAGAGACATAAAATAAATAAACAAACAAAAGAAATACAGTAAAACATAAATAATGAGAAAATCAAAGAAAAGTAGTAATAAGAGTACGTAAGACATTCATTTTATTTTCTCATTTTCTACTCATTACGTACCTAGATATACATTCTCTCGTTTCTTTTATTCATTTATGCCCAGCATAAATTTCCTTCATTAATGAAATATTCTCGGCATTATTTTATCTTAACAATCTCTTTGTAACAAAAGAAACTTCCCTATAAACTTAAATACAGTGTTTTGTATTGTTCCACACCGTAAAATTAAAACCATTTTTAAGTAAAAATAATCACCAGCATTCTCTTTTACTGTGGTTAAATTATCTACTAGAATAATAAAGTATTTTTATTTTAATAATAATTATTATTATTATTACGTGGATATATAGTAAAATTCTCAACTGTAATCCACAGTATTTTCTTCCTATAATTACACAATTAACGGTTGATATCGAGTGTTTTGTTGAACGATACACATTTATTTCGGAATTTTATAACAAATCTTAGTTTACATCGTACTTAGTAAAAAAATAAATAAATATAAAACGGTCTGATGAAATCAACACAAAAATGTTAGCTGCTATACAAAGCCTAAACAGTACTAAGGAGGTTCAATGGATAAAATATTATAATTGCACTCATCTGAAGAATATGTTATTCAACTTATGGTTGGTGCTTTTCATGTAAATAAAATAATTAATATAGGAGGCGTACTTTAAAATCAGATCAATTTTGAATTTGCCGCCTGTAAACGCGATGTAAACAGGTGGTGCTTGCGTAGCTCAATTATTTCATTTATAGTCAGCTGTTAATAATAGCTTAGTAATTAGTTGTTTGTATTAATCCGTTTAAAATGAGTGATACAATTCGTAATCACGTGAAACGTAAGGGGTACTCTGATTTCTGATGACAAAGAAACAATTCTGGCGCTGAAATTCACACTAAATTTGCGACGTTTTGACATCCCAACCTTGTGGCGATTCCGGTCTCCACACCAACCCCACCGTTCCGAGCACTGACGGGCTTTACCGGAGGTCGCCTTTAGACCCACTAACTGATAACATCTCACGGTCATCAGCTAGGCCTCGATCGGGATACCACCGATACAAATGCCTCGGAGACATTTACATCAGTAAAAATTAATCTCAGCCAACGCTTTCGCTTTAGGCTTCTTTCGGACATCTTCACTCTTCTTTTCCTACAATATCATCCTCTGAACTATCTAACCGAGTCCGCGGAAGCTTGAATTCCGCGCCTAGTCCAGATTTCCGCGTCTAGTTTTGAAGTCGAATGGCAGAGCCACTCGACTTCAAAAATCACTGCTTTTAAATTAACCTAAGCTGGTTGCCAAAACGTCTACCCTCGGCCAATCAAATGTCTCGGCCGAAACCCTAACCACCCGGGATCCTAATCCGTTTAAACACCTTTAGCCGATCTACATAATGCGAGGAAACGTAGAAAATTATTTGGTATAAGGGAAAAGAAATTTCTACGAAATATTTGTGAAGATAAGATTAAAATGGTTAGTGAGAATCAGGAGCCGACTTTGACTAAAGTCCTGGTGGCTAAAAAAACAATCAAAAGAGAACAGTGCTCGAAACAAAGAATGAATGAGTGCTGCTAACTTAAACGTTTTACAAACACCAAACCACATTTATAGCAGTAAAAAAATAAAAAACAATAATTCACATTGGAATGTTTCCTATCGCTGTCACTTATTTGAAATAAAAAAGAAATCAGATACCTTCTAATCCAAAAAAATTCAGATTTCTTTCTAAAGTGCTGTAGATCAAATTTTTAATTTAGAAGAGAGGAAATTACATTAAGATTTCTAAATAATTATAAAGCTTCTAATTCAGATGGCATATTCCCATCTCATTTGCTTAATGAGTATTGGTACAATATTTGTATACCGGGACCGAATCGTTGGTGGAATGACTTTTTCAAAAATCGATAAGAATTACTAAGGATAAAAGTTTGTTGAATACCATTTATAAATTTCCTATATGTTATAAAATAATTAATGGTAGAATTACAACTGCAGACAATATATTAATCCAAGAGAAACATGAGTTTGAAAAGGAACGACCATAATCATCGTTCTTATAACTGAAAATAATTTGACCTTAATAAGGAAACTAACCAGACTGTTATAGATTTTGAAAGAACTTTCGACAAAGGTTCCTGATCAAAATAATTAATAAATAATGCGAAAACAAGACTATCCACAACATTTAGTTTATGTAGTAAGAAGGATGTATAAAGACTATGGTAATACGTTTTTAAAGGAAATTAAAAGAAAAGTAGTTACTCAGAGTGTTTGAAAAGGTGTAACATTTCATCAACATTATTTGAAATTTTTCAGACATATACCGTCAGACAGTGTAATATTCTGGTATTTATTTAAGAAATTCTGTTTAAAACCTTTATTGTACCAAAAAGATCAGATTATACATTCAAAAAAAGAGGGAAAACTGCAGACATCACTGATTAAACTACAAGAAATTACAAGAGAGGAGTACAATTTGACGATATCAATGGAACAAAAAAAAAATGGGTTTCAACAAGAAAGAATCTGTAAGAAACAAATTTAAATTATTTGATACAGTACTAAGAGGTCGCCTGTTACTACTACAAGAAATTACATACATACTACAAGGAATTACATAGTGAAAACTACAAGAAATTACAAGAGAGGAGTACAATTTGACGATATCAATGGAACAAAAAAAAAAAATGGGTTTCAACAAGAAAGAATCTGTAAGAAACAAATTTAAATTATTTGATACAGTACTAAGAGGTCGCCTGTTAGTACTACAAGAAATTACATTACATACTACAAGGAATTACATAGTGAAAACTACAAGAAATTACAAGAGAGGAGTACAATTTGACGATATCAATGGAACAAAAAAAAAAAAAAAAATGGGTTTCAACAAGAAAGAATCTGTAAGAAACAAATTTAAATTATTTGATACAGTACTAAGAGGTCGCCTGTTACTACTACAAGAAATTACATACATACTACAAGGAATTACATAGTGAAAACTACAAGAAATTACAAGAGAGGAGTACAATTTGACGATATCAATGGAACAAAAAAAAATGGGTTTCAACAAGAAAGAATCTGTAAGAAAAATTTAAATTATTTGATACAGTACTAAGAGGTCGCCTGTTAGTACTACAAGAAATTACATACATACTACAAGGAATTACATAGTGAAAACTACAAGAAATTACAAGAGAGGAGTACAATTTGACGATATCAATGGAACAAAAAAAAATGGGTTTCAACAAGAAAGAATCTGTAAGAAACAAATTTAAATTATTTGATACAGTACTAAGAGGTCGCCTGTTCTTTACGTAGATATAACCTTTAATGAAAATGAAAATGCAGTTTTAAGTAACCAGAAAATTTAAGTAATTCCAAATCGTCTACGCTTTTATTGATAAAATCTTTCGGAAAAAATCAGGAAGAATACATAACTCAGGTTGTATGATATTACGGCGGTAAAGCCACTTCTCTTGTGCGACAGTGAAACGTGGATTCTAGTGTAGAGGAAAAGAGATCTAGCGAAGCTGCTGATATGAAGGTCTGAAGAAGTTGCTGATAACAAAGTAGTACGGTAAACGAAGAACTAGATTGATAAGGGAAAATTATTGAAACATTGTTGAAGTACCGGATAAAATGGTAAATACAAGCCGAAAGGATGCTTTCGATATCTCGGTAGACCGAGAGATAGATGCACAACTGGAAGAAGCATGTTTTTTAACCGTAAAGAAAGGCGATGAAAGATTCTGTAAAATCAATATTGAAATAATTTATATTTTGTAATTTATTACAAGAGGTTTCTTTTTTCTTTTTCTCAAATCATTTTTTTAAAAACTTTCATGATTTTGTTAAAAATATTCATATGTACTAATTTTTAAAAGATGTTTAATTTTCAATGAACCGCGCTCAAACACAGATCGTACTGTAATTTCAAAATTCCGATTTCAGATTTGGATAGAACATCAAAAAGTAGCATTACGTGTCTCTTGTTTTTTATTTATTGTCAAAAAAACTAGCCAAAACGGCGATCAAAATGTAAACGTCTGACCAATTTTTTTTAGAATGAAAAATAATTGTTTTTTGTTTCTAAAATATTATCCAAAAATAGAATAGGAATTCCAAAAAAAGCTGACCTTTAATCACGTCAGAAAATGTCAATGAAAATGGTTATCAAATTATATGCATGTATGAACATGGATACATACAACCCATATATCTATGTACAGGTTAATAGTACTCTACAAAGTTAACTAAAGTTGCAAACTTGCGCGTTTTATAATTCATTTTATTTTTTATAAATTATAAATAAATATTTATTATCCATTTTTATTACCTCACCTTTTTCTATGTAACCGTAAAAAAATAAGATACTAGTGGCGATAAAATCTGGCACCAAGGGAAATTCTAACATAGGAAAAGAGCATAAAATGAACAAAAATAAAACTGAAATTTCTAGATAAAATAAAACACAAAATTAGAGCTCGGAAACCGTAAAACAATAAGAAATAGTAAAAGAACATGGTGTGTGACAAAATACTGAAAACTAAACGAAACCAAAGAATTTTAACAAGTAATCACAGTTTCAACGTTGATTTAAACAGACAGGCGCACATCTTTTTTTTTTTTTTTTTTTTGTCTTCAGTCATTTGACTGGTTTGATGCAGCTCTCCAAGATTCCCTATCTAGTGTTAGTCGTTTCATTTCAGTATACCCTCTACATCCTACATCCCCAACAATTTGTTTTACATACTCCAAACGTGTACTGCCTACACAATTTTTCTCTTCTACCTGTCCTTCCAATATTAAAGCGACTATTCCAGGATGCCTTAGTATGTGGCCTATAAGTCTGTCTCTTCTTTTAACTATATTTTTCCAAATGCTACTTTCTTCATCTATTTGCCGTTATCCAAAAATAGAATAGGAATTCCAAAAAAAGCTGACCTTTAATCACGTCAGAAAATGTTAATGAAAATGGTTATCAAATTATATGCATGTATGAACATGGATACATACAACCCATATATCTATGTACAGGTTAATAGTACTCTACAAAGTTAACTAAAGTTGCAAACTTGCGCGTTTTAAAATGGTTTTATAATACATTTTATTTTTTATAAATTATATATAAATATTTATTATCCATTTTTATTACCTCACCTTTTTCTATGTAACCGTAAAAAAATAAGATACTAGTGGCGATAAAATCTGGCACCAAGGGAAATTCTAACATAGGAAAAGAGCATAAAATGAACAAAAATAAAACTGAAATTTCTAGATAAAATAAAACACAAAATTAGAGCTCGGAAACCGTAAAACAATAAGAAATAGTAAAAGAACATGGTGTGTGACAAAATACTGAAAACTAAACGAAACCAAAGAATTTTAACAAGTAATCACAGTTTCAACGTTGATTTAAACAGACAGGCGCACATTTTTTTTTTTTTTGTCTTCAGTCATTTGACTGGTTTGATGCAGCTCTCCAAGAATCCCTATCTAGTGCTAGTCGTTTCATTTCAGTATACCCTCTACATCCTACATCCCCAACAATTTGTTTTACATACTCCAAACGCGGTCTGCCTACACAATTTTTCCCTTCTACCTGTCCTTCCAATATTAAAGCGACTATTCCAGGATGCCTTAGTATGTGGCCTATAAGTCTGTCTCTTCTTTTAACTATATTTTTCCAAATGCTACTTTCTTCATCTATTTGCCGCAATACCTCTTCATTTGTCACTTTATCCACCAATCTGATTTTTAACATTCTCCTATAGCACCGCATTTCAAAAGCTTCTAATCTTTTCTTCTCAGATACTCCGATCGTCCAAGTTTCACTTCCATATAAAGCGACACTCCAAACATACACTTTCAAAAATCTTTTCCTGACATTTAAATTCATTTTTGATGTAAACAAATTATATTTCTTACTGAAGGCTCGTTTAGCTTGTGCTATTCGGCATTTTATATCGCTCCTGCTTCGTCCATCTTTAGTAATTTTACTTCCCAAATAACAAAATTCTTCTACCTCCATAATCTTTTCTCCTCCTATTTTCACACTCAGTGGTCCATCTTTGTTATTTCTACTACATTTCATTACTTTTGTTTTCTTCTTGTTTATTTTCACGCGATAGTTCTTGCGTAGGACTTCATCTATGCCGTTCATTGTTTCTTCTAAATCCTTTTTACTCTCGGCTAGAATTACTATATCATCAGCAAATCGTAGCATCTTTATCTTTTCACCTTGTACTGTTACTCCGAATCTAAATTGTTCTTTAACATACGCACCAATATTCTACTTCAAAACGGATTTAAGAGATTATTAAATAAAATCATAATAAAAATTAAAGGAGATAGGAGAGTAAAAAGGAACTATGAACCTCACGCAATACGGTTTAGATGTTAACAGCTTCCTTTCGCAATAATAAAATAATGTCAAAAGATACTCATTAATCATTTGCGGTTAACTAACCGCAAAACCTCTGCCGCTTAATTATTATTAATAATAATTTATCAGTTTTACTTATGTATATGTTTATTTGTTTTTATTTTAAGATAAACCAAATCCAGGTTAAAAGATAAACAACATAAATCGCTAATTTTTAAAAACATTAAATTTATTAAAGTTGTAAAAATAAAGTCTAACGCTTATCAGTGATAAAAGAGACGATCATTAATGCGATACTTGCACGACATGCAATGTATTACTTTAAAGCTAACGTAAACCGAAAATAGAATGGACATGAAATCCAATACGACCTGCATTTAACCGACTTATTTACTATGAATAAAACATAGATAATTTTATTTTAGTTCTATGCTGTATGCAATCATGTAATGGGCGTTCCCGTGATGGTTTTCCCAGTCATAACACTTTTTTAACCATGGATTACGAAAAAAAAAAAATACTTAGCTGAAATACTAAGGCTCGGAGAACGAAATTTAACATTTGCAAGACAATACAAATTTTAATAATAAACGTAATCGTATCTTTGAGGTAGACTGACCGATAAAAGTGTAGTTTACGCAAAAGATAATAAAAACATATTTGTTATTTCCTGATTTTAAAAATGCCTCGTAATTTGACAAAAGTGATAAACAAATTAGCTTTTATTTATTAATCTCCCGGCACATAGGGCTCTTTTTAAACTAACTTAACACAGTCAGGGAATTCTGCTGAGGCCGAAACATATTAGTCTGACTGTGCCAGGTCCGGGCTATGCGGCAGGTGTATTAAAACCTCCCAGTTAAGTTTTCTCGATTTCTGACAGGTCGTTAAAGATGTATGCGGTGTGGTGATATCAGCGTGGTATACGACACCCTTCTGTTGATCGGTTCAGGCATTTTTTTTTCAATTCGTGGGTGCAATTGCGATAATTGTTGACAATACAGTACACTTTTTAAGACACCCTAAATAGAATTATTATGAATTTATATTATTAGTAATTCTACACGTTTATAGATTGATTTAGTAATAGTACATAACATATAGGTGTTCACGCTTTTTAGTTCAGTTGCTCTGTGGTATCTAAACCGCAATTTTTTTGTCAGATAGTAGCAAACCTTAACGCTATTACGAGGTCTGTCCAAGAAATACGTAGACTGTTTGAATTGCTCGGGTCCAGTTAGTTCCAGTCAAATCCGCTTGGCGTCGCCATGTTCGCACAGATCAACTGATTACAACGCAGTTTTTTGATTGCAAATATCATTATTGGTCGCTTAGCTACGCGGTTCTTCGTGAAGTGTATTTTTTCATTTGGCGGATTTTAGAATGAGCGACTTGAACGAGCAAAGAGTTGCTGTGAAATTTTGTGTTAAATTCGAAAAATATGCTAGTAGAAACTTTTGAAATGCTCAAGACGGTTTACGGCGACGTTGCTATGAAACGTGCGACATATTTTAAGTGCCATAGACGTTTTAAAGATGGTGGTCAGTCGACTGAAGATGATGAGCGTCCTAGACGTCCTTCCACGTCAACTGACGACTCACACGTAAGAAACACACGACGCCGTTCGTAAGAAACACGAAGACATGAATGCTGAGTACGTATAAAATAAAAAAGATAGCGTGAATAGATTCCTAAAAAGCATGTACTATGTTTTCTGGAATGGAGGATTTTTAATTTCTTGAGAATTTTTATATTGGAGTATCATCACATTACATATCATAATTTTTAATTATCCAAAATTAAGGAAAAATTACGACAAAAAATCTTCCATCTATTTGGAACAAATTAATGATTAGATTACAGATGTATTTCGCCGTAAAGGTGTTGAATGACGGTTGAGTGAGGGTGTTGTACGAGGTCTGTTCAAGAAATACGTAGACTGAATTGCTCGGATCCAGTTGGTTCCAGTCAAATCCACTTGGCGTCGCCATGTTCGTACAGATCAGCCGGTTAAACAACGCAGTTTTTTGATTGCAAATATCATTCATTATTTTGTTGCTACGAGGTTGTTTGTGAATTGTGTTTTTTCGTTTCGCTTGAACGAGCAAAGAGTTGCTGTAAAAGTTTGTGTTAAACTCGGAAAAGTTGCGAGTGAAACTTTTGTTATGCTCAAGATTGCTAACGGCGACGTTGCTATGAAGCGTGCGACATGTTTAAGTGGCATGGACGTTTTAAAGATGGTGGTCAGTCGATTGAAGACGATGAGCGTCCTGGACGTCCTTCCACGTCAACTAACGACACGCGTAGACAAAATCAACACCCTGGTTCGAGCAAATCGACGTCTGACCATCAGAGAGCTTGCTGAAGTGTGTGGGATATCAGTTGGATCATGTTACTACGGTTTTGACCGAAAAATTGAAGATGAGCCGCGTTGCTGCGAAATTTGTTCCACGCCTGATGACGGACGACCAAAAAGCTCATCGCGGCCAGGCTTGTAAAGAATTGCTTGAACGTTCAGAAGAAGATGAAAAGTTCTTGTCGAGGATCATCACAGGTGATGTATCTTGGGTGATTGAAACAAAGATTCAATCGTCCCAGTGGGTGGATGAAACATCTATACCAAAAAAAGCTCGCCAAGTTCGTTCCAATGTGAAGGTGATGTTGACAGGTTTTTTGATGCTGAGGGCGTAATCCACCACGAATACCTTCCCCAAGGTTCCACAGTGAACCAGACTTATTACATTGAAGTTCTCAAACGTTTACGGGACGCTATCCTGCGGAAAAGGCCAGAAATATGGAAGAGTGGTGACAAGTTTTTTCATCAAGACAACGCTCCAGACCATTCAGCCCTCAGAACTCGTAAGTTTTTGGCTCGGTCACTGTTCTTCCCCATCCAACCTTATTCACCTGACCTCGCTCCTTGTGACTTCTTCTTGTTCCCCAAACTCAAAATACCTTTGAAAGAAAGAAGATTTGAGACGATTCCCGAGATTGAGGCAAGTGCGACGAAGGAACCGAAGAACATCACAAAAGAAGCGTTCCAGGACTGTTTCCAAAAGTAGAAACACCATTGGCATAAGTGTGTGCGTCGGAGAGGAGAGTACTTTGAAGAGAACCCAGACAAGTAACTTCTAAATAAAGTACATTTTGTTTTATGACGTTAGTCTACGTATTTTTTGAACAGACCTCGTATATAAAACATTCTACATTTTTGAACTTTTTGGAGTTCTTTGAACGCTTCCCAATCAGGACTGATTACAATCGCACAAATGATTATTTCTAGATGAAAAAAATAAAGAAATGTAATATTTTTATCATATCCACTATTTTTTTTTAAATTAGAAATTTTTTTTCATTTATAAAAACATTTCATATTTTCAGTGGCGATAAGTTAAGATTATGATTAGATCGAAATAAAAAAGGGGAAGAGGATTTATAATAATATTGAAAATCACGCGCAAAAGAAGATAAAAAGGTATCCCTATCTTAAAAAAAAATTTTACAATACTTTTACTTAGGGGAAAGTTAAATTTTCAAAAAAATAATAAAAATATATGCGAGTATCAACTAAACTAGACACAAATAAGGAATTTATCCTAAATTCATTTCTAGTTTCCCGCTAAAATAGTAAATCAACTAAAAGATTAAAAAACAACTCTACTTGGTTTAGTGGTAAAAATTAGGTCATCAGCACTGCTAACCAAAAAGAATTCTATGTAATGTTTCGATATGTACGGTCACAATTTCCAAATAAAATATTAACGTTTTTCTTACACAATTTATATATTTACTTCAATTAATAATTCCTTTTTCTGGAGTAAACACGGTAGGGTAATTATTTCTTTATTTATATACATAGTAACAACAGTCTTACAGTTACTAGGCGAATGATAAATCTATTTTGTATAAATTATTTTTATTACAAATTTATTATAATAATAATAATAAAGACAATAAATTCAAAACAGCTTCTTTTCAAAATCATAATTTAGCGAATCGGAGACATGTTTATGGTAAATATCTTATAAGTTTAATTATTTTAATAAAATGTATAAATTACCGAAAAAATCGAATCTGAGAATAATCCAGTCTAATTTTAAGGAAAGAGTTCGTTTTTTTTTTTAGATCTGGCGAGTTAACTTTATAGGTAAAAACAATTAGGAAATTTTACATAACGATTAAATTTTTAAAATAAATGTGAAGAAACTATCATTTTATTGTTAATAACAACAGATAAACGTTAAGCCCTGGATTTAAATAAAATATTATACTTAAGAGCATAGTTGATTACGACAAAATCATAACGTTTCCGTTCTAATTCTTATATAACTTACACATATACTTAATGTTAATAATTTATAAGCGATCTTTAAGAATAGGTGCTTAGTACAAAACACGGATGTAGTCCAGACAATTATCTGTCTTATTAACTATAATTTTATATAGACAATATAAATAAAGGATTAGGACTTTATACATGTTGAAATCTTGATTTTGAAAACAGCTTAAAAGTACGAAGTTCGGGTCCTTATTATCTTAATGGAAAAAAACAAATAAATTGAAATACGAAGCCGTTAAAAAAAAGGAATACGAATTCACTAAATTTACGAAAAATACACATTGCTGTTTTAGTAATTTTTGGATATACGAGAAATTAATGCTTAATGGAAGAAAAAATGAGGTTTTTTAACATGCCGAAAACAAAACCTGTTATCTGAACCGGAAAGACTTGTCGACAAGAATTGTTGCAACTGATTCTGTTGCAAAAGATATCTAATGAATTTGTTGGCGAGACGACTGATTTAATTGTTCACGCATCACTAGAAAAGGGGAAATTTGCTTAATATAGAATATTTTATCGCGACGTCAAGCTATAAGAAATGAATTAGAAAGAAATTATTTGTGTTACAGCAGGAAACTAAGATTGCCAAGAATTATTAAAATACTTCCATAAATGAATTTCCAAAAATATGGTGTTAATATACAGAGTTCGAATAGAAGCTGTATATTACGAATATTACACTAGAATTACGGAATTACAATGACGAAGCTTTCATAATTATTACTTCGTATTTTTATTTCATTAATTTACACAAACGGATTTTACAATAACTGGACTGTTTTATAAAAGGTGTTGTAAATGGCCTCCTCCAACATCAATGCAACACCACACACGTTTCAATTTGCGTTCAAACGCTTTAACCGGCTGATGAACAATAATGCCTCATACATTGGCCATTATTGCGGGTTTTTAGTTAGTCAATCGAGCGTAGTCAGTTGCGATACTCTGCTTGTTTCGCCGTTCCCCACAGAAAGAAATCTGGGGGAGTCAGACCGGGCGACGGTGCAGACCACAAACCCCTAGAAATGAATCGTTCACCGAAGACATTTCGTAAAAAGGTGATTGGCCTGATAGCTGGCATGTGTCGCCATCCTGTTGGAACAGACCGTGATTGATTTCCGCTTCTGTTAACCGACTGATGAACAATAATGCCTCATACATTGGCCATTATTGCGGGTTTTTAGTTAGTCAATCGAGCGTAGTCAGTTGCGATACTCTGCTTGTTTCGCCGTTCCCCACAGAAAGAAATCTGGGGGAGTCAGACCGGGCGACGGTGCAGACCACAAACCCCTAGAAATGAAGACATTTCGTAAAAAGGTGATTGGCCTGATAGCTGGCATGTGTCGCCATCCTGTTGGAACAGACCGTGATTGATTTCCGCTTCTGTTAACCGGCTGATGAACAATAATGCCTCATACATTGGCCATTATTGCGGGTTTTTAGTTAGTCAATCGAGCGTAGTCAGTTGCGATACTCTGCTTGTTTCGCCGTTCCCCACAGAAAGAAATCTGGGGGAGTCAGACCGGGCGACGGTGCAGACCACAAACCCCTAGAAATGAATCGTTCACCGAAGACATTTCGTAAAAAGGTGATTGGCCTGATAGCTGGCATGTGTCGCCATCCTGTTGGAACAGACCGTGATTGATTTCCGCTTCTGTTAACCGACTGATGAAGTTTGTTAAAGCAGCGCAATAACGATCACTATTAACTGTATTTTCAAAAACGATTGGATCCGTAATATGCGTTTTACTCGCACGGAGCTTGACTAGAATTTTCGCTTCGTATAAAGATCGTTCGTATAATTCACGGGGGTTAATTGCCGCTCACAGTCGTGTATTTTCTGAATTATATACCCCTCTCGGATGAAACCAGGCTTCAACTATAAAAAATGTAATTTCGAGGATACCTACGGAATTTTGGTTCCGTTCTGTAGGTTTCAATTCTTGAACGCACACTACTTTATAGGGGTAAAGTTCCAGTTCTTTTCTTATAAACTATATGTGCGACAGGAAGTCCGAGATCTTGCTGCTGTGCTAACGTTGACTTTCATGGACTTTCGACGACAGCATCCGAAATATCAAGCGGCTTCTCCTTTCCTTTCAAGAAAGAAGAAAGAGGGAACGAGCCCAGCAGCTACCAGCCCAGCTGTCACAAGCCCAGCAGCCACCTGCCCAGCAGCCACTGACAGCACAGAAGAACGAAGAAACCTGTACTTTCCCCCGTTCAGCCCTTCGGGGCTTCAGGAATTCCAAGGTTAATGGTATGTAACTTCGGTTGCTACCAATTCTTGGAAAGTGCAGGCCAAAGAAGAACGAAGAGGTCTTCGGAAGAAGAAGAAGATGAAGAAGAAGGAAGATCCTCTACTCGTCCCAACATCATGGACTGGAGTCCGGAACAGAGCCCAGCAGAGATGCGTCCTGAAGGGCAGCCATACCAGAAGCGGATGAAGAGCTTCTACACAACCTCTCCTTTTTAAAAAACTTACAGTAAGACAAAATAACCCAGCAATTGCGACTCCTCCGGAAAAGGGGACGCATTGCTCCCTCCTTATAGCTAGTGCCCCGTTGTGGCGTATTCCTGCTAGCCTATTAAGAGTTAGCACCGAAAGGACTTCAGTGGACGGTCTGAAGGGGAATTACGTCGGGAGGACAGGCTTTATAAGCCTAGCCTTCCGCGGTCGGCCCATGAAATGGGTTCGATAACGCTGGTTTAACAACGGATTGGAATGCAATTAAACCCGTCTTAAATTCACTAAAATAATAATAGACAAAACTTGAAAAATTAGATCCGAGATTAAAAAATAACCCTTTTAAAAACAAGCCCGATTAGAATGATCCAGCAGCAAGGGACTCTGTCCAGGTTCTGCGATAAAGTAGGGAGTAATAAACTCCTGCCAACTTTGCATTCCATTCCATTCCATTCCAAGCGGCTTCTGTTCGTTTAGTTTATGTGGTCTTCCGCTTTGATCAATTCTTCGACCGAGCCTGTTGCCGGAAATTTTTCGATAATAGTTCGAACCACGCTGAGGAATAGGAGTATTTGAAAGCTTTTTAGAAAACTTGTGCTTCACTAAATCGGTTTAATTTTCGCCTTCAAGAAAGACGTGTTCAAGGAGAAAAATAAATTCCTCTACCGAAAGATCCGTTTTACGTTTCTCGCAACTATTGTTTCTGCGAACAACTGACATCTTGGTTTATTATTGAACGACGCCCAACGAACCCACAGGGCAACCGACCTAACGCTAAAAGAACAGAATGCACCACGTAATTCTAAAGCATACAGCACAGCGACTTTCCCCATACACTGTAAATAAAATTTTGATTATCCAAAAATAACGCAGACGATGCGGATGGGATATCTATGAATTTGACTTGCCGTTAAATAGATATTTCAGAGTGTACAAATAGAGTTGGACAACATTCATAAAAAAAAACGATAAATTCATTAAAAAAAAACGATAGGATATGATTAAGTAGTAGTAATTAAGATTAAATCTTTAACGAGTATGTTAAATTAAAACCGATGTTAATATTTAAAGGAAATTTGTCAAAAAAAAAGGACAATTTACGGAAGGAAATGTAGCAATTTCCTATGAGAAAAGTCGGAATAAAACTTCAGGGAGTAAACCATACTTGATGATTTTTTTCCAACTAAGGTTTCCCCACTTACTTAAACTCGACTGCCTGTACGTGCATTAAAAATATGGGGCACAAAAAAAAATACCAATTACTAATAGGCAATACCAACAGCCACCACAAAAACAAATGGTTTCTTCACTGCGGCCACGCGGTCCCCCCAACCCCTTCTCAGACACACGTGTGTCTGAAGGTTAATAATTACGTGGAGTGAATAATTACTGTTTACTTCTCTCCAGAAAATCGCCGCCCCAAAACCGCGATCGCGAATAGGTGTCACCATTGTAAGTTCCCTATTACCTTCCTTTCCTTTCAAGAAAGAAGAAAGAGGGAACGAGCCCAGCAGCCATCAGCCCAACAGTCGCAAGCCCAGCAGCCACCTGCCCAGCAGTCACCTGCCCAGCAGCCACTGACAGCACAGAAGAACGAAGAAACCTGCACTTTCCCCCGTTCAGCCCTTCGGGGCCTCGGGAATTTCAAGGTTAATGGTATGTAACTTCGGTTACTACCAATTCTTGGAAAGTGCAGGCCAAAGAAGAACGAAGAGGTCTTCGGAAGAAGAAGAGGGAGAAGATGAAGAAGAAGGAAGACCAGCCACTCGTCTCAACATCACGGACTGGAGTCCGGAACAGAGCCCAGCAGAGATGCGTCCTGAAGGGCAGCCATACCAGAAGCGGATGAAGAGCTTCTAAACATCCTCTCCTTTTCAAAACTTACAATAAGATAAAATAACCCAGCAACTGCGACTCCTCCGGAAAAGGGGACGCATTGCTCCCTCCTTACAGGTAGTGCCCCGTTGTGGCGTATTCCTGCTAGCTTATTAAAGAGTTAGCACCGAAAGGACTTCAGTGGACGGTCTGAAGGGGAATTACGTCGGGAGGACAGGCTTTATAAGCCTAGCCTTCCGCGGTCGGCCCGTAAAATGGGTTCGATAACGCTGGTTTAACAACGGAATTGGAATGCAATTAAATCCGTCCTTTAAACACTAAATAATAATAAACAAAACTTGTAAAAATTAGACCCGCTATTTAAAATTAACCCTTTAAAAAACAAGCCCGATTAGAATGATCCAGCAGCAAGGGACTCTGTCCAGGTTCTGCGATAAAGTAGGGAGTAATAGATTCCTGCCAACTTTGCATTCCATTCCATTCCTAATAGGCAACAGGTATTTATTACCTGTTTTAATTTGACCCCGACAAAAAAAGAGAAATTCACAAAAAATGTAAATTAGGGTTATTAAAAAAAAACCGGTTTTATATTTTACAAACCGTTTATTTTTTATTTCAAATCTTTTTATTATATTTTTTAAGGATCTGTAAAGAAGTTTATTGTATTTTAGTAAGATTCTGTTAGTGAATGAATCAAATTAAAAAAAAAAATCATTAAAAGTTATGAGGGAATAAAAACACCTAAATTTTTATCCTTAAAACATAAGTCTTCGATATTATGTTAAAGCAATTTTTCTACAATCTTCTTATGCGAGGAGATTTAAGCAAATCAAAGTAACATTACAAACAAATACCTTCATTTAATAAAAATAACATCATTTAAAATAACGATTTATAGACTGGATGTACTAAAAAATGTTTAAAGGTAATGAAATTACTTTCGCATCGTACAATCACATAATAAACACAAATATATAAATATAAACCGGAAATGAATACCAAAAAAAAATCAATATATATATATATATATATATATATATATAATACAATATATCACTATATTATTATTTGAAAAATTGAGTAAATTTTAGTAAGGTTTTTTAGATTGTGATTATCTGTAAATGAATTGTTTCATTTAGAATAAATATATTTATGATTGCGGCAAGGCGGCTAGCAGCTACGGTCGGATACAGGTGTCAAACAATACCGCAAATGGGTACATAATTACTTATTAAAAAGTAATTTGTCAACAAACCACATTTACAATTTCATTCCAACAAAATGATTAGGCTTATTCATTTAGTGATGACCAAATACGCCTCTTAATGAAACACAAGTAAAAATAAAAATAATAACAATAATATTAAATATATATATATATATATATAATTTCTTAATAGACCTTGTATGAAATTTAAAATAATCATTTATTTTAATTCTATGGAAATTTAAATGTATTTAAAAAAGTATTTTAAAATGAATAGTTAAGAAAAAAAATATATTTTTTGTTTAAAGAAAATTACAGAAAAGTAAAACTCTCATTAAGAAATTGACCGGTTGATAATGAAGTTAAATATATAAATATTTAATGTTTTATTTAAATAATTGAAAATTATTTCTTATAATTTATTATTTATCTTAAAGGTACGAAGATTTTTAATATATTAGTACTTGCTGTATCTCTGTATGTTAAGTGCATGATCTTAAAGATTGTAAGCGACCCTGACACAAGTCACAAGTCATATCAAAAGATTTCATAATCCTTCCTAATAATAACAAGTAGGATTACAACGGAAACTGAGGAACGAAGTGATTTTCTCGTTCCCTTCTTCACCGAACCAAACATATACAGTTGAATATCGAGCATCTTTAAAATTCACCCCTAACAGTTTTACCAAATGAGGTGAAGGGATGTAAAATAGTGTTCGAAATTTAAAAACAAATCTTTTGTAGGAGCTCTTTTCAACTTTTTACTTTCTGAATATAGCTGTATTACTGCCATAGGAACGTAGCTTTAAAGAGCGATCGGTCAACATTTTTGGTATCTTGATTTTTGAAAATGTCGACCCCCATAGTCCAAAAACACAACAACAAAAAAATGATAGAAATTTCCGGAAGATGTAGATGCGTGTGTGTCGGCCTGTATTTTTATTAATATCTCCGGACTGGCTCGACAAAAATTCTTTGAGAATGGCTCAAAACATTTCTATATAATTGATACCATTAAATTTCAAATTTTTTTTTTTTTTTTTTTGTCTTCAGTCATTTGACTGGTTTGATGCAGCTCTCCAAGATTCCTTATCTAGTGCTAGTCGTTTCATTTCAGTATACCCTCTACATCCTACATCCCCAACAATTTGTTTTACATACTCCAAACGTGGCCTGCCTACACAATTTTTCCCTTCTACCTGTCCTTCCAATATTAAAGCGACTATTCCAGGATGCAAAAAAATTTCAAATAAAATTAATAAAAATGGGAGAAGTTATGTTCGTCATTTTTAATTTATGTCTATTTGTACATTAGGCGTAGAAATCTGAACTTTAGTACGATGAAATTACTAATTAAATTATTTAAAACTTCAAAGTTGTAAGTCAATCGGATTTAAGAGTCGGATATATTCAACTTAATTTCTAAACAGTTTTTTTCTTATATCTAGAAAAGTAAGGGTAAAAGAGTTTTCTAAACTGAAAGTTTTCCCCGTGGATGGGAAAATCGTTAAAGTAATAAGAACAAGAGTACAGAAGGCGAGTGAATTTTATCACAATGTAAGAAATCTGGTCTGGAACAAGGAGGTACACCTTTGCAATGTAAGAGAGCTATGTATAAAGTCTACTTTGTGTCAATTCTTACCTAAGCGAAAAATACCTGGGCAGATGGTAGAAAGGTGAAGGTCGACTACAGGAAGCAGAAATTAAATTCAAGAGAAGCACATTAGGGAACACAAGAAGCAGTATGTTAAGAGAAGAACTGAAATTGAGAAGCCGAATCGAGACAACTGGAAGATCAAAGCTCTGTTGGACATATTGAAAGGATGGAAGAGGAAAGATTATCAAACAGAATGCTGAATGCAGAGAAAACAGGTGGAAGACCAAGGGGTAGACCGAGAATGAAATGGATTAAAACGATGATGGTGGAAGTGCGCAAGAGAGGAGATGTGTTGAGAAGAGAAGAACGGAAGAGATTCCAATAGATAAACGCCCAAATGAACAACGGGGATAAACGGGACTCGTACTTAAAACATATTTTTTTAAACTTTAATTATTAAAACTGAATATCCACCTGTATCTAGTATTAAAGTAGACCGCAGGAAACGGTTTTAAGAAAAAGGTGTCCGATCGGACTCGATTTAAGAATTAAATTTTTTTATATCTTATCATCTTTTCCAAGTATTGACTGTTGAAGTTTGTCAAACGAAATCTAAATTTTTGTACTAAAAATTAAGATATTTTTTATTTTTAGTAATTTCATTTATATACAGTATAGTTTTGACGACAAAAACTTCATTTGGTGAAGGGGATGAACCGGAAACCAAAATTATTTATTAAGACTATTGAGTTTTTTTTCAATTATATTTATAATTCTGGATAATTTTTAAGAAAAAATGTCATTAGATCAAGGGGATTAAATCGTACCGATATTTTTACTGAACTTTTCATTTTTTCCCAGTCTACTCTAAATATTTGATAATTAAGTCATTAATATTTATTTATTTACACAGCAACAATAAGCTTACGTCATATCTAACAGTTACTAGATGATAACTGAATTTTGTGGCGTATGAAAAATTCTATGCCTGACCGGGTTCAGGCAACCCGGGACCTCCGGATGATAGCCCAGACGCTACCGCTACGGAACGGAAGAGAGATGGTTCATCATAAATCGAGGCAAGTGGTGAAATTTTGTAAAAGGCCCAATCCGAGGCGACTTGGATTAAAGGAAACTGAAGTCGATCTCGAAAACCCGTTCCTAAAGAAGTAGAAATTTGATAGAAATATTTGTCGATATACTCGTATATCCCCAGATTTTCGACTCCATCAGACAAGGACTGTTTTTCCTTTTAGCCTTGCTGAATAACATTGCACTATATTGAAACAACTTACGTAAATAAATAATTAATTTAGTAAACTATTAAGACCCAAAAAACAGGGGGTTGAATGAAACTCGTTCTTAAAATAAACTTTTTTAAACTTTAGTTTTTAAATTTGAAAATTCAACTTTATCTAGTATCGATGTTGACTTTTGTATTATCTACTTTTGTTTATCTAGTATCGAAGTTGAGAACTTTTTTTTAAAAAAAGGGGTTCCCATGAGATCCAGCTTCAAAGATGTACTGAATTTTTTATAATCTTTTATTTTTTATGTTTTTCAAAGATTTTTAAACAATTATATTCTAAAATAAGATATAATTTCGATGAAAAAACTTCATTTGGTCAAAGTGGTCAACTGGGATCCAAAATATTTTATTATGAATCTTTTTTTTTAACCTCCGGGAGACCACCGTTAGGTATTGCTTCGGAGGATAAAATGAATGGATTTGTAGAGTGTGTAAATGCCATGCCTGACCGGGATTCGAACCCGGGACCTCCGGATGAAAGGCCGAGACGCTACCACTTGTGCTACGGAGGCCGGCTTTAAAAATTGGTGTTTATTATCAATCTAATTTTTTCAATTGTACTTTTTAATACTGCATAATAGTTAAGGTAAAAACCTTAAGGGTAAAGGGTAAAGGTAAACCTTAGTTAAGGGTAAAGGTCATTAAATCAAGGTGGTCAAATCGGTCCCTTTTTTCCTGAACTATTTTATCTTTTTTTGAAAATGCACAATAAACATTAGTCATTAATATTTAAAAACTTTATTTTGTAAACCTTGCCGGCTTTTTATTTTTATTTTCCAATGGTTTTACGAAATGTACCCTGCTTAATGTGTAAAAATTACGTATTTTAATTCCTTATTAAGTTAATTGAAAGTCCAAATATTCAATTCAGTCGGATTTAAGAGTGGGGGGGATGTTCAATAATATTTGTAAACAGTTTTTGCCTCACATCTAGAAAGCAGATATGCGCGTACGCGGCTGCGTATTTCAGGTGTTGTAATTTTTTTTTTTTTTTTTTTTGTCTTCAGTCATTTGACTGGTTTGATGCAGCTCTCCAACATTCCCTATCTAGTGCTAGTCGTTTCATTTCAGTATACCCTCTACATCCTACATCCCCAACAATTTGTTTTACATACTCCAAACGTGGCCTGCCTACACAATTTTTCCCTTCTACCTGTCCTTCCAATATTAAAGCGACTATTCCAGGATGCCTTAGTATGTGGCCTATAAGTCTGTCTCTTCTTTTAACTATAGTTTTCCAAATGCTTCTTTCTTCATCTATTTGCCGCAATACCTCTTCATTTGTCACTTTATCCACCCGTCTGATTTTTAACATTCTCCTATAGCATTTCAAAAGCATCTAATCTTTTCTTCTCAGATACTCCGATCGTCCAAGTTTCACTTCCATATAAAGCGACACTCCAAACATACACTTTCAAAAATCTTTTCCTGACATTTAAATTAATTTCTGATGTAAACAAATTATATTTCTTACTGAAGGCTCGTTTAGCTTGTGCTATTGGGCATTTTATATCGCTCCTGCTTCGTCCATCTTTAGTAATTTTACTTCCCAAATAACAAAATTCTTCTACCTCCATAATCTTTTCTCCTCCTATTTTGTAATAAAAACGATTATACACGCCCTGACGTGAGGTCACTCCTGAAAGTGGTATAGCCATTTCTAAAAAAAAAAACAAGTACCCCATTTCAGATTTCTAATGAAGTAGTTTCTAATGCCTTCTTAATAAATCCAAATGTTCGATTTAATATCAGCATTCCAAGTCCAACGAAATACAGACGATTTATAAATGACACATTACCTCAATTACCACATTTATATAGATTATACAGTTAACATCATTACTCTCAGAAAAGCAATTGTGACTGATATCAGTTGTACATCAGGCGCTTTACATGCGATACATCTATAAAAAAAACTGTAGCAGATCGTGTGAAGCTTCAGATTAACCAATTTTTTTTCTAATAAAACAAACTTTTTTATTTAGATTATTAAAAGCATTTTCATTACTTAATCATAATTATTATTAAGAAGGATTTATATGAAAACTAAGTAACGCTAACATCATTTTTAACATAAAAAGTATCCTAATGCAAATTATAGTTATTTAATTATATTATGTCCAAATATAATCGAACGAAGTACATTACCATTCCGTTAAAATACGTAGACAACTATTAAATAAAATGATTAACAATAAATTAAAATCGATTCGTTAAAAAAAATTAACATATAAACAAAAATAAAGAAAAAGATAGAAGAAAGTAAAACATAGCGTGTAAAAGTATAGTTAACCGAAAATAAATTACAATTTGCTTGAAAATGTACGGAACTGATTTTATTCAATTCCTTAATGGGATATAAACATGAAAATTTATGAACAATTACGAAAATAATGTATGATTTATGAATTAATGTAACACAATGTGCATTAGATTAAATGAAGAAATTTTAAAATAAATTATCTTGTAACATAATAATAATATGCTATTTAAAAAATTCACACTAAAAAATTTTCTAAAAAAATATTTTTTTTAAATGTGGAAAAGCAAGTAATAATATTGTTTTACCATTCGAAATTTCTTAAGTACTTTACCTTTAATTCTTCCGTTAGTAATATTTAAAAATTAAAACACAATATAGTTTATTTGTTTTTAACTTTAATCCCTCCGTTAGTGATATTTAAACATTAAAAACAATATAGTTTAGTTTGCTTTTAACTTAAATTATAATATATAATTTTAAAACTAACCAAAATTAAATAATTAATGTGATTTGAAAAGTTCTTAAAAATAAATAAGTAAATAAAATTTACTACGCCCACCCTTATTACCCTCAACATAACATCTCTTAAGAAAAAACAATTCAATTTCCATTAAAAAAAAATTGTCTGTACTTAATCTTCACTTGAAAACTGAAAAAGCATTTTTAGGAAGTGATCTAAGAAAGAAGCCGTAATAAGAAAGGGAGTCCGACAAGGATGTTCCCTATCTCCGTTACTTTTTAATCTTTACATGGATCGAGCGGTTAATGATGTTAAAGAACAATTTAGATTCGGAGTAACAGTACAAGGTGAAAAGATAAAGATGCTACGATTTGCTGATGATATAGTAATTCTAGCCGAGAGTAAAAAGGATTTAGAAGAAACAATGAACGGCATAGATGAAGTCCTACGCAAGAACTATCGCGTGAAAATAAACAAGAACAAAACAAAAGTAATGAAATGTAGTAGAAATAACAAAGATGGAGCACCGAATGTGAAAATAGGAGGAGAAAAGATTATGGAGGTAGAAGAATTTTGTTATTTGGAAAGTAGAATTACTAAAGATGGACGAAGCAGGAGCGATATAAAATGCCGAATAGCACAAGCTAAACGAGCCTTCAGTAAGAAATATAATTTCTTTACATCAAAAATTAATTTAAATGTCAGGAAAAGATTTTTGAAAGTATATGTTTGAAGTGTCGCTTTATATGGAAGTGAAACATGGACGATCGGATTATCTGAGAAGAAAAGATTAGAAGCTTTTGAAATGCGGTGCTATAGGAGAATGTTAAAAATCAGACGGGTGGATAAAGTGACAAACGAAGAGGTATTGCGGCAAATAGATGAAGAAAGAAGCATTTGGAAAAATATAGTTAAAAGAAGAGACAGACTTATAGGCCACATACTAAGGCATCCTGGAATAGTCACTTTAATATTGGAAGGACAGGTAGAAGGGAAAAATTGTGTAGGCAGGCCACGTTTTGAATATGTAAAAAAAATTGTTAGGGATGTCGGATGTAGAGGGTATACTGAAATGAAACGATTAGCACTAGATACGGAATCTTGGAGAGCTGCATCAAACCAGTCAAATGACTGAAGACAAAAAAAAAGTAAGTGATCATCAAGCACTGTAATTTTTTCAGTTTAGATCGTACAAAACTATTCAAATATAATACATAACTTTTTCAATTACGATTAATCGTTAATATGCTAATTTACAAAATTACACATTTTTGGAAGTTATTATTTTTAAATAATAAACCTCTGTTTCTTAATGTTATTAAACATGAAACAAATTTCAATCATAAAGAAGAAGCACCCAATGAATTTTAAATTGAGCGGAATATTTGGTAAACAGTGACGTAGGGCATTTAAAACAAGTATTTCAATAGTAAGTAAATTGATTTTGTTTCTAAATATTTTCTAATACTGAAATAATTCTTACTTCGGTTTAAAATTATAATACAATATTTTTTTAACACGTGTAGGTAAATAAATATCAAATATTTTAAACTCTTCATTAACTTCAGTTGACATTACTTAAATTACATAGATTTACTTAAATTTAATTCTTTAGATATTTTCTTGGAAAATTTTACTTGTTTAATAAAAGTTTTACGTAATCTACGTCAAAACTAGAAATTGTGGTTTGCTATATTAATATTTGCGTTTTTACAAAACTTTTCTCAAATATTACTGTAGTTACAATTCTGGGATCGTTTTATTAAATTTTTCAGATGAAAAACCATACGAAACCACAAAATTTGCCCCTTAATTAAAGTTCCAAGAATTTCAGTACGATTTCATGATATCCTTGTAACAAAAATCACGGCGAAATTTTTCACAAATTGTTGATTCAAAAACGAAGATTTTTTAGACATCCTGCACACACACACATACACACACACACACACGCACTCAGAGCCTAAAGTAATTCAGGTATTCAAAATATTTTCTCGCGATTTTTTCTAAAAAAAAAAGAAAAAAATGAAAACTTAAGATAAAGAAAAGATAGAAACATTCCTTCAATACAGCCTCACTCATTCGTAATGGTTATTTAAAATTGCTTATCAGTACTTCTTTTCTAATATTGATCAAGAATAGGTTTCACACCATTTTTCTGTTTTCTTGAATCTTTTCATAGATGTATTATTTATAGATTTACCATATTTTAGATTACAAACTGTCTTTTTTTTGTAATTTTTTTGGGAGTGTTATACGAATATGTAAAAAAGAAGAAATTTTATATAAAAAATTATTATTATTTATCAAAAGTTTGTGTATATTCGTATAAACAGACAGATTACACCTATATAGAAATAAAAAAAAAAAAATAACTTACTGATTTACTCTAAACAGTAAGCCAGTCTCCGTGTCGCGAATGGTATCGTCTCGGTCTTTCATCCGAAGGTCCCGGGTTCGCATCCCGGTCAGACGTGAAATTTTCACACACGCTACAAACCATTCATCACATCCGCTGAAGCAATACCTGACGGTGGTCCCGTAAGTTAAACAAAAAGAAAAAAATTTGAACAGGACGCAACAAATTAATGATAAGTAATTTAAGGATAATTTCTTGCTACTAACTTGGCACAGACTTCAAAAATCCATCTACGTTAAGGTAAAAATAATCAAAATTCAACCCCCCTTACAGAAGAGGTATCACTAGTTAAAGATAACAGTAAATCTCCCTAATCTAAGATTAAACACACACGATTTAATGACTGGACATACAAAATAAAATAGCAATAAAGTACATTTTGATAATTAACTATCATCAGTTTTGAACGTCTTCAAAATCAGATTTTATTACTTTTTTCAATTTTAGTTTTTGATTATTTTTATAAATACTGTAAATATATACTTTCATTTTTACTTCCTTATACGAAGTAAAGGAGGTATTGTAATCGCGAAAAATTTCGGTTTTCAGATTTCAACGGAAATATTCATTTTGACTTTGATTTTGACCATCCCTGAATCATTTTTGGCTATTTTCGGCATGACTGTACGTACGTGTGTATTTCGCATAACACAAAACCGATTGGCCGTAGGGTGTTGCAATTTTGGATTTAGGACTGTTGTAACATCTAGCTGTGCACATCTCCTTTTTATTGCAATCGACTGGACCAAAAGAGTCCAAAAAACCCAAATTCCAAAACATTTTGATATTTGGCTATAAATCTGGAACCAATGGAATAAGTACCACTTGTTATATATCGTTGAAAAGCTCTCAATGAAAGCTTATTACTGCCGTTAAGAAAAAGTCAAATATCAATTTTTTTTGGATTTTGGGCTTTTTTGGTCCTGTCGATTGCAATAAAAAGGGGATGTGCACAGCTAGTTGTTACAACAGTCCTACATCCAAAATTTTAACATCCTATGGCTAATCGGTTTTGTGTTATGCGAAATACATACGTACGCACATAAGTACGTACGTACGGACGTCATGCCGAAACTAGTCAAAATGGATTCAGAGATGATCAAAATGGATATTTCCGTTGAAATCTGAAAACCGAAATTTTTCGCGATTACAATAAGTGGTATTTATTTCATTGGTTCCAGAGTTATAGACAAATAAGTGTTTAATTAATGAAATATTTGGATCTTATAAGGGAAAGGCACATCGGTTCGAATCCGACTTTAAAACATATATTTTTTTAACTTTTTTTTTGTTTAATTTAAATATATTGATTTATTAATAATATTTAACTTCTTGATTGTAAAAAAGTCTTTACAATAAATAATAATTCCATAATAACAACTTTAAAAAATGTGAAAAAATATACATTTTTTAAAATAAAATTTTAAGCCCACCTTTTTCAACTGGGGCATAACGAAATAATCATTTATGATGATATTTCGGAGGCATTAAAGCAAAAATTAGCGATTATACAGTAAACGTGTAACTCAAAACAGATACCGCCCGGAGAATTAGGGTTATGCCTGTTACCAACTCATGTCAAATTCGGTTCTTATTTCATCCTTCCGTACCCGATCTAATCGTGTGGATCCTCTTTAGCGTCTTAAGAAATCTCATCTCCGGTGCCTGTATCTTACTTTCTTGTCTTTTTGTGGTAACCTACGACTCGTTTCCATATAAAGTAATTGGGGTGGCCATAATCTTATAGAATTTCAATCGCTCTAAATCCTAGCTCTGTTATCTAACGTCCTGCTTATGGTACTATACACAGCTTGGAATTTATTTACTTTCTTCTCCACATCAAAGCCGATATCACATCCTAGATAACTGTAGCGTAATAGAACAAGCGCGGGATTGTAATCCTGGTGTCTCTATCCCCTTCTCATAATAATACAGAATTTTTGCAATAACTTCAAATTATTATTTAAATTAAACGAAATAGAATTAAAAGAAAAAACTTAACAGAAAAGAATTTATAATAATTCAAACGGAATTTCCATCCCGCTCAAACAAAAACCGACTATATTACGATTTACTCAGCAGAAATACAATTAAAAACAAATCATCGGTAAAAGATTTTAAATCGATTAAATTGAAACGCCCTTCGTTCAAATTTTTTTTTGAAATCTGAACGAAATTTCATTAGAGGTTAAGATGTAACAACGTAAAAAAAGTTCCGGAGGAATCAATTAATTTAGTCTATATTTTAGTTTTACTATTTGTTTTACAAATACTTAAGTAATTTAAAATAACAGTGCAACTGACCCGTAGAGCAAAGTTATCGATTACTTCATTAAACAGGAAAAATAATTTGTCTTACAATCTAATTCTTTCATCTCTTCTCGTTTCATATCGCTAGAATAATAGCATTATGTATATCCAACCGTAAACGTAACATATTGATGTGTTAATAAGAATCGAAAATAGAAACATAATATTAGCGTGCAAATATTCTCTTTGGGCGTGTGAATGAATAGTAATAATATCAAACGGTAGTCTTTGAAATATGCGGTTACTAAACACATGACCCTCACGTACGGTAAATATACTGTAATATATAACAGAAATATAACGCACCGATGACAACAGATACCACAACAATACCGTTCTCTGGATTCGAATACAAAACCGATTCGATTGCGGTCGGATTCGATTTAGGATGCAGCGAGACCAATAATAAAGCAAGCTGACTGTAATATGTAAACCGTTAATTAATTAAATTAACACGGGTATACGCTTAATTTTAATTACAAATCACCCGACAAATATAAACGATGCACAACTATTATCACCTAAATTAATTAAGAAAAAGTATAATATTAATTTAAAGATTAACTAACGAGTTAATTCGTCTCCTTGTTTAAACAGATTGTATAAGGCGTAGGAAAAAGTAATGTGTTTAAGCGGTACGTTTTTTTAACCCTATAATTCCAGAACGCGGTAAACCAATTTCACGAATAACTTAAAAAACATATCACCCAAGTAATTCTGGGCATATATGAACGTATAAATAAAATATTATGTCAACGATTTTTTGAAAACAACATTTAAAAAAAAAAAATAATTGTTTAATCGTATCAAACATTAAAAAAAATCTTGCAAAGCGAACTACCTGTATTAAATTCAAGATCCAATAAAATCGTTTTTGTTGTTTTAATCTTGTTTCATATAATTTTTTTCTATTTTATCACCTACGATTAATTAGGATTCTACAGTAATCGGTTTTATACAGCGTTTAAAACTCAAAATAAAGGTCTGAAAATATTCTTTGAATATTATCATGATATCATACTAGAATATCATTCACTTTTTCTATGATCGATCGCACATTGAGCATTTTGGAAATCAAAATTTCTATAACGAAAGCGACCTTTGTCTGTTGCTTTTTATAACTTGCCTTACCCGTAAACAACGTAAATTTCTTCACGGTCCTGCGCAACATTATTGAAATAAAATTGTAAAATGTTGCGCAGTTTTGCGGAAAGTCCACTCATCTTCATGACGCAATACCTTACGTCTGAATGAAATAATTCCAATACCTTTTGCACATCTATTAACTTCAACTGCCACGTGTCAAACGACGTTCAGCCTGATCCACTGCGTCTCACGCACACTGAGGTTTGGGACGCTAATGCTATCTCGTGCGCAAAAGGCTCACTACTTATTACATACATATTATTTAAATGGAGTACAGTGCAATATGATATTTAAATAGGAAGGGTAGATTTGACATTATTTTAAAGAGCATTAAAAAACATTTACGTAAAAAATTTCGGGCAACGACTACTCTAACAAAAATGGCGACCATTTACTACCACAGGTAGTTTCAAAAACGGTCTACACTACCTTTTAAATAACTGCACAACAATGAAATACTAATAATTATAAAATAAACTTTAATAAAATAAATGCTCCTACCTCGAAACGATCTATTTTTTGGTATGAGACTGTTACTTGGTGGTATTTTGATAAGGGTTGTAACAGCAGCCGAAGTTCCTTACGACAAAAGGAAAATCTGTTTTTAATGCTTTTTAAAATAATGTGACACACTTTACTATTTCTATTTAAAATATATGAGTTAACTCCTCGTGTGTAAACGTAGAAGCATTTTCTAAATTTTTATATTTGTATGTTTAACCGTCAAAAAATTATTTGAGAGTGGCCATACTTTGTTAACGTTCTACACATATATTTTAATACGGATTTGTTTTGTTAATTTTTAACATATAAATGAAATATTTTTAAAATATTACAGTAACTAAATTTATTCATAACCAGACGATTAAAAGAAAGGGCCGGTATGGAAAAGTAGACAACCTATGTACTTTCCCATGTATATCAGTAAAAATTATTATGTTTCACAATGGACGTTCAGTATTCTCGTATACGTAGAAGGGTATATATTAAAAGAAGTAATACGGCTATGTAACTAATACTTGACAGGAATATAATAACCCTTAATCAAATAAAGAAATTCCACCGTAATAAAAATTAAAATCTTACAAAAAAATCAACCGACAAAATCAAATTTATTTTCGTTATGCGATAATGAAATAAAATTCATTACAAAAACTAAAGCGTAATGAAAATTCAAATATTGTACTTAAAAATTAGCTTAAACGAACGGAGAAATGGTCGAAATTATGACAATAGAATAATTAAAAAAGAAAAAAATTAACTTTCGTATTAGGATTAATCCCGTAGAATAAAATGATTTTATAAATTCTATAATGATGTAAAATCAATACGCAAATCAAAATAAATAAAAGAATAAACTAGGTCTAACAAATTAATAAATCCATTCTGTAAACTAATCTCCTCGCGGTAAATAAAATGAAAACGAGACAAAAAAATTAATTACTGAGCAAAATGCAAACCAAAAAAGAGATTAAGACAGGTAGTTAAATCCTAACACTAGTAATAAATTATTTCATTCAGACATATTTATCAGATAAAAAAAATCATATAATCTTCATTTACAATTTATATCCCGGAAAACCTTAATATTACAAAATAATTGCACAAAAAATAATTAGCAAATTAAAGATAAAACTCGTAATAATTTTCATAAAAAAACTTTTACATATTGAAGTCTATATTAGTAAAAAGATTTCCTTTGAACGAGTAAGTATGGAACAGAAAGAATGATAGCCTATGAAAAAAATTCAAATATGAACCGAAAGTTTTCGGATAAAGATTCACGAATACAATTGACCAAATTTTTGGTATAACGGTTTACGCAAATATCAATTTTCAAGATCCCCTAGTACAAAAAAAAAGTTAAAGAAATTTCTGAAAAATGTATGACCTTATGGTGTGTTGGTATATTTTCATTAATAGCACATAACTATTTGAGTAATAGCGCGACATAAATTCTTTGAAAAACGCTCAAAAAATTACTTTACACTCGAATAAGGAGCATTTTTGCAAATGATTGCAAAATGGGAGAGGTAATTGTGGCTGTTTTTTTATATAGTAGTCGTATAAAATCGAGCTTTTCTTTAAAAATTATTTAAAATTCCAAAAGTTTAAATCGATTAGATTTTTGGTGGTAATTTTTTTTTTTTTTGTCTTCAGTCATTTGACTGGTTTGATGCAGCTCTCCAAGATTCCCTATCTAGTGCTAGTCGTTTCATTTCAGTATACCCTCTACATCCTATACCCCTAACAATTTGTTTTACATATTCCAAACGTGGCCTGCCTACACAATTTTTCCCCTCTATCTGTCCTTCCAATATTAAAGCGACTATTCCAGGATGCCTTAGTATGTAGCCTATAAGTCTGTCACTTCTTTTAACTATATTTTTCCAAATGCTTCTTTCTTCATCTATTTGCCGCAATACCTCTTCATCTGTCACTTTATCCACCCGTCTGATTTTTAACATTCTCCTTAAGCACCGCATTTCAAAGGTTCTAATCTTTTCTTCTCAGATACTCCGATCGTCCAAGTTTCACTTCCATATAAAGCGACACTCCAAACATACACTTTAAAAAATCTTTTCCTGTCATTAAAATTAATTTTTGATGTAAAAAAATTATATTTCTTACTGAAGGCTCGTTTAGCTTGTGCTATTCGGCATTTTATATTCCTCCTGCTTCGTCCATCTTTAGTAATTCTACTTCCCAAATAACAAAATTCTTCTACCTCCATAATCTTTTCTCCTCCTATTTTCACATTCAGCGGTCCATCTTTGTTATTTCTAGTACATTTCATTACTTTTGTTTTGTTCTTGTTTATTTTCACGCGATAGTTCTTGCGTAGGACTTCATCTATGCCGTTCATTGTTTCTTCTAAATCCTTTTTACTCTCGGCTAGAATTACTATATCATCAGCAAATCGTAGCATGATTGGTGGTAATACACAACATTATTTCTAAACAGTTTTTGTCTCGTAAAAACTCGTTGACCGAAAATGTTGAAATTTGTCACAAATATTTGGCCACATACATTCCAGCTTTAGCCTGAAGAGAACATTACGGTACCCGTTTTTTTACAGTAAAGTATAAGTTATAGTCTTGTTTAATAACACTGCACCCAATCGGATCAATTTCTAATTACTCCAATAGATAAACGTCCAAATGAACAACGGGGATAAACGGGACTCGTACTTTAAACATATTTTTTTAAACTTTAATTATTAAAACTGAATATCCACCTGTATCTAGTATTAAAGTAGACCGCAGGAAACGGTTTTAAGAAAAAGGTGTCCGATCGGACTCGATTTAAGAATTAAATTTTTTATATCTTATCATCTTTTCCAAGTATTGACTGTTGAAGTTTGTCAAACGAAATCTAAATTTTTGTACTAAAAATTAAGATATTTTTTTATTTTTAGTAATTTCATTTATATACAGTATAGTTTTGACGACAAAAACTTCATTTGGTGAAGGGGATGAACCGGAAACCAAAATTATTTATTAAGACTATTGAGTTTTTTTTTCAATTATATTTATAATTCTGGATAATTTTTAAGAAAAAAATGTCATTAAATCAAGGGGATTAAATCGTACCGATATTTTTACTGAACTTTTCATTTTTTCCCAGTCTACTCTAAATATTTGATAATTAAGTCATTAATATTTATTTATTTACACAGTAACAATAAGCTTACGTCATATCTAACAGTTACTAGATGATAACTGAATTTTGTGGGGTATGAAAAATTCTATGCCTGACCGGGTTCAGGCAACCCGGGACCTCCGGATGATAGCCCAGACGCTACCGCTACGCCACGGACACTAAAGCATATTTGAAATGAATATCTGCTAATAAGCCGGGAAATAACGCAACCATTTGACGTTTTTTTTTTGGTTTTTTTTTTTTTTATATAAATTAATGAACTGCTTCATCCGGGATCTGCAATCCTGTCCTGGTAAATGTTGTATCTATTTTTTTTTTTCATTGTATAAAACTAAATCCATAAAAATGTTTAACAATTTCAATAAATAAATAGTATATTATTGTTTTAATTAATATTTACCAGAAAATATTTCTATGTAAAACTGTTTTATTAAAAGCGATGAATCATCCGGTTAAATATTAAAAAATGTTTTCTATGAAAATTATTAACAATTTATCGGTGTTCAATTTTACATACTGTATTTAAATATTTTATTCAACATTCTCAGCGAGTAAATAACAAAAATAACCTGAACTGCTATCGTTTAAAATATTTATATTTATAGCCAAAATACTTATTTTCCATTAAAAAAAAAAAAAAAGTTTCCGGCGAAATTAAATTTTTTTATTAATAAATCTTCATTAGATTTAAGTTTACAATGAAGTTTTAAGATGTATAAATATTTATGAAACATTATACAATATTCAGAATAAAAAAACTTATATAATGCAACACATAACAAGGAATTTCCAAGTTGTTTTAAATTGTATATCCGATATTGTTTAAACCGCAATACGTGTAAATTATCTTAAGTATAAAGAAGTACCGATAAGAATTATTTTCTTACGTAAACGGAGTTCAATACCTCTAATGAGTTAAATTAACATGTCAATCTTAGCTAGGCTGAACATTTTCTATATTTCTTTGAGCTTGGTATAACCTAGTATATAACAGCGATGGATAACGCTAAACTCCCAGAAATGTTTGTTCTTAACGTGACAATGTCGTTTTTATAAGCGACTTACTGAGTTATAGATAAGTCACCCATTAACATCAAGTTTTTAGCGATAATAGTCACACAGACGATTAGGATGATCCAGAAATTTTCTCAAATCGATTCAGCCGTTCTTACTTACCGTGAAGACAGATATAACTAAAAACACAATGCGATAATCGGGTAATTTGTTTCAATTCTTTATGAAATGTAAAACATATCGTTAAAAAGAAGTTATTCAAAACAAAATTCAGGAAAGATTTAAATATTAGACATATATTGTAAAATGTAACATGAAGGATAAAATAATTAGTTTTAAATAAATTATACGGGTCGTATACATAACCTCCTTTTTTGAAGTTCGATAATTACAAAAAAAAAAAAAAATGATAGAATAACTATTTCTTAAAAGCCTAGAGGCATAAACCAAGGACAGTTTTCTTGCAGAAAAAATGTACTAGTGTCAAATATTTTATTTTTAAAAAAATTTATAAAATCCACAGCGCCAATTTTACCGATTTTTTGTTATTTGAAATCTGTTTTTCTTGACATTAAATTTCAGAAATTTTGAATGCGCGTTTTATTCTCTCGAAAAACCGTCAAAACGGCTGGTAGCTAAAATTAGTGGGGATCCTGCTCCAGAAAATCTTTTTCTGGGCCTTCTCAAGGTCGTGGTTTAAAGTTTTCTGTAAAATAAAAGAACCGAAAAAATGGATCAAATGAAATAGATGGAAGCAGAATAATAATCTTCTTCCTTTTTCCAGTTTAGTGAATCACCGTCAGGTATTACTTCATAGGATGAATAAGGATGATATGTATGAGTGTAAGTGAGGTGTAGTCTGGTATAGTCTCAGGTCGACCATTTCTGAGATGTGTGGTTAATTGAAACCCAACCACAAAAGAACACCGGTATCCACAATCTAGTATTCATATATGTATAAAAGTAACTGCCTTTACTAGGACTTGAGTGCTGGAACTCTCGAGTTCGAAATCAGCTGATTTGCTAAGACGGGTTACCACTAGACCAACCCGGCGGGTCAAAGGATAATAATCTAATTCTACTTTATCACATTCAAGAATATGATACACGGTTTTTAAGCACATTGTGCTTAAAAACCAGATACTATAGAAATGTATTCTGTTTAACCGAAAAAATAATGAATTGTCAAACCAGATAATAATATTTTTTAGTATTATTAGATAGTAACTTAATAAAATGTCCGCTGAAAAACACTACAGTCCAACGGTACTTAATTTAACTTTCTATGCACACAGAAACAAATACATAATTAGTTTCTACTAATTACATTCTCTTTCACCCTTCCAGCGGGTTTTTTTGGACAGATCTGGCAATCAAAGAGCCCTTGCTTTCCGCCATCTTCTGATCACTACTGAAAAACCAACTAAATCGCTTTCGTATTTTTCCATCGACTGAACAAGAAAAGGGAACGAACAAGGAACGTTCCGTACACACGCGAAGTAAAAAAAAACTACCTTCCACCAGCACGCCAGGGTCGGTACTGTGGGAGCGACAGTGCTCTCTCTCCCTCGCAGCCTCACTTGCGGCTTCCTACGTCCGTATGCGCACAACAGCCAAATACCACTCCCTGGAACTGTGAAACGCACAGTTCCATACAAAGAATTTTGCATCTTTTTCATAAACTGGGGAATGGCTTAAGAATATAATGGCTTAAGAATAAACATTTAGCTTAAGAATTATATATTGTACAAGTTAAAGAAAGAATTAAAGAAAATAGGACTCATTATGTTAAATGTTATCGATAATATCAAGTGGAAATACGTGGTGCTGCAGTTCCACAGTACCTATACCGAGCCGCTACTGGACAAAACATACCTAATCTCCAAACACAACTATTGAATATATTCAAATTGAGACCTCTTTTTATAGATTCCCCGACCAAAAAAACTAGAGTCTTTTGTGTTAAAATGTAAAATCCATAAAATTAAAAAAAATATAAAAAAAAATATTGGATTTAACAGCCTACGCTTCTCGTTCCTACTTACAAAATTAAATGCCGTTTGTAAATTGTATCCCTTCACATTCTACAGTACTAACTCCCAAGTCAAGTTGTACATTCGTTTGCCGGTTTTTCCATTTGTAGAAATCTTTTACAGAAAACATGGCAATTGTTTTTTGTTTACGGAGAATAATATAAAATTATAATACCGTATAATTTATTCACGTTAATAAGTAATAAAAAAATATACACGCTTTAAAACCCGTAGGAAAAAAATTAAATTATAAAACAAACAAAAAAAAAAAATTAAAAACACGCGAAAGGGATGTAAATTCCTTTCCCTCGAAGGATTACCATCTGGCAAAGTTTCTGTTCATTTTGTATTTTAATAAAAAAGTTTCTAATTCAATTTTCCACAGTACTTTATCTTTCAATGAATTTTATTCAGAGTAGATGTAACAATAACAAAGAAATTCTTTAAAAAATATTGGAATGTAAAAGGTCATAGCAACGAAAAATGGCCAACAAGAAAGGGATGAAAAGGTTCTATTTAAATGCGTTCTAATTAAATCTTGCGATGAGATGTTGAAAATTAGATGGCTTAATAAATCTCAAGTATAGAAGAGAAAATTTCTGGCAGAATTCTGTAGAGAGGCGACAACTTTAAATGTCAAAGTATTTGGTACAAAAAAATAAGTACTACAGAGGAATACCAATATGTAAAACAAGATTACTGCAGAAAAATACGTAACAAATATCTTGGACGTAGTAGAAACGCTTAGGTAAAAGATTATTTAAAAAATAATAAAAACCAGCAAAAAACCGTGTTTGAAGACAAAATCTTTTCTCTTTTTAATTATTAAATTTTAATACATTAACAAAAAATAATATTACAAAATTTTTTTCAGAACCTTTAAAAACTGTATACTGTGCAAAATTTCATCAATAGGCAATGACAGAAAGTACGTTAAATTATTACACATGCACCCTTAATTTACCCCCGAACGGGAGGATGTTTGCAAAAGTAATGAAATTACTGGAATATTGTATTGTCACTCGACCTTAATAACTGTGCAAAATTTCATCAACCGGCAATATCAGAAAGCATGTTAAAATAAGGATGCAAGATTTGAGGACAAAATGAAAAAAAAAAAACCATTGAGCCATTGTCAGTTAAAGAAAAGCAAGTAAAAGAAAAAAGCCGGCCTTCGTAGCACGAGTGGTAATGTCTCGACCTTTCATCCTGAGGTCCCGGGTTCGAATCCCGGTCAGGCATGGCATTTTCACACACGCTACATATCATTCATCTCATCCTCTGAAGCAATACCTAACGGTGGTCCCGGAGGTTAAAAAAAAAGAAAAAGTAAAAGAAAAAATTTAAAAGACATAAATTTATTTAATCGTGACTGAAACCCGAAAAATAAACCTGAAAAAGTAATCTAAATAAAATGTGGACAATGAATAAAAAACATTCTCTGCAATCGAATATATTGTACAGAATTTAAATCGATACAAACTGGTCGAGTAAAACTGTCGTCCCTTCGTACTGTTTGTAATCAGACAGGGAAACGAGCTGTCATCCCCGCCTCCGGACAGCAAGAAACAACACTTCCTAATTACCTATCCAATGAATAGTATTTTCCAATGTAGACCATGAGGATGCAAAACTTCATTTACATTATATATATACAGACAAAATCTATTTATATATAAAAAAAAAGGTTTGTCGAGTCAAAATTTAGATATAAATGATTTGTTTACAACTGAAAGGTTTCGCTTTTATATAATACAATACTACAAACTAATTCTAGAAAAAAAAAAATAAATAAAAAACAAAGTTGAAATTTACAAGTGCATTTTAATCCCGATGATAAACAAAATATTAAAAAAATACTGGAAATGAAAAAATCAATCTCTATTTTCCTTTATCCACTTTTCATTTCATTAAATGAAGAAAAAAATTGGACTTCCGTGACAGAGCTTAAACAAAAAGCATCCGATTGACACCGTATGCAGATAAGCACGGTGGATGCTACTGGTTATGACATGAAGTACAATATAGGTTAAAATTTAGCGAGAGGGTAATCTATGAAATATAACCCTAAAACACCCTCTTGTGAATAATCTTCCTAACCCAAATTGTATTTCACTTCAAAATAATCTATATGTATAATTAGAATAAAATTATAAGTTTTTTTTTTTTTTAATTTAACGTAATAAATATTAAGAAAGATCTATGCAAAAAGGTTATTGAAATAAAATCATAAATAGAAAAATCACAAGAAACTTATAAAAAAAAGCCAACAAACGATTGGAAAACTATCCAGGCACTGTCCCTTATGTTCAAAAATTTTTTTAAATGGAAATAATATAAAACTTAATTCAAATTTATTTCATTTTTTTTAAAAACTGTAAATGTTATTGCTATTGTTATTATTATTATTCGGCTTTTACAAATGCAAAAAATCCAAGAAAATTTAGTGTCATGAAAGTTGGCCATTTATAAAATTAAATTGCGAATATTATTAACTAAATTTGGATATTCTAGTGCTCCCTTGTCCGATGTTGCTTGCCGAAAACAAGACCGCAGCTGGTTTTATATATACATAAATATATTTGACGGGAAGATGTCAACATGTCAAATTAGGAGAAAAAATGAGTTCTCAAGGTAATGTTAAGTACGGCATCCCACGGGGTTTTGTACTTGGAACTATTTTATTTATTATTTACATAAATGATTTATGTAGCGGAATATTTAATGTTTGATGACAACATATTTAGAGGACACAGCATTAGTTTATAAAGCTTCAAATGGATAAGAAATAAGGAAAAATATTGAAGAAAATCTTATTAGAATTAGGTGGTGATTAATCAAAAACGGCTTAAGTTTAAATGTAATGAAGACAATTCAATTAAAATGTCTGCCAACCATGGAGATAAGTGGAGATAGAGCCGCCATGTTGGCGTCTAAACGTTTCTACACTCAGTACGCATCAAGCTGTCGTAGCGTGTGGACTGTAATTTTTCTACTTTGTTCGTTGTGAATTATTGAAACGTGCGCTTCAATAAAAAATCCCGCGAGTTGTGAGGTGCGTTCAGCGATTAGGTTTTTACTGGGAAAAAACCTCAAACCAGTTGAAATTCATCGGTAGCTTTGTGAGGTGTACGGAGATGTAATAATGAGTGATAATGGAGTGAGGCAGTGGTGCATTCAATTTAAAAAAATGGGCGCACCTATGTTCATGATGAGCACAGCAGTGGTCGGCCTAGCCTTGTGACTGATGAACTGACTATGAAAATCCCCGCATTACCATTACGGAACTCTCGCTTCATTTCACGAAGTTTACTGCATGAAATTGTATCGGAGAAGTCGATTATCACAAGTTTTGTACCAAAAATCAAAGGCGGCAGATTTCTACAGAAAAGGACTTGAAAAGCTTGTGCATCGTTATGATAAGCGCCTCAATTTAAATGGCGACTTTGTAGAAAATACTTATATAAAATAGATGTATATAATAAAATTTATTTTTTTATTCGGTTGGTTTTTTATTTAAAAACGTAAGTTACTTTCTGCAACCCTCGTATCACAATTTCAACTCTAATTCAAATATAAATTGTCCGTGGCAAACTATACCGCAAGTAAATAGGATAAAGTATCTGGGAATAATTTTTTGAAGTGAATCTGTCTTGCAAAGAACAATAAATAAAATAAAAAACAGAAATAGGATTAAATATATATCAATTTTACTTCTTAAAAAATTTTATACAACAAAGTTACTTAAGATGTATCACTCCTTGATAGAATCGAGATTAATATACGATATAATTTGTCGGGGAGGAATGTATTATTTTAATATAAAGCCATTAACTGTAAGTACAAAATCATATGATTAGAATTATTTCAAATAAAAATAAATTTAGCGAATTTATTCCACTTTTTAAAAAACTTATATAGTCCTTATGTTTTCAGAGACCTAAAAGTTTTTTTATAAAAGGTGAGTACGTATAGAGAAACGCAGACATATGTCAAGACCATCGGGTTGGTCTATTGGTTAATAGCGTCTTCCCAAATCAGCTGATTTAGAAAGTCGAGAGTTACAGCGTTCAAATCCTAGTAAAGCCAGTTATTTTTACACGGATTTGAATAATAGATCGTGGATACCGGTGTTCTTTGGTGGTTGGGTTTCAATTAACCACACATCTCAGGAACGGTCGAACTGAGAATGTACAAGACTACACTTCATTTACACTCATACATATCATCCTCTGAAGAATTATCTAAATGGTAGTTACCGGAGGCTAAACAGGGAGAGAGAGAGAGAGAGAGAGAGAGAGAGAGAGAGAGAGAGAGAGACATATGTCAAGAGTATTGTAAGTAAGAAAGATAAATTTGTGTTACCTTTGTCATCATTCGAACTATATAGACATTTTTATTCATTTTAGCTTCGAAAGTGTAAAATCTGTTGCCTAATAATGTAAAAGAATTAAGAAACTTTAGAGAATACAATGCTCTGTCATTTTTTACGGTTACTAGAAACCTATGAAATTGAATAATTATTATTCTCATCAAATTACTAAAGAAATTGTTAAAATACTATTTTAGGATTACAATACTTATAGATTTTTATTGTTATTTTAAATTACTGCCGGAGATTGCGTGTGAAAATAATAAGGAAATAAATAAATAATATATAGCGCCCAAATAGTTATCCCAAATTAAAATTGTTTGGTCAACGTGTTTTTGAGATACGAGACAAGTACTGTTTAGAAATAATGCTGAATATTCTCCACTCCTAAATCAATCAGATCGGCTTAAAACTTTGAAAGTTTAAATAACTTATGTACTTTATGGTACAAAAGCTCAAATTTCTACGAACGCTATACAAAAAGCTAAAAAAAAAAACTCCCTCTTTAATTTTGTTCTATATAATGGCAAAAATGACCCGTAAATAGAAATATGTAAAATCATTTTCGAAGAATTTTTCGAAGATATTAACGAAAATTGAGGTCAACACGTATGTACATCTTCCAATACTTTTCGGAAATTTTTATTCTTGTTTTTGCATTTTTTTGGATTAAAGTCGTCTTGAAACGTCGATATTTTTAAAAACTGCGGATATTCAAAATTTTGGCGGATCGCCAATAGAGGTCAGCAGCAATAGAGCTACAACGCGGAAATTAAAAATAAGTCACAAAATAAATACCCACACTTTATATTTGTACATAGAACTATCTCCCGTTAAAGCCCAACAGGGCAAGGAACGGGGGCTGGGGTGTGGCGACTGAAACGTCACTAAGCGGGTGTCTTCCCCTACGGGATTGGGATGTACATAGAACTAGGCAGTAATTTTGTATGCTGCGCCCGTCTGGGCTTATCGTTTACAATTCAAATGTTATAGGGACATTCTATTGCGAGCCCAGCATCTTTTATTTAGCTGTTGTTGGCGGCTACAGAATTGTCTCGAGAGAGACAGTCTCTGTGATTGCCGGCATTAAACCAATCGGTATTCTACCTACGGAAGTAGCAAGCGGTATGTTTCTGAGGGAGGCTGAAGGGATATGGTAGAGTAGCACCCCGGGTGGCTAGGACCGCGTGGGCAGTTGATTGGCCGGAGTTAGGTGTGTTGGCATCGAACCACGGTTAGATAAAAATTGTGGTAATTATTATTTGAATGTTAGCTGTCGGTGGAACGGCGACTGCACTGTCGAGGGTATGGGTTACCATACAGCCGTGAGGTGCAGCGCCATTTTGACGAGGGCAGTTTTTGAATGAGCAAACATCACTGTCGGCGGGATGGCGACTGCACTGCCGAGAGCGTGGATTCTACGCAGTCGTGAGGTGTAGCGGAAACGACGGTAGTAAGTGAAGTAAATGTCACGCGGGACTTCTGCGATGGAGCTGAGAGGGAGCAGGAGGTCTGTCCTCCTCTCTCTTTTAGACCAGATCGGAATCTGTAAATTAAACACGTCAGGGGTATGAACTGAAGTTTAGTTTACTAAGAAACTAGGAATAAATTTTCGTTGTTGCGAAAAACATTTTTGGTGGTATGTTGTTCTTCAATTTGCCTCGAAATCTTGAGACATTTACAATAAAAAGGCTCAGTAAAAATAGAACTATGCGCGGGGTTCGTGCTTCTACGAACTTGGTTAGCTAGTTCAGAAGGCAACGATGTAGGACATTCAAGATGTCCGGACGAGGCCTACAGCGAAGGCCTCGTATGTAATATTGTAATATTTTACATCGGTGGCATCCCAACGAGGCTTGGCTTATTACTATGAGATGTAAAAAGTTAGAGGCGAAAGACGACTCCCGTTAAAGCCCATCAGGGCTACGAACGGGAGGTGGTTAGCGGCGACCGGAAGCGTCTCAAGGTGGGTGACCTACGGGATTGGGATGTACATAGAACTACTATCAATTAAAAACTATTTACACATTTAAAAATATTAAAAAAAGACAAGTCGAATAAGTAAAAAGTTCCTTTTTTAAGTACGTTTTTCAATACTCTAGTTAGTAAGTAAATTGCGGGTTATGTAAATTTTATAGATAGCGAATAGATTGGAAGTGCGAATCCATGACGATACACGATACGTTAATGCAATATTATAGTTAAAATAAACAATTTTTTAATTAATACCTTTGACCAAACAGCGTGTCCCTCGTACTGAATAGAAAATATTAACTTGGGAGTTTCGAAGTAAATTTAAAATAATTATACAAATATACAAGTAAACATTTTCATCAGAAAATAAAGGTCAAACAGGGACCACACAAGAAAGAAAAATATGAGTAAATGATTTTATTTAATTTAATAAGTTATTATTAACGTTTTTTTATATCGGTATTTGAAGAATGTTATCATTCATTTTGTTCGCCATGACATTTAAAAAACTCATAGTATACATAATATTTTGTAGGCCACAGCTCTTGCGTTATCTTAATTTTTTAATCAATCTAGATAAACGTAGATAAAATAAATATTCCGTTGTCCTAGAATTAAAATAAAAACAAAATCATCTCAACTTTTATATATATAAAAAAAAAAAATATTAGTAAGTTACAAGAATTGTAAAAAAATGGACTGATGATTCTCGGTAATAGAAATGTACCCAAATAAATAACAACTGTTGTACTTTCAATACATTTTTTTATTCTGAAAGCGAATCCTAAGAGTCAAAAATCGACTTAAAAATATTTCTTTTTTAAATTTTATTAGAGACTTTTTTTGGTTCTTTAGAATTCCAGCTAGTTCTACATGTAAATCTTAGTTTCATTAAAATTGCACGTTCCTTAAAAAACAAATATCAATATTATATTTACAATTAATTTATAATAAAATTTCTTGACATCGCTCCCTACAAAATAGAAATAACAAGTGACCTTTTAAAATAAAAATCCAAAACGGTAAACAATTGAAAAGTTTTTCAGAAGTACATCTAACGACCATCCTACACAGTACAAGCGTGTAGATGTCACAAGCACATAGATGTAGCGCATGTTACATCGCCTAGTACACGTTTAACTATACGACTATACAACATTTTCATGGCTATACAATACGCAAAACATACTGCCTGCGTAGGTTAACGGCTATCCACCTACATTTACAATTGAAATGGCAAATAAAATACAAAAGTATTAAAAGAATAATGCCCGCAACAACCATAAGGGAAAACGTTTCCAAAAGAAAAAGAAAGCGAAAACTTTCACATGTTTATACATGTGAAATATATACACCAAATTAACAAACCACACGCTGACACACCAGAAGCGTATGGTTTAAGCGTAAACTGCAGTAATTGTACAAAATAATATCGAGTAGAGTGGTTGGGCATTCATCCAGATAAAAATAACACGCACTGAAACTACACAAATCATTAAAAAATTATCTGCCCTCAGGCAAAGTCCCTTGCACCATGTCCGTCTCTGTTCTTTAATTCGAGTAAAACTTCGGGTTTATTGTGATAACTTCCATTTTCTTTTATATCATACTTTTAATATTTTTCAAGCTCTCATTCTTGCATTTCTTACTGATATTTTTAGCGCTGTCCTAATCAATCTTTCTCTCTCTCTCGTTAAATGCCGTAACCAGTTAGGTTTCCTATTTTATTCTGATTTAAGCTTCTATTCCCGTTAGCTCTGCTCATTATTTCTTCATTTTTCACTCTATCCATTTCATTTACTTCAACCGCTTCTAAACTCACAATTTAAATGCCTTCAGCCTTTTTTCTTTTTCACCTGTTTTTTAGCATCCATTTTTACAGAAGCGCAATCTAAATGTATACTTCAGAAGATGTTTCCTAAAGTCTTACTTAAACTTATCAAAAAGATTATTTCTTTCTATTAAACGCTTCACTAATTTTTATTTAATCTTCTACTTTTGTAAACCTCTTTTGAATTTTAACGCTTGTTCAAATATTTAGCCTGTTATTAATAAAAGACAATTTTTTTAAACTCTTCGTCATGTTCACTTGATATAATTTACATCGATTTTCTCAGAATTAAATTCTCTACAAACTTTATAGGAAAATTTCATTTCTATTTATATAACAAAGTTATTTATGTAACAAAATTACCATTCTTAAAAATTGTGTTTTTCGACACCAATTTGTTTTTATTTTGCAATAACTTTCTCAGATTACTAGAGATAACAGTTCTGGGACTTGTTTTATTCAATTCTTTTTTTAGACTAAAAAACTATATGACATAATCAAATTTATCGCTTAAATTAAGTTCGAAGAATTTCAGTATGAAGAATTTTATTTAAACCTAGGAGCAAAAATCCAGCAGGGGGAAGTTTTTGCAAGTTAAAGATTGAAAACAAAGTGTTTAATCCACGTTATGTGTGCAGCTCTAAAGAAAGAGCTGCATAATTATCTAGAAAAGATTCTCCAAGAAAGATATACACGTGTCATTTAGAAACGAGTAATTAATAATTGTACTGCCAAAAGTATCCAAAAGCATCCTGGAATAGTCGCTTTAATATTAGAAGAACAGGTAGAAGGAAAAAATTGTGTAGGCAGGCCACGTTTGGAATATGTAAAACAAATTGTTGGGGATGTAGGATGTAGAGGGTATACTGAAATGAAACGACTAGCACTAGATAGGGAATCTTGGAGAGCTGCATCAAACCAGTCAAATTACTGAAGACAAAAAAAACCTCATTTCAGCTTGCAAATTTAAACATTCAAGAATTTAATTCGAAAATCAAAATTTCAAAACTTCTAACAAACAATAAACCTTACAATTGAAAAATATATTGAAATATATTTGATCAAAAATCTAATGCGTAATATAAATTACTTGTACAATATATCGACACAAAAATCACTTAATACTTACAAAAAAATCAAATTTAAGATAAATATTGACTATTTATTTATAGATAAAGTGATAAAAGAGAAAAGTAATAGTAATAATAAATTAACTTGATAAAAAAAAACCCAAGTGAAAAATTTACCACGTAATACTTGTTAAAAATTTTATTTAAAATAAAATTTAACCGTAACATTATAATAATGGAAAACATTTTTTTTCTCTCAGAATGCTATTTATGCGGTAAAATACTTTAATTTTCTATAAAATTATACAGTAGAAACGTAATAGGGTAGAGATGGAAAATCATCTTCACTTATTTCAGTCATTTAAATAAAGATTTGAATATTAAAAAAAAAAAAGAAAAAGGGAAGATGATTTAAAGAAACGGATTAAATGGAAAGAAAAAAGCAGATAGAAAAATAGAGAAACGCTGAGGGTAAAAATGACGTCAGAATAAAAGCAAGATCAGATTATTTTGCAGCCATGATATTATGATAATAAAAATAATCATTTTAAATAATCTTAATAACAACGAAAGAAGTATTAGAGACCAATTAATAATGTAACCCATTACCACCAATGTTAACAATCAAAATATTAAGTGAAATTTACAAAGGAAAACTAAATTAAATTTATATAAAATTAAATTTTAAAATGGAATATATTTGCGTCACTAATTTCATGAAACAAAAAAATAAAATCAGCCCATTTATAAAAATCATCACTACTTATTTGTAATTAATTATTTTGAAAAAATAAATAAATAGTTTTTAATTATTTTTCCATAAATATCTTTTATATCGTTTGTTTCTTTCGATAAAAATAAAAAACTATAAAGAAGACCATTAACATATGAATAAATAAACATACATAAGAGTCTGTGTCTCTACAGTTAAGGGTACGAGTATTTATATAAAATACAATTACGAGTACGATATATATATATATATATGTATGGCATTTCTGAATTCCCTGCAGCGTAATTAAAAATAAACAGAATAAATGAAGTAAACCCAACAAAACGAAAAGAAACATACACAAAACGAAAATCATATTATACATTTTTTATTATACTCTCTTCTTGAGTAAATTCATTAAAATAAAATAACCCCCATTCACATCTACTCCACAGATAAAGAAAAGAAATTTTAGTGAGTAATAAAAGTTTTAATTAAAATAAAAATATTATACAATTTAAAAAAAAACTAACGATTAAAAACCACAACATTCAGGTAATCTTTATTTAATTAAGGTCAAGAAACCTTTAAATACTACAAAATGTTCAACTCAAAAATTGGCCCCGTCACTCAAAAGTTTATAATAAATACATATTTTTGTTAAAATGCTTATACTGGTGTGAGAGAGGTGAAGTAATGAGGAAGATGTTGATACGACTGGAGCTGCAGTAGGGAGGACAGTTTATTGCCTGCAAATTTCAGTATTGCCAGTCTCCGACGAGCATTGGCTTTTGAACAAAATTACGTGAACGGGTGTTGTTTGTTTAAATGCGGTTAACTGTTGAAGAACAACTTTTCGTTACGGAAACTTACTAAGACACGAAATCTCATGTTGTGTGTCGGCGAAAGTTGAGGGAGAAATATGAAAAGGAAGCACTAATGAAGAGGTTAACTAAAAGTTAATTAAAGAAGTTAAATTAAGAAGTTAACTAAAAAAATTTGTGAAAAAAATTCGGAGTTAGAACATAAACGTGCCCGAATAGTTCAGTTTTAACGTCGTACAGGACACTGATGAGGCTGTTACATGATCTCATAAATCTTTGCCGAGACTAAGCCGAGAAAAGTACATTTCACTTCGTACAGCCTACACTGCAGTAAGCAGAATGCTGAAATGTTATCCTTATCGAAAGCAGATTTTCCGTGAGCTAACTAACGCTGATTATGCCAAAAGAGTTCATCCAGTATTCTCAAGGTTAAATACTTTTATCGGAGGCAACATTGCCTATAATGTAATTGCCATTGTTTCGGATCAAGTGTTTTGGATGTGTGAAACGTGGTTTCACCTTGGTGAGTATGTTAATCGTCACAACTATCCGACCTGGGATGTTGAAAACCCGCACATTTTCTTTGAATCTCTCCTCCACCCAAAAAAAAAAAAAAAATAGGCGTATGGGTATGATTTCAAGGCGACCAATAATAGGACCCTTGTTTTTTTTTAAAATAAACTGTGGATGATGCCGTCTGCCAAGAAACTATCCAACAGTTGATAAACATACTGCAGCAGGATGAGCGTGACTGCTGGTTGCAACAGGACAGCGCCGATTGCCATACAGTTCGTTATACTACGGAAACGAACAGGATTTTTTCGGTGGAAGAAACATTTCTAGAAGTTTGGACTAGTCCAGACTTCTTTCTTTGGGGTTATTTGAAAGTAATTTTTTATAGGAACGATCCACACACCCTCCAGGAATTGAACGCAAACAGTACCAATGTCGTCCACCAAATACACAAGTTAAAGCAAACAAAAGTAGCCGGGAACGTGGTGAAACATGTGGAATAGTGTATAAAAATGGATGTGTATAATTTTCAACACCTGTAAATTATTAAGCAATAGTTTTCCATTAAACTATTATTTATACACTAAGTAAGCGATGGGGGCCTCTTTTAAGTTGAACCCATCGTATTATAAATAGGCCGAGCGATCTGAACTGGCTTCGCTTACCCTTCCCGCTCTGGACTTCCATTGTGTTCATTATTGTCACGCTTGTGAGAATAGTAGTTAATAATTAAAACTTGTTCAATTTATAAAAACTATCAGTGTAGACACCATTCCATGGCGTACGGGCTGTGGATTGCGTAGATATAGACCGAGTGGTTTCTCAAATGGCACTGAAAAAGGCACCGTTGATTGAACATCATGAACGGGATATATTCTATCATCTGCCGTCTGTCATAAGAGAGCCGCTTGGCAGGCTGTTCTCCGGGTGTCTTAGTTGGGATTGCTTTCCGACTTGTTGGAAGGTGGCTTTGGTGAGGGTGCTATTAAAATCAGGACAGGATCCCAGTGAGGTCAGCAGTTATCGACCCATCAGCCTCTTGCCGATAATCGGCAAATTGCTTGAAAGGCTGGTTGTGGAACGGCTATGAAAAAACATAGATATGAACGATTTTCTAAATCGGGATCGATAGGCTTCATGAAAGGGGTAAGCAAAGAGAATTGCATCTTAAATGTTCTTACCGAGATGGAAAGCGCCGACTGTAAAAATGTTTTGGCAATTTTTGTTGACATAGAGGCAGGATTTCCTTCCTTGTGTTGGAGTTCTGTTCTCTATAAGTTAAATCTACTTCATCTTAAATACAATCAAAAATATCAGATGATGATAATAATAAATATTTATTTTTCTTATAGGTATAAAAAAAAATAAGAAAGTTGACCGGCCCTTTAGTGACAAAACCAAACAGATAAAAGCCGATAACGAAATATAAGTTACCTTGAAAGTAGTTTAGCCACCTACCCCGGCTTGCTATTGAAACATTTAAGCATGAGTGCACAAATTTTTTTTTAAAAGTATTTGTTTTAAAAAGGGTCATATGTCTTAAGTTCTCCCAAAGTGTCATTTAAAGAAAAATGACATTTAAAGAAAATGACGTATAGTTCTACACGTTAAACTTATTTCCAAACGGAAATCTATTTACTATCTATTATGTATAATCGTTATATAATTCGTTCAAATACGATTAGTATACTTGTGAGTTAAATATACGTGTAAATGACACAATTGGAATGTCAGTTTAAATAAGATAAATGTTTGTTTCTGTTAGAACTTTAAAAATAATCTCTTTTTAAGAAAGATACCGAAGAAATACATATTTCAAATAATTTTTTTAGTTTTTATTATTAAATGTTAGCTTAAATCTATTCTAAAAATAATTTATAACTATAGTCTTACGTCATTAGTTTATTGATCTAAATTTGGCCTACAAAATATATATTTTTTTATAGTTACAACTGCCCAAAAGAGTTATCGGCTTATAAAAATTAATCGAAATTATCTTTTTAACAATTAAAAAATTAAAATTTCTGTCTATATAAGTGACATAGGAACACATTAGCTAATGGAAATTAAATTATCCGTGAAATTCTGTACGTTGGCTGATTCTTATCGCTTCTTTTACAACTTTCGTTTTATTATCGGCGCTTACCTCTTAATTCCTTTTACAATTATTCGTCTTTTAAGGTTATCTTAGAATAACTATTTTCTTTATTCCTTTTAAAAATTCTTCCCGAACTATTTTCCAACATCTGTATCTCCTATTTGTCCTATTTTGAGAAAACGAAAAGACGTGAATCCAAGCTACATTTCCGTTCAAAATGTACAGAGATTTATAATTTTACACAACACAAGCCCCGTTACACTTCATACAGAGAACATGACTTTAAAATTCGCCAAACATGTGCATAACGCATCGCTTAAAAAATTAATGTATATATAACCTACGCGATGATGAACCCATTCTTAAAAACCCCTTTCATTGAGCTTTATCTCGGTGACGAAAAAACGCTATAATCACCAGAATCAAAAACAAAGTACGGTTCTTTATTTACTCTTATATTTTGTTTCATCCATCAGTTTTTACGCACTTTATTTTATTTCTTTTTTTTTTCACCAACTTTAGCCCATAAACTATGCATTACTGAAATATACGATGCTAATCGAATCGTTATTATGTCTTTACTAATAGATTTGAAGCTTAACAATTACCTTCATAATAACAGTAAAATAATCCAGGATTTTTTTTAATTCTACATATTATTTTCTATTATTCCACGAATTTACATTTCATTACTGAAATTTAACTAAAAAGAAATAAGATAACAGAAAGTAAAGAAAAATATCAGTTTTTTATCGATTGAAACGGGGAAAAATTCGAAAAATATACCCTATTACCTACCTAACAAATAATAAATGATGTTTCTTCGTTATGATTTTGTGAAAGCTGGGCATTTTTGGATTAAAAGATTTTAGTTTAGGATAAATTTTACGAGATCGTTATCAATACATTAATGTCCATCCCTGCAATTTAATTAGGCAATTATTTAAAAGAATTTATCTTTTCACATAATATTCCATCCCATTTTTAATAGATTATTTTAAAAATATATAATATTTTTAACTGATGGAAGCAAGATAAGCTACCGGTTTAACTCTTTAACTTTTAACGTTTCACTTGTTTGTTTGTCACAATTACGCGATCGAACACGTTTCCCGTTTTTTAATGAAATTTTACAAAAAGGTTGCTTGCAATTAAGCGGAAATATATGAAATGATTTCTTTATAAAGTTTATCTCCAGGCACGTCAAACTAGAAATACCTTCTCGACAGTCATCGATTAATGATGTCCGACGAAATCTTACGCTTATGAAATTGCTAATACGAAACGATTATTTTCCGTTTGGTGTTATATTTAAATTCGGTTTCTCAATTTATTAGATTTAGAACAAATTGAGTTACTACGAATGCGAGATGTAAAAGGACAGAACCGTTAGAATCAAACTGTTGTTTAAAAAAAATAAAATTGCCAACTTTTAAAATATATTAACATCTATTTCTAATTGAAATAGCTTTATCTGAAAAACTGACGGTAATCAGATAACAGTGTTATTTCAAAGTCCTCACCTAGACGAGAAAATGAGAAGATACATCAATATTAAAAAAGCCACCATTTTAATATTTTTTTATAATTTTTATTTTTTTTTTTACAAGGCCGAGCACTGGACCGACCAACTAAATTATTACAGGGCCTGTTCGGGATAAACATATTATCAACTATATCAAAATTATTACGACGGTAAACTTTTTTGATTTTGGTTCTCCACCTCGGGTTGAGCCTGCTTTGATATAAATACAGTCCAAACAGAGATTCAGGAGGAATTATTCACTCCTGCAGTTTTCTCCCGACTTCGGTCGGGTGACCTTAACCGACACTGTGGATACCGCATCCGCGTTAGTTCGGTCTGGAATATAGTCCCGACGATGTTCTCTGGAGTAAGCGCGTCGAATTCTCTACGGCATGCTTCCATATGCTACAAGAACCTTTCCCGCATGAACACCGTGTGTTCTTCATTATCTTCCACCTCGTAATAATCACTTTCCTCGGAGGCTCTGCACTCATAGGTATGCCTTAAAATACCGGTGCTGTAAGGTATTGAGTCGACTCAAAGTTCCCCGTGTTTTCGGTACGGCCATTTTTGAAGGTCCAAGATCAGTCTCTAGGTCCGTTTGTCTTCGTAGATCGATCCCATCTCTCCTGCTACCTGTGGACAAACGATACCTTCCCGTCCGCCTTACCTGTCCCTCTATATATCTCCTCCCTCTTTCGAAAAAGAAGATCCAGGAGTGCAATCCGGCCACTACGCCGGCATCATCGCTCAGATAGTCCTACATCAGCGACATACCCGAAAGGAGACGGCTCTGTGCACCCGGCTAAGAACTGCACGGGCTCTAACCCTTTCCAGCGCGACCGACCAGAGACTAATGCTCCGTAAAAAACTTGCGATAGCACCACCTGGGACGAGACCCTCCGCTTCGATTGCGGGGTCCGATGTCCTTCAATATTCGACCGATGACGGCTTCTGTTTTTCGGCCTTAACCGACACTTCTGTTACGTTTCTCTGAAAGGTGTTCTTATCTCAAGGTACTTCACCGCAGGGGTAGGGTGGAATACCGCGAGATAAATAGGTTAACCTGATAAAATTTTATGCGTGAACATAAAACAAATTACATACAGATCGAAATGAGAACCTCCTTTTTGAGGTTCATCTATTAAAAATATCTGCAATTATCAACAATAAATCTAATAATTAGAAAGATAAAGTTAAACGTTTTTGTTGGAGTCTTCAGCTTTACGATAAAAAAATGTAGAGGATAGGAAAAGCAGAAAGAAAAGGAGAGTTTTAAAGAAATTTTGTGTTACAGTTACGATATTAAATATTATATTGACGATACGAAATGAATTAACTTTAAGAACAGGAAACAAAAGCAATCTGTGACAGGATGTTGTATTGAAACGGACTACGTTGTAAGACATCTAGCATTAATTAATTTCAGAATAGAAAGTAAAATCTGTAGAGAACAAAAAGGAATGGAAAATAATATAAACCGTTCACAAAAGAACATAGTAAAAAAATAGACAGCGTTTCTGAGGGATTCCATACGCGGGTCATATTAGATTAAAATATGATCAACCAGATTTTTCTGTAATTGTGAAACGATGCAGTAAACTTCAAATCGAAAAACGTACAACGAGTTAAGAGTAAGCCAAGAGTTATAGGGGTAGAACTGGCAGCTCTTTTCAGTCTAAGATGCACACAAACTCAGCTGGATTAAATTGAAACATTAGTCTTATACTTGCATGATAATATAATAAACCTTCAATACGAGACGACTAGCTAATATCATTCGGCCAACAGTTAAACTTAATTTATATAATTTTCTAATTCGCTAATTACAGGGAGAAAGTCACGAACTGGTCGTGTCAGAACTTTATTCATTTAATAAGGATATATATATATATATATATATATATATATATATACATACATACTAGGAAATGTAGTCGTTATGTAACATATTAAATTAAAGCAATATTATAAAATATAAGAGTTAATCAAATCACAAAGATTTTCAATCGATTCAATTAAAAAAGTAATAATCAACATTTGTAAACATGAAACTTTCACTACTTTTAAAGATACTCATGTAAGCGATTAATTCACAAAATAATAAATATATATTTTAGCTGACGAAAGAAAACATCCGACTTTATTCGGTTAAAATTTTATATGTAAAACGCATAAAAGATTAAATGCTGTGAGAGAGAGAGAGAGAGAGAGAGAGAGAGAGTGAGAAAGATACAAATGTCTCCGGGATATTTGTTGGGCTAAGTTTATCATATATGATACACGCTATCATGTATACTGTAACAACACCGGTATAACGGACCTGAGCAACGGAATTAAGAAGAAAGTAGTAGAAAATACAATAATGAGAGGAATCCAAAAAGGGGCTAAAAGAAACTCTTTTAGTAAAAGTAACAGGTCCGTTTTAACAATTATCTTTTGCAATACTGCCCAGTCACACACAAACAAATGTTTGTACCGTGAGATGAGTTACGGACCAAGGTTTGGAATTTCATGGGAAAATGTGAGAGCTCGTTCGATCATTCTGACGCTTCGAGTTGGGTCCGGTCGGGCAGGTAAAGAGAATAGGAGGAGTATAAATACTCCTGGGAAGACCAGTTGAAATCAGTTTCACGAGAAGAGTCTGCGATATGAGTTCTACAAAATCAGTCTACAAGATGTGACTTCTGCGAGATGTCAGTCGGCGAGGAAGTCAGTGAAGGAACGAATTTCTAGTTTAGGTTCGACGAACCCACCGGGTTGGTCTAGTGGTGAACGCGTCTTCCCAAATCAGTTGATTTGGAAGTCGAGAGTTCCAGCGTTCAAGTCCTAGTAAAGTCAGTTATTTTTACACGGATTTGAATACTAGATCGTAGATATCGGTGTTCTTTGGTGGTTGGGTTTCAATTAACCACACATCTCAGGAACGGTCGAACTGAGAATGTACAAGACTACACTCCATTTACACTCATACATATCATCCTCTGAAGAATTATCTAAACGGTAGTTACCGGAGGCTAAACAGGAAACAGAAAGAAAGTTTAGGTTCGACGCAATTACGGTGACGTTACAAGTAACTCCAGTTCATACACACAGGAAATACAGGGAGGTATTGGTCTAATTTAAGGGACTGATCTAAAGCATCAAATTAAATTTTTTTTTTCAAAAAGGTATACGGATTTATGTGGTCAAATCTGCTACCTCGCCTCATTTTCCAAATGTCTGATTTTTTTTTCAAAAATAATTTTACCTTACGAACGCATTGATATATCTTAATATAACTTTTTATACAAATACCAAACATCTATAAGCATAAAAATGAATGTTTGTTTGTTTGTTTGTCCCGCATACGTTCCTACACCATTCATCAGAAAGCAATGAGACTTACGTGAGTTGTTGTGCGCACGCACAACAACTCGCGAAGGTTTCTGAATTAGTTTGGACCCGCTAGGTGGCGCTGAGATCGAGATATTTCGAAAAGTTGTATTTACGGTCCGATTTGGCTGATATTCAGAATATGTATTACTTACGCGGAAAGAAATATCTCTGCAAAAAATGGACCTGCTAGATGGCGCTGGGGTTGAGGAGATATCTGGAAAAAATGTATTTATGGACCGATTTGGCTCATACTCAGAATATATATTAGTTACGTGAAAAGAAAACGTTTTGCAAAAACTATACCCGCTAGGTAACAGACTTTCTTCTTTTATATATATATATATACATATAAAACGCAATATTCGATATGTATCCGCTATAGTCTAAAAACCTAGTGGACAGATTTACGCGCGGGTTTTTGCGAAATGGTCCACGTTGTCCGGAGAAAGTTTAAAGCTATTGAAATCCTTGTTATGACCGGTAGAAAGAAAGTTAGGGATATTTTCCATCGACTACTGTGTACAGAGAGTGGTTTTAATTAAACCCGATAGATAGTACTGTTGTTTTACCAATTGGATTTATTTAAATTTTGACTTTTATAACCTGAAAGGTTAAATTTTGTGAAGTTCGGTAATTTTCAGTTTTTTAATGTTTTATCAAACTTTCAATTGTGTTCATTTAATCTATATATACTCACATATAGCAATAGCGAAGCATTGCCGGGTCTCCTAGTTTTCTATAAAATATACTTTTGAAAATGTTATCTTTGAAAAGTCCAAAAAGGTAGCGTTTTTAATGACTGTACAGCTAATTTTAAAAATGACCTAAATATCTCTTAAATAATTGATCAACAGTGAAAGTCTATAAAAAAAATAAAATTTAGCAAGTACTTCTATCTCAAAGAGATCTATCTATTTTTCCGTATGAAACCGCTACACCCCAAGCCTCCACGGGTGATAACTAAGTTTTAAAATGAAAACAGCAGGGTTGTAACACTTAATTTTAAGAGGCATAAAAACTATTTCACCTAAAAATCTCCATATTACGACATCGCTAACCCAAACGGCTGTCATTTAATATTTTCCAAATAGTTTGAAAAGTATACACAATATAGTCTCGTACACTTAAAAGTAGTACCGTATACCTAACCACTGGTCTTATACCGAAAATTATATCGTTTTGTAGGAGCTTTTTAGCGTTTCAGTACTCACAAGTTATTTATGAGGTACCTACAGCTCACTTTTAAACTGGCTATGAAAAATCTTTAAATGGCCGTCATTTTGATTACCGTTGACGTACTTCAACGATTTTTATATTAATAATTTTATTTTTTAATACGTTTTAAAGTAATCTGTCACAATCCCGACCATTTCCATTTAACATTTTTGCGGGCCAACCCTGAGTGCTCGGGTGCGATAGATTGGTGCCGTAAAGTAAAATTGGTTCTAAAGTAAAAGCAGTAGAAAAATTTAATTTTTCTATGTTAAAGTTTAAAAAGTTATTTAAAGGTTACCTTTTTTTTTCTGTTTAGCCTCCGGGAATTACGGTTCAGGTATTACTTCAGAGGATGATATGTATGAATGTAAATGAAGTGTACTCTTGTACCCTATGAAAACTCTGTACATAATTTATTAAATATATGTTTATAACGTACTTGAACTGCAGAATACTGTGGGAAAACAGCGTTTCTGTAGAAATATCTTTGTAAAATAAATGAATATGTAAATAATGAATTATTATTATTATTCGTTCACAGAATAAATAACGCATTGCATTATATGATCGTTTGTTTACAGTTTCTGAACGATCTGCAACTTGTACTTTAAATTACGTCCTGCAATAGTATTCTTCGAAAAATTTAACTATGTTACTGTAAAGACATGGAGACGAATTGAACGGTGCCGCAGTTCGAACAGTCTCGATATTATCTGGCGTACAAACGGAAAGCAACCCGGCTGGAGGTCTCTTTTTCGGTGATGAACTTATTTTCCTCAAAATTACGTAGCCGTGTGGTAACTGCATGCGTTGAAGGTACGTGATCTTGGCGTCCTATTATTAAACTTTTTTTTTCTGTTTAGCCTCCGGGAATTACCGTTCAAGTTACTTCAGAGGATGATATGTATGAGTGTAAATGAAGTGTACTCTTGTACAGTCTCAGTTTGACCGTTCCTGAGATGTGCGGTTAATGAAACCCAACCACCAAAGAACACCGGTATCCACAATCTAGTATTAAAATCCGTATAAAAGTAACCGCCTTTACTAGGACTTGAACGCTGTAACTGTCGACTTCGAAATCAGCTGATTTGGAAAGACGCGTCCACCACTAACCCGGTAGGTTCTTAGTTAAACTGACGGAGAAATTCTCTACGGAGAGCCTCATACGTCATTATTTTTACAAAATAGTTTGATGGCAAAAGTAAGTACGCTGCACACTACTCGAAGTATCCGCGTTAATTAAACGGCAAGGATCAAAACGGAACGGAAGCAAAGACGGGGGAGATTCATGTATCTCCCTACTAATCGCAGAACATGGGCAAACGTCCCTTGCTGCTGGATCTTTTTATTATCGGGCGGGTATTTATTTATTTATTTAGTGCCGGTTATATATTGGTTTCATTTATGGACGGAATTGTGATTGCGTTCCCATCCTTGCAGATCAATTGAATACTTTACGCGGTCTGACGTTAGGAGACTATAATAGCAATTCAACTGAGTTTCTCCCAGGTAGGTTATTCTTATTATCGGGCAACTATTTGTTTATCTGTCAGTTATATATAGTTTTGTACAGTTATGGACGGAATTGTGGATTGCATTCCGATCCGTTAGAACAGACCGAAAGCTTTACTCGAGTTGACCGTAGGAGACAAGCGGCGACTGTGCGTCTTCGTCCCGGCACAATTCCCCTTGAAGGCCTGTCGGTGTTAGCGCCTTTCGGCCTACCAGGAATACTGTGCCCCTACACGTCGGAGGATTCAATGCAATCTCTTTACCGTAGAGTCGCACGTGCTGACAACGACTTAAAATGTAAGTTGCAGGAAAGAAGGACAAGGGTTGGGAAACTTAACTGGCAACATGGGGTGAGCTGGTTTTCATAACCTATTCAGTACTTACAATCGCCTACGGCTATCAACACGAATTTCAAAATTTCTCGTTCCCCCGAATCAATTGTGGACGATGCGAGACAACTTTACGTTACTAGTGTTATAACAATGTTATAAAATAATCCAGAAAAAACTGTAAAAAAAAAACCGAAAATGAAATTAGAAGTTCCATCGCATTTTAAAAATTCAAAATCGATTGAATATGTTTCACTCAAAATTCTGAGATATTAAACCACTTTTAAATTAATTATTTTTAAATAAAATACAATTCAACTGAAATACCGTTCTTCAATTTTGTCTTATTTTGTAATAAAATAAAATCGTTTTATACACACACACGTGCGCGCGCGCGATCTACATATATTATATCAATGAGTAATTATTCAAAATTAAAAATAGATAATGAAATATGAAACTGAAAATTTAATTTTGACTTTTATTTAATACTTATTAATTTGTACATATTAAAGCAAAAAGACCTTGAACTTGGAATTTAATTAAACGCATAGTTTACAGCTATTAATAGCAGCCGTTTTATAAACCAATTTCAAAGTGAAATTATCAATTAAAAGCTGTAAAATATGAACATAATTTTGTAGTTACATTATCATTACGATTTACAATGATGAAGCCTATAATTATTTCCAAATTAAATCATTTCAATAGCATTAAAAAACTATATTCATATAAACGAATGACGGTGTTGTTTATTTGTTTTTAACTATTAAAATAGTAATAGTAATAATTTTCAGGTGTCAACTCTTCTATTATTATTTGCATTATATCTTTACCAATTAGTTTAAAGCAATTTACATTTCTATTAATAAATATACATTCATCTACGACGTACGTTACTAGCTGTTGAATATCATTATTAAATAAATTTCCTTACCCAGTAAATCAATAAGAAACAAACCGTTTTCAATACTTAAAAAAAAAAATCCATTTAGTTAATTTTTTACTAGCTAGAGGAAAATTAACCTATACCTGGAACGCTTAATTTACAAAACCCAAATTATGCAAATACAAGATAACATATTAAGTTAAAAAATTTATCGGTTTTTTGAAGACAATTTGAAGCAGTAAAATAAAACTCTTAAATACAAGAAACAGATTTAAATTTATTAAAAAAAAAAAAAAAAAAAAAAAAAAACTAAAAAAAATATGTTTTTTGGGCACGTTTTTTGAAACTCGCATTTAATTTTCAAATGAGCGCTTTCTGAGCGCGTTAAGCGTGCAGGTGACAGATATTTACTCTTTAATATAGGATAATTAAAGAACGTACGGGGGACAATTTTGTATATAGTATTATCTTTTAAATTTATTAAAACAAATATATTTTTTTTTTTTTTTTTGTCTTCAGTCATTTGACTGGTTTGATGCAGCTCTCCAAGATTCCCTATCTAGTGCTAGTCGTTTCATTTCAGTATACCCTCTACATCCTACATCCCCAACAATTTGTTTTACATACTCCAAACGTGGCCGGCCTACACAATTTTTCCCTTCTACCTGTCCTTCCAATATTAAAGCGACTATTCCAGGATGCCTTAGTATGTGGCCTATAAGTCTGTCTCTTCTTTTAACTATATTTTTCCAAATGCTTCTTTCTTCATCTATTTGTCACAATACCTCTTCATTTGTCACTTTATCCACCCATCTGATTTTTAACATTCTTCTATAGCACCACATTTCAAAAGCTTCTAATCTTTTCTTCTCAGAAACTCCGATTGTCCAAGTTTCACCTCCATATATATATATATATATATATATAAAGAAAGACTGCTAAAAAATTGACCTAAATACCATTATCATTCTAAGAGGCATGATGAGATCGTTAAATGTATTTTATATGTGCATAAACCAATATATCAAAAGAAAATACGTACATGAAAAATATATATGTTACAACATATGGAAAGGGGTTAAAATTCAGAAGAATTAATTCAGCGTAAATTTCATTCAAACTTGTACAACTGGATATGTAAGGTAAACATCTTCTACTACGCTGACGTATTTCCCAGTGGAAAAATTTAGTACTGTATATATATATATATAAAGAAAGACTGCTAAAAAATTGACCTAAATACCATTATCATTCTAAGAGGCATGATGAGATCGTTAAATGTATTCTATATGTGCATAAACCAATATATCAAAAGAAAAATACCTACATAAAAAATATATATGTTACAACATATGGAAAGGGGTTAAAATTCAGAAGAATTAATTCTTATAAAAACTTTTGAAAATAATGATGCATAAAAAATTTTTTATAGGGTAGAATGGAATCAACAATCCGGGTCGTACTCGATACGTACCGTATACAAAAAACAAGATCAATCTGTCCGGAAGTATTCAGAATTTTGAATTCCGCTTTTTGAGGTACCTGGATACATTTTTCAACTTTTCAATGGCTTAAAATACAATCGGGGTCAAAATAAAAAGCATCTTAACAGGTTCATATCTAATTCGATCGGGCAGTTCATCGTATAATTTATGTTTGGAACCGGTATAAAAAATCGTTCCAGAGCAAGGTTTAGGCTAGCAAATCGTGATCGATATTAATCTTTACGATTTTCTGTTAATCACACGATCAGTTCCCTATGTAAATAAGAAAACTTAAATCTAACCGACTTATTAACATTTAAATATAATTAATTTAAATTCGTAAATTTAAAATTACGCTAGCTTATCAATAATATTGTAATATATTTTATATAAATGATAACAGACCACTTTATTTAGCTTGCACGCAAGCTATCTGTTTTTCTTTCTTGTTCGGCTAATTTTTTTCCTATATAACCTCGTCCTATTTTATTATCAAATTTATTCGTTTCATTACTGAATAATAATTTAGCGATAGCAGACTGCAATTATTTATGTTGTAACTCAACTTTTGTAAACGAAATTAATTATTTCTTTCGTTTATTGTAGCATCGTGTTTTTAATTTCTACATAAAAGTCATAAGAAAAGAACTTTTGATACAGACCGTTCCAAAAAAATTTCCTCAGACCGGTTTTCAAAAAATAGAAAGAACCCGCTTTACTTTTTACAGGTCCTCAAAAATTGTTTTTAGGAATAAATGTCGAGCGCAATGTTAATTATAATACAACTAATTACCGTTATAATTGTACAAAACTATTACCTTAAATACCAGTAATTTTAATTTCTTGTAAAAATATTGTTTAACTGTCGCTATAAAAATTTGAAATCGAGGGTTTAAAAATACCAAACGCAGCGACTCTTAGACAAAATCGAACATTTTTTTTTTTTTTTGTCTTCAGTCATTTGACTGGTTTGATGCAGCTCTCCAAGATTCCCTATCTAGTGCTAGTCGTTTCATTTCAGTATACCCTCTACATCCTACATCCCTAACAATTTGTTTTACATACTCCAAACGTGGCCTGCCTACACAATTTTTCCCTTCTACCTGTCCTTCCAATATTAAAGCGACTATTCCAGGATGCTTTAGTATGTGGCCTATAAGTCTGTCTCTTCTTTTAACTATATTTTTCCAAATGCTTCTTTCCTCATCTATTTGCCGCAATACCTCTTCATTTGTCACTTTATCCACCCATCTGATTTTTAACATTCTCCTATAGCACCGCATTTCAAAAGTTTCTAATCTTTTCTTCTCAGATACTCCGATTGTCCAAGTTTCACTTCCATATAAAGCGACACTCCAAACATACACTTTCAAAAATCTTTTCCTGACATTTAAATTCATTTTTGATGTAAACAAATTATATTTCTTACTGAAGGCTCGTTTAGCTTGTGCTATTCGAGCTATTTATCTGCCCCTGCTTTCTTTGGTATCATGACTATAACACTTTTTTTGAAGTCTGACGGAAATTCCCCTTTTTCATAAATATTACACACCAGTTTATATAATCTGTCGATCGCTTCCTCTGCACTGCGCAGTAATTCTACAGGTATTCCGTCTATTCCAGGAGCCTTTCTGCCATTTAAATCTTTTAATGCTCTCTTAAATTCAGATCTCAGTATTGTTTCTCCCATTACATCCTCCTCAACTTCCTCTTCTTTCTCTATAACACCATTTTCTAATTCATTTCCTCCGTATAACTCTTCAATATATTCCACCCATCTATCGACTTTACCTTACGTAATATATATTGGTGTACCATCTTTGTTTAACACATCATTAGATTTTAATATATGTACCCCAAAATTTTCCTTAACTTTCCTGTATGCTCCGTCTATTTTACCAATGTTCATTTCTCTTTCCACTTCTGAACACTTTTCTTTAATCCACTCTTCTTTCGCCAGTTTGCACTTCCTGTTTATAGCATTTCTTAATTGCCTTTTACTTTCTTCATCACTAGCATCCTTATATTTTCTACGTTCATCCATCAGCTGCAATATATCGTCTGAAACCCAAGGTTTTCTACCAGTTCTCTTTATTCCGCCTAAGTTTGCTTCTGCCGATTTAAAAATTTCCTTTTTAACATTCTTCCATTCTTCTTCTACATTTTCTACCTTATCTTTTTTACTAAGATCTCTTGCGATGTCCTCCTCAAAAATCTTCTTTACCTCCTCTTCCTCAAGCTTCTCTAAATTCCACCGATTCATCTGACACCTTTTCTTCAGGTTTTTAAACCCCAATCTACATTTCGTTATCACCAAATTATGGTCTCTATCAATGTCTGCTCCAGGGTAAGTTTTGCAGTCAACGAGTTGATTTCTAAATCTTTGCTTAACCATGATATAATCTATCTGATACCTTGCAGTATCGCCTGGCTTTTTCCAAGTGTATATTCTTCTATTATGATTTTTAAATTGGGTGTTGGCAATTACTAAATTATACTTCGTGCAAAACTCTATAAGTCGGTCCCCTCTTTCATTCCTTTTGCCCAGCCCGTATTCACCCACTATATTTCCTTCCTTGCCTTTTCCAATGCTTGCATTCTAAACTCCAAATATTATTTTAATTTTTCATACCTTTAATTCCTCAAATTGAACGAGAAAATAAGTAAAATTAATAATTACCGTAAACAAAATTATGCTATAAACGGTTTGTTGATTAAGGCCGGTGAATGTAACTTAAAAAATTTATCTGCAGAGTGATAGAATATAATAACTATTAAAAAACAACTGATTTAAATAACCCAAAGTGTAGTCGAATAAAAAAGGCAAAAAAAATATTGTTTTATCCATTTTCCACAACCCGGCAATAGAAAGTTAGTTAAATTACGAAAGAGCATTTATCACTTATTGATAAGAAAAAAGTAGAGCTACGATAAAAAATATCACAAAATACGGACAAGAAATGACATTTCAAATTTTATCACAATTATTTATTTTTTATTTTCTATTTCTCACGTTGCAATCTGTTTAACTTGTAAACAATAAGCAGTCCCGTGGCCCGATGAGATGAGGATGACATGTAAATAAAATGTAGTCTTGTATAGACTGAGGTCGACCGTTCCTGAAATGTGGTTAATTAAACCCCAACGACCAAAGTTCACCGGCATCTGCTATCTAGTATTCAAATCCTTATAAAAATGATTTACGTGTACTAGATTTCAACTTCAAAAAACAGTTGATTTGCGAAGAATATTTTATCGGCAGACCAAACTAGTGGGTTATTATTTATTAAGTTATATATATATTTTTTCAATTTATAAAAAATAAAGAATATAACTGCGCGATAAGTAAAAGGCACACTAACCAGAAGAATTCAGAAAAATAACGAATTTCTTACAAACTACCATAGAAAATGTTAGGAAAAATTATTGCCAAGCAACACAACGATCGTTAGGCGTTTGATGGGATATACAATCGTAACTTAAATATTAATTTTCTTATATTTTTAGAGTATACGATATAAACTTATAGAAAAGCATACTTGAAATTTATACTTTTATTAATAATAATAAAAATAAAAAAATTCAAATTATATCCGATTAAATTTAAGTAAAAATGTTTATATGGCCTATATTTTACCGAAATGGATTCTCAATAAGCTTCACAGGTGTTCTTCGCTATAAAAAATCTTTTTTTTCTATTTCCCAACATTCAAACTACATTATAGTAAATCAGTTAACCTCAGATGCAAGCCGTTCACCGGGCAGTAATAATCAATAGACCTTGAATTATGTGCATCATCAATAACTTAATTTCTTTTGGTTATCGAACAATCAAAAATACACCTCATCGGCTAATATATTTATCATTAACATACCGATATGAATGGATTTAGAATCTACTAAGAAAGATGAACTGAGGTAGTATAATCGATCGGAAAAAAAAATTAATGATTTTTATTTGATTATAGAACTTTTTAAATATTCGTTAAATTAATGCCATATTTACTGGTACGAAGAATAAAAATAATTAACTTATACTTCATCATAATTTTTGAACTTGTGAAAGAATTGTGGACAGAACACTTCCGATCTCGCTATATCAAACCTTTTTTTGGGTCCTCTCAAAGAATTTCTCTGTAGTAAAAATAAGCGGTTCAAGAATGGCTTAGACATCGAGATAAACAAATCTTTACTACCGGAATAAGAAACCTACGTAAACGTAGCCGAGGATTATATTGAAAAGTAGTGTTAGTTATATCACTGATAAAAAAAACTACTTCTAATAAACGTTTACAGTTCATTATCATTGAATAATCATTTTTATAGTCATTTGTCCCTTTATCAGTCAACAACCCTTGTATATAGTCAAACTGATGAGATGAAGAATTATAAAACCGAAAGAAGTAACCATTTAGAACATATGAGAGAACCCACCGGGTTGGTCTAGTGGTGAACGCGTCTTCCCAAATCAGTTGATTTGGAAGTCGAGAGTTCCAGCGTTCAAGTCCTAGTAAAGCCAGCTATTTTTACACGGACTTGAATACTAGATCGTGGATACCTGTGTTCTTTGGTGGTTGGGTTTCAATTAACCACACATCTCAGGTACGGTCGAAGTGAGAATGTACAAGACTACACTTCATTTACACTCATACATATCATCCTCTGAAGATTTATCTAAACGGTAGTTACCGGAGGCTAAACAGGAAAAAGAAAGAAAAGAAAAAGAACATATGAAATTAAGTAGGTCGCCTCGATTAGAAATAAAACACCGATCCGATAGTCACAGAAATGTGAATAGCCCAAGGAGAAGATGTTCTCGGAAAATTCAGAGTACCCTAATCCGTCAAGCGATAAAGAAGAAGACATTTCTGGTAATACATTGCCTTCATCGTAAGAAATATAATCCTAAACAGGTAACAAAATGTAAACGACATTAAACGTGGAAAAAAATGTAGCAAGTAATCATATTATTATCAATAGAAACAATTAAAACAGTTGACAGAGAAAAGAAAACTTTGAATCTTATTAATTGTTATGCTCATTAACAAATCTAATTTATTCATAAATGATTAGATTTTTCAAAACTCCGAAGTTAAACAAAACAACGAAAATGATAGAGAGAGAGAGAGAGAGAGAGACAGAAAAGAGCGTGACAGGAAAAGAATAGAAAACATAATATAAGGAGAGAAAAGTAAATTAAAATCACATATTAGACTATAAAAAGAGATAAGTAGTAGTAGTATATTGCACTATAACACCCGTTACTATAACCAATAAACGAAGAGTTATTAGAAATGTTCGTGATTAAAAGAAAGTAGATACAAGCTGAGCACGGAATCCTATGTTCTGACCTCTAACCTCAAGTGCACCTAATCATAGCTTACTATACATATAATTAATCTGAAAGGTGTACACATCTTATTACATAAATAGACACAAGATATAATAAAACGTGTTACATGAATGCAAGTGATTTTCTTTTACGCCTAGTTTAAGTTTTTAAAGTGCAAAACACGTTAAGAGAAATCGATATTTATTTGGGATAATATCGAAAGATGGTGTAAACGCTACCATTAGGGGGGGAAAAAAGGCATAAAAAGTAATGCCTTAAAGATATTCTGTAACAATGTGTTATCTTGGTGAAGAAAAGTACTATTGGAAACGATTGGCGGATCATAACCACAAAAACAACTCGCTATGTAGGCTACAGACTACCGAAATTGGAGTTTTGAATACCCCCAATAAAATCAAAAAAAGATATGTACACAAAAAAGAATAATCTGTAAATAGAAGAACTTAAGCAGAAATTTATATTTTACTTATATGTCCTTTTATTTTATTTTTTCAATTTATATTTCCTTATGCATAATACGGGCATTAAACTTAGGAATAAACATGCTTTGATCTAAAAAAAAAAATAATAATACACTGCCTTCTACCCCTATTGCGTAGGCAGGAGCTTCTGAATAATTATTATTCAATTCAACTAAAGTAACCTCAAAAAAGAGATGGCTTTGACTTAAAGCCGGACATTGAATGTGATTCCTCCAACCGCCAACGATCTCACATTTGAAAGGATTGTAAAAAGGATGTGTCTGAAGGCAGTATAACCATTCCCTGACGGCATGTCGGTGATAACAAACAGGCAAGTGGGAGGGACCAGCGAGTAAGCGACGCACCGATAAGTTCTTGATTATGCGAGTAGGCGGGGTAAATAAAACCCTCCTTTCGTAAATCATCTTTTCACTTCGATCATGTGTACCGACGTATAAAGATCTTTACGTAAAAAACCAAAATCTATGTTCGTGAGTACATTGTAAGTCTCGATCTCGAAATACATTATTAGCACTACAATCGCATTGTAAATGCGGAGACTTTGATAGCTTCTTACACGGAAGAAAACCCTATAATTATCCGTATAGTATGTAATTAAGAGCTATTGAAAACTCTGTTTAATTTATAAATCACAGGATTATACGATAAAAAGTTCAAAGATGATTTTGTAGATAACATTTTTATGCAGCATATATATTATTGTAAAACGAATGGGAAAAGGATAAATGCAAAAATAAATGCATTCAAGTATTTTTCAATAGTCTGAACGTCTAGTACCTAATCCCGAATGATCCTATCCCGAACGGGATACCTAATCCCGAATGAGCTTCTATCCAAATTCAAATTCATCGACCCTGCTAAAATTTTAATTAAAATCCTTTCTTTCGAAAGCTATTCCCAGATAAAAAAGACATTTAATGAACAAAAAGTTTATGATAAAGTTAATGAACAAAAAAGTAAAGAACTAAAAAAATGAATAAATTGCCAGAAAAAAACACAAAAGAATAAAAGAATAATTAAATGATGACGGAATAGTAAATCTTTATGGTTGAAAAAAATGGAAGTATCGAGACAACAAAGAAAAAGAAAAGGAAATGATGAAGAAGAAAAGGAAGACAAAGTGAAATGAAATGGATGGTATTGTTGGATCCTAGATTGTAGATTTGATAAATAATCAAATTAATTTTAATTATTTCCCTTAAGGAACCCGTTAGCAATCGAAGGAAATAGAATAGTATATACATAATACTTTTATTACAGTAGAAAATTAGCAGTTGAAAAACATTAAATTAAGTATAGAATCTTTCAGAGATAATAAAAAATATTACAAACCATGTCGGCTGTTGATCGAATTAAAGATACATAATGTTCTTATAGTAGTAATATGATCAAACCTCCTTCAATCTTCAGTATATACATAGTAAATAAAGTATAGCCCTAAATAAAGGGCTTTAATTTTGAAAATAAAGGAACGCAAGGATCCGAACTGGTTGTACAGCCTTCTAATTATATTAATCCTGCTTACCACAATCTCATCTAAAATACTTACGCAGATGAAACACTCCGGAATATAAATATTAAATAATTCTAGAAAACGTCAAAATAATTTATATAAATTGTAAACATTTCTCAAAAATCGATGTAGTTAGTGCTAAGAAGGCATCCCCTTCCCTAATAATATTCTTATTAGGCTAAGCCTCTAATTTCAAGTATAAACGATTTAGAAAAAATAAAATTTCCTGATAGATGAGAAAAGATTAAAAAAAATTAAAAACAAGCTAAACAAATAAAAAAAGAAATACATTATACCAAATTGTACTTATTCTTAAAATATCAATCGGTTACTGAAATTTTTATAATTAAACATTTTTTTTGAGAATTTGATAATTGGCAGCATAGTTGCCAATTATGGTACGTTGGGATAGATGACAGATGATGACGTATACTCCATAAATCAGTAAATACTAACGTTTTCTTTGTTTAACGTAATCGAATTACTGTCATTGAACATTATAATATCGTAAACACATTTATTATTAGATATCATCGTTATAATCCTACTTAGATATATTTATTATAAAATCGAATTAATTTACGAAGCTTGTTTGTCGGAATACGAGATGAAAATTTAGAGCGTGTAAAACGGCAAGCCTGACCCAGATTCGAATTTAGGACCTCCGGAGAAAAAAGGTAAAGCGCTATCAACCCACTCTGCGATAGAATTATCGCGTCTTCTTATCTTTACCCGAGTGATAGAGTCGGTAGTAAATTAACGATTAAGACTTATTGGTGAAAACGAGACGAGCCATCAAATAAAATCAAAGTTTTTTTTTTGTCTTCAGTTATTTGACTGGTTTGATGCAGCTCTCCAAGATTCCCTATCTAGTGCTAGTCGTTTCATTTCAGTATACCCTCTACATCCTACATCCCCAACAATTTGTTTTAAATTTTCTAGCCTACCAACCTTTTTCAAGCTTCTAACATTCCACGCTCCGACTCGTAGAATGTTATTTTTTAATTTTTTGGTGACCCCTTCCTTAGTAGTCCCCACCCGGATATCCGAACGGGGGACTATTTTACCTCCGGAATATTTTACCAAGGAAGGCACCTCCATTATTGCTATGTGAAAATGCAGAGAGCCACATTTTCTTGGAAAAAAAGCAGCTGTAGTTTTCCATTGCTTTCAGCTGCGCAGTACTCAGAGGACTGAGTGATGTTGATACGGCCGTTTAAGTCGTCCTGACTCACGCCCCTAACAACTACTGAAAGAGCTGCTGCCCTCTTTCAGGAATCATTCCTTAGTCTGGCTCTCAACAGATACCTCTCCGATATGGTTGCACCTTCGGTCCAGCTACTCTGTATCCCTGAGCACTCAAGCCCCCTCACCAACGGCAAGGTCTCATGATTCATAGAGGAGGCTTACTATAGTAATGGCTTTTAATAGCTAAAGTATGTTGAGAAAAAATCAGAAAAAATCAAAGTAACAATTTGAAAAGTGTATGTTGTTGTAATATACCCGATATATTATTATTATTATTAATAATAATAATATTAGTGTAGTGTGGTAGTGTGGTAGTGTGGTAGGCCACACTACCAAATTGTTACGGGAAGGTTTACAAAATACCCAGGACTAATCGGTTGACAGCCAACAAATCCAAGGACTAATCGGTTGCTCGTACTAATCTATGTTACCAACTGTAAGGGTCTGTCTAAACGATTCTCAATTATAACTAAAAACTTAAAAATAAACAATAAAAACTATTATGAACACGTACTGACAACTGCCTGTAGTTTATTTTACTTCGAACTTAAATGAGAACTGACCTATATATTCAACAGTACAAAATTCAAAACTGTTAAAAAAAGTGTCATACGAATCGATTATCCGTTAACCGTAATTAATTCATTTATATCCGAGCACAATAATTTCTAATCGGTCTGTATATTTTCCATAAATCTATGACCTTAATAATCATATTACAATTATTAAAATTCTTCTTTAAGTTTTAATGAGGTCATCAGTTTGAATTTACCTAAATTAAAATTTCTTTAGCGTATGACTAACAGATGATAAAATCATTACGTATCGATAAATAAAATTGCATAACAATACGAAGGTAGTTCAATAATTGAAGAGACTACTGACTATAGAAAACATTCATTCGATGACAATGAATTAACACTTCGTTTCAACATAATCCCTGACTACGTTTAGCCATTTTTTTGTGAGCTTTCTCATCCCAATAGTAAAAAATTGTTCACCTTTACGTCTGAGCCGTTCATTCTTATGCTAATTCTTGACCCGGTAATTGTTGCCAAACTCGGTTACATTTAAAACCCTTTGAGAGGATCATATAAAAAAAACTGACGTAGCGAGACCTGAACTCTAAGATAGATGAGGTAAAAACCCTACCAGCTCGAATTTTGAACAGCTTCCCGTGTCTAACCGGCTTGGGGATGCGCGTTACCGTGCAAAATTACCGTGTTGAGCGAGAACCTGGATGTATTCTCCTCATTACGGATTTCACTTAATTTTGTAGCATTTCGCAAGAATACTCGTTGTTTTTTTGTACATCATACGAGGTGTGTGAGAAAAGTAATGGACTGAGTTTTTACTTACCAAAGTTTTTATTTTTTTCAAACAAAAATATTATCCCCTTCAAAGTAGTTCCCTTGGGCAGTTATACACCGGCGGAGTCGTTTTTCCACTCCTGATAGCAGCGCTGGAAGGCTTCAACTGGTAGGGCCTTTAACTGGTCGGTCACAGTCGTTTGAATCTTCTCAAGAGTTGCAAAATGACGTCCTTTTAAGACACGTTTCAATATCGGGAAAAGTAAAAAGTCACAAGGACTAAAATCAGGTGAATAGGGGGGTTGAGGAACCATAGGAATGCGTTTGAGGTCAAAAGTTTCGCGATGGAAATGGCCGTGTGACACAGGGCATTGTCATGTTGAAGAATCCACTTGTCTGCAATGTCTGGTCTCACGCGAATCACTCTTTTCCTGAGCCTTAAAAAGGACACCTTTTTAAAATACTTGGTTGACAGTTTGTCCTGGGGAACAAATTCTTGATGCACGATATCACTACTGTCAAAAAAGCAAATCAGATGGTTTTGATCTTTGATTTGCTCATTCGACATTTTTTCGGTCGAGGAGATGACGGAGTGTGCCACTCTTCGCTATGCCGCTTTGTTTCAGGATCGTACTCAAATATCCAGGATTCATCCATCACCTGTGATCATACGATTGAAAAATTCTTGGTCGTTGTCAATCCTCTCAAGAAGATCAACGCACACGTTTCTTCGATTGTCCTTCTGTTCCGGTGTGAGGTTTTTCGGCACCAATTTCGCACAACTCTTTCGCATGTCCAAATTGTCTGTCAAAATTTGATGTACAGTGAAAGCGTTTAAATTTAACCGTTCACTCATCATCCTTATTGTTAAACGACGGTCTGATCTCAAAAGAACTCTCGCATGCTCATCGTTTTCGTCAGATTTTGAAGTCGAAGGTCTCCTTGAGCGAGGTTGATCTGCAACGTGTTCTCGGCCTTCCAAATATGATTTGTGTCGACGGAAAACCTGTGCTCTTGTTAGAGCACTGGTTGAAAACCAGGTACATTGTTATTTTTTTATGTCTTTGTTACTAGTGTTCAATGACTATAAGATCATTTGTAATGCTTCACATCATTATTCAGTTCCGTGAAAGAAGTCTATGTTATCGAGTTACTCTCTAGTGTACGTTAAGTTTATACTTCATTTTTGTAACGTTTTTATTCAATCCTATTTTCGTTATTTTAATTTACCCTCCGTTCTTGTGCCGATCGTGTTTTAACGTTGAGTGATTCTGTCATGAAACATAAACTAAAAAAACCCTTAGGTAGCTCCGAAAAAAAAATCAGTAACATATATATAACCTTGAAACAAGATAATCTTCAAACTGCAATAGAAGATATTTTTCGGAAAGCAAGTCGTGCAACGAAGCGATAGTAAAAGAACAATTTTTATAATATAATAAAAAACACATAACCGATTATAAACATGTTAGTCCTAAACAGTCTCGAAAGCCTGTAAAAATGATTTTAAAGTTGGACGATTTTAATGAAACCGCTAAAAAAAAATTCATTCGTTTTAATTCAATAACGAGAAGGGAACAGTTTAGAAAATATTATTGAAGATATCGTGATAAATTTGAGAAACTATGACAACAGTTCCACAGACAGCGGATATATTTTTTTTTTTTTTTGTCTTCAGTCATTTGACTGGTTTGATGCAGCTCTCCAAGATTCCCTATCTAGTGCTAGTCGTTTCATTTCAGTATACCCTCTACATCCTACATCCCCAACAATTTGTTTTACATACTCCAAACGTGGCCTGCCTACACAATTTTTCCCTTCTACCTGTCCTTCCAATATTAAAGCGACTATTCCAGGATGCCTTAGTATGTGGCCTATAAGTCTGTCTCTTCTTTTAACTATATTCTTCCAAATGCTTCTTTCTTCATCTATTTGCCGCAATACCTCTTCATTTGTCACTTTATCCACCCATCTGATTTTTAACATTCTCCTATAGCACCACATTTCAAAAGCTTCTAACCTTTTCTTCTCAGATACTCCGATTGTCCAAGTTTCACTTCCATATAAAGCGACACTCCAAACATACACTTTCAAAAATCTTTTCCTGAGATTTAAATTAATTTTTGATGTAAACAAATTATATTTCTTACTGAAGGCTCGTTTAGCTTGTGCTATTCGGCATTTTATATCGCTCCTGCTTCGTCCATCTTTAGTAATTTTACTTCCCAAATAACAAAATTCTTCTACCTCCATAATCTTTTCTCCTCCTATTTTCACATTCAGTGGTCCATCTTTGTTATTTCTACTACATTTCATTACTTTTGTTTTGTTCTTGTTTATTTTCATGCGATAGTTCTTGCGTAGGACTTCATCTATGCCGTTCATTGTTTCTTCTAAATCCTTTTTACTCTCGGCTAGAATTACTATATCATCAGCAAATCGTAGCATCTTTATCTTTTCACCTTGTACTGTTACTCCGAATCTAAATTGTTCTTTAACATCATTAACTGCTAGTTCCATGTAAAGATTAAAAAGTAACGGAGATAGGGAACATCCTTGTCGGACTCGCTTTCTTATTAGGGCTTCTTTCTTATGTTCTTCAATTGTTATTGTTGCTGTTTGGTTCCTGTACATGTTAGCAATTGTTCTTCTATCTCTGTATTTGAACCCTAATTTTTTTAAAATGCTGAACATTTTATTCCAATCTACGTTATCGAAAGCCTTTTCTAGGTCTATAAACGCCAAGTATGTTGGTTTGTTTTTCTTTAATCTTCCTTCTACTATTAATCTGATGCCTAAAATTGCTTCCCTTGTCCCTATACTTTTCCTGAAACCAAATTGGTCTTCTCCTAACACTTCTTCCACTCTCCTCTCAATTCTTCTGTATAAAATTCTAGTTAAGATTTTTGATGCATGACTAGTTAAACTAATTGTTCTGTATTCTTCACATTTATCTGCCCCTGCTTTCTTTGGTATCATAATTATAACACTTTTTTTGAAGTCTGACGGAAATTCCCCTTTTTCATAAATATTACACACCAGTTTGTATAATCTATCAATCGCTTCCTCACCTGCACTGCGCAGTAATTCTACAGGTATTCCGTCTATTCCAGGAGCCTTTCTGCCATTTAAATCTTTTAATGCTCTCTTAAATTCAGATCTCAGTATTGTTTCTCCCATTTCATCCTCCTCAACTTCCTCTTCTTCCTCTATAACACCATTTTCTAATTCATTTCCTCCGTATAACTCTTCAATATATTCCACCCATCTATCGACTTTACCTTTCGTATTATATATTGGTGTACCATCTTTGTTTAACACATTATTAGATTTTAATTTATGTACCCCAAAATTTTCCTTAACTTTCCTGTATGCTCCGTCAATTTTACCAATGTTCATTTCTCTTTCCACTTCTGAACACTTTTCTTTAATCCACTCTTCTTTCGCCAGTTTGCATTTCCTATTTATAGCATTTCTTAATTGCCGATAGTTCCTTTTACTTTCTTCATCATTAGCATTCTTATATTTTCTACGTTCATCCATCAGCTGCAATATATCGTCTGAAACCCAAGGTTTTCTACCAGTTCTCTTTATTCCGCCTAAGTTTGCTTCTGCTGATTTAAGAATTTCCTTTTTAACATTCTCCCATTCTTCTTCTACATTTTCTACCATATCTTTTTTACTCAGACCTCTTGCGATGTCCTCCTCAAAAATCTTCTTTACCTCCTCTTCCTCAAGCTTCTCTAAATTCCACCGTTTCATCTGACAACTTTTCTTCAGGTTTTTAAACCCCAATCTACATTTCATTATCACCAAATTATGGTCGCTATCAATGTCTGCTCCAGGGTAAGTTTTGCAGTCAACGAGTTGATTTCTAAATCTTTGCTTAACCATGATATAATCTATCTGATACCTTCCAGTATCGCCTGGCTTTTTCCAAGTGTATATTCTTCTATTATGATTTTTAAATTGGGTGTTGGCAATTACTAAATTATACTTCGTGCAAAACTCTATAAGTCGGTCCCCTCTTTCATTCCTTTTGCCCAGCCCGTATTCACCCACTATATTTCCTTCTTTGCCTTTTCCAATGCTTGCATTCCAATCTCCAACTATTATTAAATTTTCATCTCCCTTTACGTGTTTAATTGCTTCATCAATCTCTTCGTATACACACTCTACCTCATCATCATCATGGGCGCTTGTAGGCATATAAACGTTAACAATCGTTGTCGGTTTAGGTTTTGATTTTATCCTTATTACAATGATTCTATCGCTATGCGTTTTGAAATACTCCACTCTCCTCCCTATCTTCTTGTTCATCACGAAACCTACTCCTGCCTGCCCATTATTTGACGCTGAGTTAATTACTCTAAAATCACCTGACCAAAAGTCGCCTTCCTCTTCCCACCGAACCTCACTAATTCCTACTATATCCACATTCACCCTATCCATTTCCCTTTTTAAATTTTCTAGCCTACCAACCTTTTTTAAGCTTCTAACATTCCACGCTCCGACTCGTAGAAAGTTATTTTTTAATTTTCTGGTGACCCCTTCCTTAGTAGTCCCCACCCGGAGATCCGAACGGGGGACTATTTTACCTCCGGAATATTTTACCAAGGAAGGCGCCTCCATTGTTGTTATGTGAAAATGCAGAGAGCTACATTTTCTTGGAAAAAAGCAGCTGTAGTTTTCCATTGCTTTCAGCTGCGCAGTACTCAGAGGACTGAGTGATGTTGATACGGCCGTTTAAGTCATTGTGACTCACGCCCCTAACAACTACTGAAAGAGCTGCTGCCCTCTTTCAGGAATCATTCCTTAGTCTGGCTCTCAACAGATACCTCTCCGATATGGTTGCACCTTCGGTCCAGCTACTCTGTATCCCTGAGCACTCAAGCCCCCTCACCAACAGCAAGGTCTCATGATTCATAGAGGAGGTATTAAAGAAATACAATTAGGTACCAAATTTTTTTTTTGTTTTACTTGATGAAATTTTAATATAGCACTAACGTACATTCTTAAAATTGTTATTTTTAAGGTAATCATTTCATCACAATTCCCTAATTTTAATTTATTAATAATTTTTTTTTTAACGGATAGATTAAATTAGAATCATCTTCATGCTCTTGTTTTATAGTTGTTTTAACGATTAATTTGAGTTACAATGTTCGTTGAAAAAAAAAGTGGATTTCCTAAATCAGAATTATTTCAAAAAATTCAACAAATACGAATTTTATAAAAAAGATCTAATTGGATGGAAAAATAAAAATTTTAAACAAAGAAAAGAATTTTATTTATTTGTAAACAGTAGTATAAAACTACTTTTATTATTGCTATTTTCTTACAATGGATATGTCAACAGAACCGTATAGTGAGCGGTACCAGATGCTTTTAGTGGAGTAAACACTAGTAAGACATTTACAAGAACCACTTCAATCGAATCGAGTGCTTACAAAGTCAGTTAAAAAAACGAAAAAAAACGGGAAAATAAAAAAAGAAATAAAATCCTTTCCTCGACATTCTTATAAAATACCGGCGTAACAAAATAAACAAATAATGCGTGCTTATATTAAAAATAATATACAAAGATGTAAATAACTATAACAATACCTAAACCGGGTAGCTGTTAATTCAGTCTCGATAAAAATGATGTAATAAACGATGACAAGAGCACTCGATATAAACTGTATACGAAATTTAAATTCATGTTTTTATTTATTATTTTCATTATTACTATTATTATTATTATTATTTTACAAAATACAAAAATTTAGAAAATTGTTTCACGTTGAAATTATTCTAATATAAAAAATTTAAACTATTCATTCCGTAACTTCAAAAAGTTAACCGAGTTTTTAAAAAAAATATACCAGCAATAATATAATATGAAGTAAAACAGATTAGATGAAAAAAACTGTCGTATCAGACTACAAAAATTCTGACAAATATTAATTCTGACAAGAATTAATTTTTTTTTAAAACTAACATTCTGTAAAATATATTTAAAAATTATTATTAATTCTATATATATATATATACATTAACTTCATTTCAAATATTTAATAATATTTCTTTTCGAAGATGTAGAAATTATAAAACTATCGTATTAAAACTTTTAACAGAAAATCGTACCCACACATTCTCTATTCCTTATGACTCAGCCCAACCTATTGTTCTCACTTTTTTTTTAATCGAACTAATTGGACTACATGTGACTAGTAAATTCTATTGATTTAATACTTTTATTTCCTGTTCTCTTATTAAAAAAATTATGGTAATTGTGAGCCTGAACGTCCTCAACCTTAATCTTTTTCAAATTGAAGTATGTTGAAAAATATGTTATATAATTAATAAAAATATAAGTTTCAAAAGTCGGAAGAATTAAATTACCTCATTATTCTTCCTCAGAATCTGTAATGGAAGTAACGTTATCAGCTGTTTTGAGCAACTCCATCATATAGTTAGGATACAATGAAGCTGTCTACTGGCTACATAAATAGGTAAAAAAAAAAAAAAATATATATATATATATTATACAATTATATATATATATATATATATAATTTGTATATTTAACGTTAATTGGACGAAATTAGCGAGGGAAGCGAACGTAGGTTATGTTTGGTTAGGTTATATTGATATTAAGAACGCTTTCGGTTCTGTCAGATGGGCTACGATTATTACAGCACTCAACAAAAGAAATGTAAACGCTGGTCTTCGGAGACAGATTGCTGAGTATCTCTCAAACATATGGACAAGGGTAGACACGTGGGAGGGTACAATGAATTATCAAATCCACGGTGCTGTCCCTCAAGGATCAGTTCTGGGGCCACTTTTGTGGCTAATTGCTTTCGACGACGTACTGCGATTGCAGATGCCAGCCGGGACTGAGGTTGTCGCATACGCTGATGACTTAGCTATCATGGTCAACGCCAAGACTGAGCTAGAACTTGAGACCTCTGGTAATAGAGCACTTGAAACTGTATGCGATTGGCTCACTGAACATGGACTGGCATTATCTCTGGTCAAATGCGAGTACATAATGATTGCGGGCAGAAGAAATATTCGAGACCTCGACTTGTGGATTGGAGAACATAGATTAAGAAGGGTGGCACATACTAAATATCTTGGCCTAATAATAAATAAGTCCTTAAATTTTGGTTTACACGTCGCTGAGAGATGTAAATCTGCTGAAAAAACTCTCAAAGCCATATTGATATTAATGACCGGACGTGAAGCACCACGATCATCTAAACGTAGGGTTTTAGTCTCCGCATGCACCTCGGCTTTATTGTATGCTGCACCTGTTTGGTATAGAGCCATATTCACGCAAAGGAATGCTAAACGATTGAGGAGTCTACATAGACAGGCTCTAGTTGGGGTGATGTTCGGATACCGCACAATATCTTATGAGACGGCGTGCGTTCTGGCGTCCACAAAACCCATAGAACTCCAGGTCTTGGAAAGCTGGCTTCGCTTTCAGGGCATGGAACGGGGTGATGCTTCTGAAGTGGTTATACAGGCATGGCAGCGTAGATGGAGTCAACATGAGGGGGCTATGTGGACAAAAAGGTTGATTTCAGACATTAGCCAATGGGTCAAACGAAAGCACGGGGAGGTCAGTTACTATGCCTCTCAGATGTTCTCTGGACATGGAAATTTCGAGCAATATTTATTCCGCTTTGGCAAAAGAAGCTCTCCACGTTGTCGGTACTGTGAACGCGATGACACAGCTGAGCATACAATATTTGAATGCGATAAATGGACAACACTTAGGTTTCGCGCGGGAATACAGAATCTCAGATCTCAGAACCCGAGGAACTAATCAGCTTCATATTGAGTTCTAGACAAAATTGGAATAATTTTGAAAAATTCTCCTTTTTAGTTTTAAAAGAGAAAAATGATACTGAAAGACGTACGGGGTACTAATAAAGACTGAAGTAATTGTAGAACTAGGATATTCATGAGTATTGTCTCTTTATGAAACCTACGACCGCGAGTAGGCGTTACGAGATCGAACTGGGAATGTAAAGACCGAGACCCGGCTTCGTAGTTGGTGGTTGGGAACGTCATACTCGGGCCTGGGTTAGAGGCAGGCAACACCAAAAGACCGAGACCCGGTTCCCGGGGCTGGGGCTGGGGACGGCATAGTCGGACTCGGTTCCTCCCGAGTCTGGGAATTTGAGGCAGGCAATGTAAAGAAAAGATCCGACCGGGGGGGCTGACCTACCGTGCCGGACATGCGGTCGGTGGGTGGGGAGGCCTCCTTTGAGTAAGAGGACACTTCCTCGGGCTGCGTATACTTAATTGGATAACCGGCCCGAGGGAGTAGGGGGAAAAAAAAGTTATATTGATACAGTGCGCGATACGTCATTATACGGAATCAACATAATCTAATCAAAAATAACCTACGCTCGCTAACCTCGTCAGATTAACGTTAAAAATAAAAATTATACACAATATGTTATACGTACAAATGATGGTATTTTTATATACACAAACAATTCAGTAGGTATCCCGTATAACACATAAGTACCGATATTCTTTTTTTTGTAAACTCCAAACTACTGTTTCAGATTTTTTTTATTTTTACTTTTAACAATACAATACATTGTAGAGTTAACTACACCGGCTATCACATACGCCACCTTATTGCCTATCATACAAAAGTATATTCTTCCAGGTACAATAATTTGTTCGGAACACGAGGGCTACCAAAATTTAGCGATGAACTACAAATATAATTACATACATCCGGACACGGGAGCTCATACACAGAGCATCGAGCGTGCGTGGCGAAAAGTGCGTTCAAACGTTCCTCGGTAGCCGACCTCCGTGGCTCGAGTGGTAGCGTCTCGGCCTTTCATCCGGAGGTCGCGGGTTCGAATACCGGTCAGACATGGCATTTTCATACGCGCTACAAATCATTCATCTAATCCTCTGAAGCATGCCTAACGGTGGACCCGGAGTTCTTTTTCAAAAGAAAATAAAGGGACTACAAGACCCCAGAACATCATTTACGGTCCAGTTCTTGCTTCAGTGTATCCTAATTATACGATGGAGTTGACAACAACGCTATTGTCATTACAGATTTTCAGGAAGAACACTAAGGTAATTTCATTGTTCCGACTTCTGAAACTTGTATTTTTATTAATTATATAACATATTTTTCAACATACTTCAATTTGAAAAAGACTAAGGTTGAGGAAGTTCAGGCTCACAATTACCAAAATAATTATTATTATACAGAACGAGCTGGAAGTCCCTTTACACTGTAATAAATCAGCTTAATCGAGCCGCTCACTACTGCTGGAAAATTCGTGGCGGGGGTCGTCCGGTGTGTTCATTTGGGATCGAATGACCTTAATCGTAGAGGAGTGTGGAACGGTGGCGGATACGAGCGCGTTCACTATCGAAGAGGATTTGTTATCTTGCGTGTGGATCCACGTACTGGTAAAACATTACCAATGAATTCTTTGTGCGTTTTGGTAAATCGTAACCGTCACGGCAAAATTACCGACACGGGAGAAGCCGATTCTTGAAGCCGAGACGTGTGCTGCTATGAAGGCATTGATCGATTCAATGATTTGAAAGTTAAACGTTTTCGTCCGGCCACGTTGAGCGACAATGACCTTGATAGACGGGTTTATGCCTGTCGGTTATTCGCTCCGAACAATTTAGATTCGGAGTAACAGTACAAGGTGAGAAGATAAAGATGCTACGATTTGCTGATGATATAGTAATTCTAGCCGAGAATAAAAAGGATTTAGAAGAAACAATGAACGGCATAGATGAAGTCCTACGCAAGAACTATCGCGTGAAAATAAACAAGAACAAAACAAAAGTAATGAAATGTAGTAGAAATAACAAAGATGGACCACTGAATGTGAAAATAGGAGGAGAAAAGATTATGGAGGTAGAAGAATTTTGTTATTTGGGAAGTAGAATTACTAAAGATGGACGAAGCAGGAGCGATATAAAATGCCGAATAGCACAAGCTAAACGAGCCTTCAGTAAGAAATATAATTTGTTTACATCAAAAATTAATTTAAATGTCAGGAAAAGATTTTTGAAAGTGTATGTTTGGAGTGTCGCTTTATATGGAAGTGAAACTTGGACGATCGGAGTATCTGAGAAGAAAAGGTTAGAAGCTTTTGAAATGTGGTGCTATAGGAGAATGTTAAAAATCAGACGGGTGGATAAAGTGACAAATGAGGAGGTATTGCGGCAAATAGATGAAGAAAGAAGCATTTGGAAAAATATAGTTAAAAGAAGAGACAGACTTATAGGCCACATACTAAGGCATCCTGGAATAGTCGCTCTAATTTTGGAAGGACAGGTAGAAGGGAAAAATTGTGTAGGCAGGCCACGTTTGGAATATGTAAAACAAATTGTTAGGGATGTAGGATGTAGAGGGTATACTGAAATGAAACGACTAGCACTAGATAGGGAATCTTGGAGAGCTGCATCAAACCAGTCAAATGACTGAAGACAAAAAAAAAAAAAAAAGGTTATTCGCTCGAACGCTTTCCGAGAGCGAACGATAAAAGAAAGTCATGTTCTCAGACGAGTCTGCGATTTATCAGAGCTCTCGTAACCGAAATGGTTTTTCTGGCCGAAAGACAATCCTCACTTTTTTTGAAAAAATCGAACGCTACGTAAATCGTATAAAACTGTTATTTAAGGGGACAGACAACTTTATAACAATTCAAAGCTCGGATTATAGTAATGCCAAATGTTATAATTACCTTATTTTTTATAAAAATTATGAATTTTATTTAATGACAATTAAATAGGCTGCATATTTCTATCACGCAGATTCTAACCGATTGAAAATTTAATTTCAAATGTAAATGATGAATAACAAATTTTGATAAATTTTTGCAAAAGTTAAACATTAATAAAAGTATAAAAAAAAACTTCAAGGAAAAACAATTAATTCTCCTAATGTGTTTTTTTTCAATATATAGCATTAAAAAACCGTTTAATATATTTTTATTAATTGAAAAAGGAGTTGACTGACAAAAATTATCGTGTTTTTTTAATTGAAATTTTATCTTACAATTACTGCAATGGCCTATCGACAAAAAAAACTTTCTTTTTAACAGTACAATAATTTAAATCATCGATAATCACACTCCAATCGGTAATTACGTATATTACTTATGTTTTAATTTAAAAACAACTACGATAATTTATTTTTTCATAATACTAAAAACTAAATCAATAATGGTAAAATAAATCTGTATACAATTTTCTGTTTAAAACCAAACGTATGAAAAAACATGTAATACTCAGATTGTTGGCGGCTAGATTTCTGTAACTGAACTGAAATCTAAATTCGTATCGTGAAAAATATTCAACAAAAGTATAAAATACTTTCTTTGTAGCTTAAATTTTCGTTTAATACATAATAATAAGGTTAAATTAAATACCGTCATATTCAAAAGGGATTTAAAGTAACGGAAGCAAAAAGCATTTCTGTATGCATATAAAGAAACGTAATCGTTGAATATCGAGAACTTCTTGCTGCAACAAAAACGTAGTCGACCAAAGAGCACGATTACAACGTAAAATGGTAAAAAACTGTTCTCATAACAAAAACGAGAGAATTACGGATTTCAACCGTAAATATGCTAATACTTCTGCGAACAGCAGACTTCCCTCATTTTATATTGAAAAAATTTAACTCTACTCCGGAACCAAATTAATAAAAAAAAATTACAATAAATAATAAATTGAAATCGTCTACAGTAATAATTTGATTGTAAAAGGCTGTCAGTACTAAAAATAATCTTATTGCACTCATATTTACAAATTACTGTTTTCAAGGTTACCAGGAATCACTGACCGACTATAAAAACTATGTTTATCGAAAATCAATATACGACAATTTTTTATTGAGAAAGGCATATACAGAAGCAGAATGATCTCAAAGAGTCAAACGTTTCCTGTACGTAAAGAAAGGATGAAAAGAGAAAATAATGTAGATTTATATTTGATTTTTCTTAAAACTAAACATTTTGTTCTGAACTATCTAGATTACAAATGCTTTCTATATATATTCAAATGAAAGATAAGTAGCACTAAAAAAAAAAATAATTATTCGATAAATAATTAACAAATCATACCTTCTAAAATTAGTTTCAGGGCTAGAATTGTCTCCCTTGTTTCTGAAACCAAACGGGTTTTCAGGTAACATGTCCTCCACAATATATTCTATTAATACGTAAATTAATTTATAAAGTATTTTCAATGCATGCAACGTTGACTGATAATACCGTAGCTCTCATATTCAAAAGCATATTTTAGATACAAGAATATTTATAAAATTTTTCACTTTCCTATTACGTTATTCGGCGAAAGGCTTTTTCATCCGTTTTTTTTAAATTCATTTCTATTTTCATTTAAATTTGTAAACCCTTTCAAATTTTTCATCTTTTACTCAAAATCTAAGTATTGTATTTTTCACATTTCACCTTCGGTCGACGTTGTATTTGCTTTCACACTAACTTTTAGGCTCTTATATCATCATTGCCTGAAAACGTTATATGCGCGCTTCTTAAACTTACTAATTTGACGTTAGCTTAATCGGTCTACGTAAATATGCAGACCGAAAATTTATTGTAATTGTAAAACAAATATTGTAATTGTAATTTATCAATTAAATTAAAAAAAAAAAAAACATTTTTATAAGCTTTAGTTATAATCAAATCCTGCAACTGCTATATCTTTTGATCTACCGTATAAAAATCAATAAAAAAATTTGGTACACGTATGTAACTTCGATGACAATACAGCACTACCGTGTCGGAATTTGATATGACCCACCCCTACGCGCAACCCCTACGCTAAATTCATGCATTTAGTTGAAAATTTTCATTTCTCATGAACTATCGTATGAAAATGATTGAAATTTGGTACACGTATGTAACTTCGATGTGTAAAAATAAATATTTTTACTTTTTAGTTTTAATAAACAAACAGTAATATTCAGATATAAATATTATTAAGAATATTTTTTTTGGATGTAAAAAGTTTATTGTTCATTAAGTCTAAAAAGTAAAAAATAAAAAAATAAATATAAAAAAACAAAAAAGATTACAAAAATATATTTGATTACATATAAAAAATTATTTTTTAAAAAAGATTTTATTTAACTAATATTAATATTAACATATTAACATTAATAAAAAAAGGAAACAAATTAGAAAAACCCTCTAAATAGTAACAAATAAAAATTAAATCAAATTGGAAATTTTAAACAAAAAAATATATTAACAAATATAAAACTGCACTGAAAGTAGAAAATAAATTATATAAATATCTAATAAATAACCAATAAATAAATGTAATAATTATTAAATTTTAAAATTAAAAGTAATGAAAATATTTAGTTAAATAAAAGCGTGGCGCAGTTTTTATAACAATCTTTGCGAATAAGTATTTATAGACATTTGCTGTATTTTAAAATATATTTTTTGTTTCATGAGGTTGTTTAGTATATGTATATACTTTATTTATCTGTAATAAAATAACTCAAGTTTTAATTCTTTGATGGTTCAAATTTGCACCGAGATGACCTTTAAAGGTTAATAAGATAAAAAATAAAAAATAAATTTAGAAATCTTGAACAAAGTTATTAAATTTTGACGGTAATATGAATAATTATTAATTATTATCATTATTATAATTGTAATCGTAATTATGAATTCATTAAATAAAAATTCATAATTAATTAAAATGAAACTTTTAGCGGAAAGAGTGCGTTCAATTTGGCTTAGATTACAAGCAAAATTCGAAGATGAACTTCAACTATGTGAGAACACGTATAAAGAAAGCGAGTGGTGCATTTTCCCGGATTGTTACTTGTAGCTAGTCAGTCTCAAGTGGAGAGGTTCCAGCAGACCTTTCCGCTTCCTCCCGTCGTTATTGAAAATGAAGATTAATTGTTGTAAAAATAAATATTGTGTTGTTTTAAATAAATTATAAAAACTGCGCCACGCTTTTACTTGACTAAATATTTTCATTACTTTTAATTTTAAAATTTAATAATTATTACATTTATTTATTGGTTATTTATTAGATATTTATATAATTTATTTTTTTTACTTTTTAGAGGGGTTTTCTAATTTGTTTCCTTTTTTCATTAATGTTAATAGTATTTAAAAAATATTAATATTAACATTAACATGAATTACATGTTAATGTTAATATTAGTTAAATAAAAGCTTTTTTAAAAAATAATTTTTTATATGTAATCAAATATATTTTTGTATATTTTTTTGTTTTTGTATTTATTTTTATTATTACGATAAAATATTAAAAAAAAATGAAATAATTTAGTCTTTAAACTGTATATTTTGCATTTATATTAACTAAAACATCCTTGAAAATTAAAAATTTATGTGTTTTGCATTAAAGTAGTCTTATTTTTAACCTGTGATAAATGAAATATTTAGAAGCAACAAGGGTATATACATTATTATACTGCTTATTTATTCCGACCGCATTTTTCTTTTAACAGTGGGATTACAGTCATTCAACCACAAAGATATACAGCTTAAACTAATTATTTGAGGAAGCTAATAAGTCACGCCTTGAATAACTAACTAATGTAATACAGAGCGGAAAGGAAAATTGTTATTATTTTCTTTCTTTAACAAAGTAAAAATCAAAATCTGAAAGAAAATTTTTTTTTTCTAAAATAGACTATGCAACTTTGGGATTATTTCAGTAATTCCATTGTGTAGTGCAAACATATAGATTTGTATTTAATTTTGTAATAATAATTACAATATTATGCTCTTCTTCAAAATATTACGATAAAAGAAATTAAAAATATGAACACATTAATAAAAATTTAAACGTAATATTTACAAAAATAGAAATAAAAGTAACTGTACACAAATATACTATAACTATAACCTATATAAAGAACAATAAGAAAACACAGAAAATAGTTAAAAAGAGAGAAAACGAGTAAGAGAGAGAAAGAGAAACACATTACGGTCGAACACTACTAAAATGAGTTTAAGAATGTTAACCTTTTTTTTCAACAAATATTTTCACAATTTAGACTATTCTAAGAAACGACTAAAACAGAACTTATAAAAAGGATTTCCATAGATAAAACTGAAATGGTCTATCAAAAAATAAAACTTATTTCAAACATCGCATTTAAATTATTAAGAAAAAATTATTTATTTATTATTTTAAACTATAAATTATAAGTTTTTGTTTAAATAAAAACGTCAACATCAGCGTAAAAAACTGTCACCGAATGAATGAAATTGAAATAAGGAATTCTCAGTGATAAATATAAAAGTAGTTTTTAAAATTTCCTTTTAATTAGTTTTTTCATTCGCTTGAAAATAGATCAGTTATGAGTTCAGATATATTGATTCCGTGTAAACCGCACGGCCGACTGAATGACTTTACCATTTTATTTAGTGAATGTTTAAAAAGAACTTAAGGAATATACTTAAACTGATAAAATTTGAGTGAGCAGACAGCTTTTAAGCCGTCTGCTCACGAATTTTACAAAATGAAAAACACATCGTATGAATTTTACAGTAATTTTACCAGATATAATATTTAGAATTGCTGATTATATAATCTTCTATACAAGGCATGGTCCAGCAAAAGTACATAAAACTAATCTGATGTGGACACCAGACTACTTCTTTGTACGCCTGTTAAATTACATATAAATATTTTTTCTGCACTTCATTTAAACTTATATTTCATTTGAAAGTGAGATACGACCCTCCAATCCTTTAATAAAGTGGACAGTTACACAATTGCTGAACTATTAATTTTTATTAAAATCAAATATTTATACAATTATTAATTCAACAATCTTACATCAAATATTAGAATAGAGTAAAAGTCCCTTTATTCCTCGTATTATTCGTATCTTCGTGAGTTGCTGATTAAAAAAAGTTTCAGCTTTCTGATATGTCGTATAAATAAAAGTTAATAATAATTAAACTATTCCGTTTAGTGAACTCTTGTATACTGGTTATAAATATTAATTTCTACCTTACAGTATAAGATATTCACTTTCTATTATTGGATTATTTGGTGACTAATTAAAAATGAAAAAAAAAACCAATCGTACAGGAAAGACATAAACAGAAAGAAAATGTTCATTGTAAAGAAAGAAAATATTAAAACCAAAGAAAGAATAAAAAGATCAAGAAAATATGATAAATATAAAGAGAGAACATTTGAAAACTAAAAAACGTGTACACAAATTAAGATCAGAAGAATTATATTTAACCAAAGATTAATTGATCGGCAACAAAAAACAAATAAACGAAATGATGATCAACTCCGATTTAGGGAGAATATTGTCCGACAACATCAAAGTAACGGACTAAAAGATATGATTTTTTTGCAATTTATTAAAGATCGGGCATGTATACCTCAGTGTATATGTTTTTCCTGTGAGGGTCTATTTTTCAGTCACTGTAATTAGCTTTAATGTAGTTAAAATTAAACAGAAATTAAACTAGGAAATCAGAAAATAATAAGATTCAAAAATTATAATTTTCAATTAATATTAAATAATCAGATGTTTCACCAACGTATTACGTATACTCATATGTAATAATGCCTATTAAATAAATTACATACACATGAAATTTCATTTCACTATTAACTTTTCATATGTTTTTTTATTGTTATTATCGAATCTATTGTAAATTTTTTTACAATCACAGGTTAATTAATAAATAATTGTTAATTAATAAAATTAATAATAAATAATTAATTAATAAATAATTGTTAACAGGTTAATTAATAAATCAATATATTTAAATATAAAAAAAGGAGATGAAATTTGATTCGAACCGATGTGCCTTCCCCTTGTAAGATCCAGATATTTCATTAATTAAAATTTCATTTGGCTATAACTCTGAACCGTTGAAAATAAGTACCACTTATTTTTATTTTTCGTTGAAAAGCTCTCAATGACGGCTTATTACTGCAGTTAAGAAAAAATGTTAATACGTAAAACAACTTGGAATAAACGAATAAAAGGTGCAATCGTTTTATTATAGAAAACGAAATGTTTTTACTTTTTCTTACACAATTCTTCTAGGATATTAGCAAAATATTCTGTTTATAAATATGAACACATATGTGGAATGTTCTTATTAATTCATTTATTTATTAACTCATTCTAGGAACTGCAGAATGAAGCTCTAATTGCAGATTATCTCCCCTTTTTCTTCTATCGATAAGAAACGGATTTTATAGCGTGCGAAAAATATTTACCAACGCAAGGTTTGAACCGAGGACCTTTCGAAGTGAAAAGTTAATATATTATGTATAAAAGTATAAGACGTAATGATATAAAAACTACAAAGGCAACGTACAGCCTCTTATTAACATTATTATTTTTCAAACAAAATTTAATGTACAAAAAGCAAACATAATTTCAGTCAAGCGCATTTGCAATGATTCGGTAATAAAATTATTCCACAACAACGCTGAACAGAAGATATCTTTTTCATAAGCAACAATGCTGGGTCACAAATATGAGAGATTTTCATCATTTTATTCTGAAAGAATGGATGATTCACTCGTTATGCTTTAATATTCTTAAACACATTTCTTGTACTTTATCATTCACTAGACTGTTTATTCAGTCATTCCGGACAAGGAACTCATTTTATTACTTTACCGCTTTAAAAAAAAAAGAAGAAAAATCGGAAGGTAAATTTAATAAAAATATAATAAAACAAAAAAAAAAAAAAACAGAAATTTCATAATTTTTTCAATAACTGCATATCATTTCGATCCTATCACTACTTAACGGGCTGACACATTGTACCATGGAACTATAGTAACGTATAATTAAAATACAAATAACTTTTTTTTTTTCAGAATTCGGTTGTTCGGCTATCAATTTTAAGCATTAAGAGGAAAGAGGGCAGAGAAAGTATGAAAAATCGAATATGAAAAATAATGTACATACATCATCGTGTTAAAAAAATTCACGAATGAAAAGAAAAATTTCGTTAAGAATGTACAGAACAACAAAAACGTACTTTGAAATTCAAGATCACAAGGAAACATTAATATGTTATTTACTTTTCTGAAAGGGTTGGACTTGAATTATAGAATACTTCCAGTAAAAAACTAGCTTTAGTTTCGAAACTGCCACACGCCTCAAAATTCTGCAAATACCCCGGGAGGGCGGTTTACTGTGTCTGATTTACAGGAAGGTCTTCTGTATCTAAAGGTGAAGGAATTTTCTGTAGCACACATTTGTTCTGGTTAACCCAAAATCGTTCATCATTATGCTTTGCTAAGTTCATTAAACACGGGTAAAGACTCCCGGCTCTCCCGAGGAACCCACTGCATGCAAATTGCCTAGAAGCAGTCCCTTGGTTGGGAATATTTGTCTCTGATTTCTCTGTAAAAGATTGTGACATCTCATTATCAATACTTTTCACAAATCTTGATTCTTTCCTCCCCTAGTTATGCTTACTTTATCATTTAGGCACGGGTATTATTGAACCTTACTGAGAACCTGCGACCCTTTTTTATTGATTGCATCATTGGTATTTGTGTCAGTTTACGGATCGGTTTTGTTAGGGCACTTGTTTTCTTATCTAATGGGAGTAAAAAACACCCGACCCACCGGGTCGGTCTGGTGGTGAACTCCTCATCACAAATCAGCTGATTTCGAAGTCGAGAGTTCTGAGGTTCAAATCTTAGTAAAGGCAGTCACTTTTATACCGATTTGAATACTAGATCGTGGATACCGGTGTTATTTGGCGGTTAGGTTTCAATTAATCACACATCTCAGGAACGGTCGACCGGAGTCTGTACAAGACTACATACACTTCATTTACATTTATACATATCGTTACATTCATCCTCTGAAGTAATACCTTACGGTGGTTCCGGAGGCTTAACAGAAAAATAAAAATGAATAAAGTAAAAAAAAAACCCACGCATCATGGAAAACTCAAGAAAGGAGCAGCATGAACCTACGTAAACTTTAGTGATACGGATGATTCGTTATCTTTCTATTAAATTACCAATTGATCAATCAGAAGCTGTAGATAAAAAGACAGCCGATCACAGTAAGAGTTTGCAAAGACGATTAGTATCGGGCAACTATCTGTTACACTACATATCTTCCAAGTCATTTAAAAGAAAATACCTTATGATCTGTACTTTTCAATACTGGTGTTATCATCAGTGTTGACACCACATGATCTGGTGTTTTGCCGGGAGGCAGGACCCTTACACCGTGCAATATTATTCCAAACTTTCGTTATCGCCCTCTTATAGTTTCAAAGCTTCATCTCACCTACTAACTTCATATTTCTTCTTCTTCGTTTCCTTTAGTCTGCTATTGATTCTTCCAATGCAATTTTCAAGATTCCACTTCCTTTTATCACATGTCCTGATCTGTTTGCTTTTCTTTTGTGTAATTCTCGCATACCTGCTGTTTCTTCTTTAACCCTATTATTACGTCCTCATTTCTCACTCTATCCGTCCATCTTACTTTCTCCATCTTTCTCCGTATCCAAATATCAAAATCGATTCCAGTCCCTCCTACACTTCGTCATCGTCCGTGCTTACATCCATTCAATAAAAAACTCCGAACATAACATTTGGTTGGTTTGGTTGGTCTTCCTTACTATAAGTTCAAATTTTTTCTAAACAGTAATTTCTACTTCTATTAAGAAGTGGAAAGAAAGGTAGCCTTCTACCGAAGGCTTCCTTTCTTTCTTTACTTTTACTTTCCTATCTTTACTTTTATTTCCATTGTACCTTTCCGGTTCTCTGCCACCATTAATACGGTTGAAATAGAGGTCAGTTTTAACGAAACCCTAATATTAAAATTAAAAGGACAGATCTTCTCAAATCCGCTAAGTATTCAAAAGTGGATCTTCTTTTACCTAATATGTATCGGTAGTCCTAACACGCTTCCAAATCTGACGTATCTACTTAATATTAATGCACGGTACAGAAATAGGATTTTCATTATTTTTCAATCGCTTAACACATACAGATAACGTCATTCGTCAACTAGCTTCAACCAAACGCGTGTCTGCATTATCTGTCTATAATCTTAAAAATAATATAAGAATATTATCGTTTACAAATATTAAAATTATTATTAGTGTTTATCTCAAATCAAGCGGGTCATATTTTATTAAACTGTATTTGAAAGGTAGTGCCCGAAAAGGAAAGACTGTAGGGGACTGCTGAAGGAAATAATTGTAGAAAATCGGTCAGATGTAACCTTCATTATCGACGAATATAGCGGAAAAGTTGCGGGCAAACTGTAATCTGCCAAAAAACATTAAGAGCATCTTACTGAGAACCAAACATAATCTTTTTTTTTTTTAAATTCGGATCCATATATAATATATCGTAAGGACCAGGTGACAAACGAAACAAAAATCACGATTACAAACGAGAACAGTATTGGATTCGTAGTTATACGAATTTATTACTTATGCGATATCAGTATTACTATGAGGATACTTCATGAAAATTCCGAATATTTCTTTCCGCATTAAAAGTTACAAGTAAATATCCCAATAATAATAACGGTAGAGATTTAGTAAAACAGAATGGTTGACGGATAACGAAAGAGATTCATTAGATTGACAGATCGGTATCAAGATCACGATTAGAAATAAAATAAATCTCACATTGTTGCTAAGAGTAGAACTCGGACAATTTCTTTACTGATAATTTATCATTACATCAATTGTATCCGTATAATTTTATTCTCGCATATTTTGACTTGATCTACACCTAAACTGTTAATAAATAAATAAATATTTTATTTGATCTACATAATAGCACAGCACACACAGTAGATCACCTCGTGAACGGATAGATAAAGGAATACCCAAACCTAGCACCAAAAAGATTAAAAATTCTTCATCATAGCACCAAAAAATATACAATAATTTATAAAATAAAAAATTGACGGGATTAAAATAAATTATAATCCAGAAGAATTAATGAAACTTTTTTTGAATAAGTACTGTTAACATTAAACATAGATGCAAAAATCCAAAGTTTTTAAAATATTTATATTTTTTCTGATTAAACAGTCGTTTTACTTGTATTTTAGGCAAAGTGTGGGAGGGAGAGGATTTTTTCAATACTTCGCCATTTAATTAAAAATTGCACCGACCACTTCTCACCAACTGAAGTACAAAAGAAATAATTCTATCGTCTGGTTTGAGAGAGATAGAAATTGTTATTTTTTTAAAAAGACAAACATTGCAGATTCATAAATATAAACGCAAGATAAATTAATATTTACAATTTTTTAATCCTCGTCTAACGATTCGTACTTACATAGGCCGAAGAATAATCTGTCAGCCTGCCGTTTTTGTATCTTGAAAACTCGTTTGATTTTTTGAATGACCTCCAAGAAATTACATTACACTTAAAAACGAGATTATATGTAGGCATAATAAATATTCGATTAACGATTATTATATTATTGTTTTTAAAGCGTTTAAAAGAGCAAAACGGTACGGTTTAATTTTATGCGAATGAATCGATTTGATCACCCCAAGAGAATTTTTCATTTAATATAACACCCAAAAAATTCGCTTTACGGTCAACGGAAATACCATCGTTATTATTAATAGGAATTCTATCCACGAGATCGGTAATTTACATCTACACGAGAAGAACAATGAAACGGTTTTATCCATATTTTTACAATATTTCACTGTAATCTTTCCAATATTACAAATCGTTTAAATTACTTTAACAAACGGAACAGCTCTAAATAAATCTAAAGGACGTAAAAAGGCTGAAAAATAAAGTAATATTAAATGAATAGAATATAAAAAGCTGAATGTAAATGAGCTAGAGTACGGTTATGCTCGTTGGAGTGCTAGTATATACTGTAGTACTATACGTACAAAACTCAGAGAAACGTCATCGGGGGAAATAATAATAGTTATATTTGTATAAATTTAAAACATCATTTAATCAACCGTCCGTTAATAATAAACGAACAAAATTAACGGCTTAATATATCAATTGAACCGAATAAAACAATTTTCGGACAACTTCATTTCAAATAATAAAAAATTATATTTTACTAGAAACAAACAACACAAATTTTAAAAAAGAATTTAATTTGGATATAAATTATTGTTTCCGGCTAATTATTATTCATTTTTGTTGTTTTCAAAAGAAAAAACCTTAACGGCGTGATAGTAAGTTTAATCATCCGTTTAAAAAATAAAATAAACACAGTTAAAAGCATAAAAATAAATAAATTAACGACCTACGAAGGTAATAAAATTAAAATCACAATAATAGATACTTAACATTGCAAAAACATACGAAAAAATTATGTTTAGTATTTAAAAACTACATTTCGCAGTAAAAAAAAAAATAACTAAACAGAAAACAACAATTAATAATAATAATATTAAAAATAATTTACAAAGTAGAATATTATTTTCAGAAAATTAAGACCTTTAGTAGATAAAATTTACTGTACTGTTTAATTTATTATCACTCCTTTTTTTAATAAAAAAAATAGTATCTACATAACGGTAGTAATACGCAGTAGCAACATCAGCTGAAAATTCACGGTCAATTATTTCTTACGCTGCTAAATAAAATTATGTTTATACAGCAACTACAGGCTGACCGACCAGACGCCAAGTTGCTAGTAGATGATAATGAATTTTATAGCGTGTGAAAAAAATGCTACATCGGGACACGAACCCGAAACTTCCGAAGAAAGGCAGAGATGCTACCGCTTCGCCATAGACATATTTACATATACATTTTCATATTTCATGAGAATTAATATCGATAAACATTAAGGAAAAATAATACCGTCATTAGAAAGCGTAAGATAAGAACAAAAATTAAAAAAAAATAAAATGTGAATCTCATATCCCGGTAACGTCTTAATCAAAAGCGTATGCGTGACAATTACTTCCTGAGATAATCTTGAATAACCAGGGTCAATCATCGGCTATTCAACGATCAAGTCCCCTCCTATTACATTAGTAGTTTTTTTTAATATCTATTCGTACGTTACGATTAGTGCAAAGATATACACCGTATTGTTTTCTTTTTATTACTAACATCATCCGGTTTTACCGAGCAACTCCTGAATTCATTAGTTTTTCTTTAGTTTTATACGGTGAAGAGAATAACTACTGAGAAACTCGTAGGTTTAAAAAGCACAAAATTTAATTTATGATAAATTTATCTTAATTTCCAGATAAATGTGGGTCGAGGTGTCCACAATTCATTACATTTTATTTGTTTTTATTTAGTTATTTGTTTTATGTTTTTATTTGTTTTTAGCATCAAGCGTTTACAGGAAGTAGATTTTCATATAGGAATAAATAAGATCAGCAATATCTTCTTTTTTTTTGTCTTCAGTCATTTGACTGGTTTGATGCAGCTCTCCAAGATTCCCTATCTAGTGCTACTCGTTTCATTTCAGTATACCCTCTACATCCTACATCCCCAACAATTTGTTTTACATACTCCAAACGTGGCCTGCCTACACAATTTTTCCCTTCTACCTGTCCTTCCAATATTAAAGCGACTATTCCAGGATGCCTTAGTATGTGGCCTATAAGTCTGTCTCTTCTTTTAACTATATTTTTCCAAATGCTACTTTCTTCATCTATTTGCCGCAAAACCTCTTCATTTGTCACTTTATCCACCCATCTGATTTTTAACATTCTCCTATAGCAACGCATTTCAAAAGCTTCTAATCTTTTCTTCTCAGATACTCCGATTGTCCAAGTTTTACTTCCATATAAAGCGACACTCCAAACATACACTTTCAAAAATCTTTTCCTGACATTTAAATTCATTTTTGATGTAAACAAATTATATTTCTTACTGAAGGTAAACGAGCCTTCAACTTGTGCTATTCGGCATTTTATATCGCTCCTGCTTCGTCCATCTTTAGTAATTGTACTTCCCAAATAACAAAATTCTTCTACCTCCATAATCTTTTCTCCTCCTATTTTCAGATTCAGTGGTCCATCTTTGTTATTTCTACTACATTTCATTACTTTTGTTTTGTTCTTGTTAATTTTCACGCGATAGTTTTTGCGTAGGACTTCATCTATGCCGTTCATTGTTTCTTCTAAATCCTTTTTACTCTCGGCTAGAATTACTATATCATCAGAAAATCGTAGCATCTTTATCTTTTCACCTTGTACTGTTAATCCGAATCTAAATTGTTCTTTAACATCATTAACTGCTAGTTCCATGTAAAGATTAAAAAGTAACGGAGACAGGGAACATCCTTGTCGGACTCCCTTTCTTATTAGGGCTTCTTTCTTATGTTCTTCAATTGTTATTGTTGCTGTTTGGTTCCTGTACATGTTAGCAATTGTTCTTCTATCTCTGTATTTGAATCCTAATTTTTTTAAAATGCTGAACATTTTATTCCAGTCTACGTTATCGAAAGCCTTTTCTAGGTCTATAAACGCCAAGTATGTTGGTTTGTTTTTCTTTAATCTTCCTTCTACTATTAATCTGAGGCCTAAAATTGCTTCCCTTGTCCCTATACTTTTCCTGAAACCAAATTGGTCTTCTCCTAACACTTCTTCCACTCTCCTCTCAATTCTTCTGTATAAAATTCTAGTTAAGATTTTTGATGCATGACTAGTTAAACTAATTGTTCTGTATTCTTCACATTTATCTGCCCCTGCTTTCTTTGGTATCATAACTATAACACTTTTTTTGAAGTCTGATGGAAATTCCCCATTTTCATAAATATTACACACCAGTTTGTATAATCTATCAATCGCTTCCTCACCTGCACTCCGCAGTAATTCTACAGGTATTCCGTTTAATACAGGAGCCTTTCTGCCATTTAAATCTTTTAATGCTCTCTTAAATTCAGATCTCAGTATTGTTTCTCCCATTTCATCCTCCTCAACTTCCTCTTCTTCCTCTATAATATCATAAAATATTTATTTTTTAATAATTATATACGTAATCAATTAATATGTATTTTGTTATATAACCTCCTTTTTCACTTACCGGCGAATATAGCTAGAATACTTATATTAAAAGGGAAAGTACGGTTATCGTGTCAAAAATGGGGTATCGGGGATTTTGCAAATCCTTGCGTTCTAGAGTCCAACAAGTTCATTAGATAAAAAAAAATAAAAAAAAAAAAAAAAAAACATATGTATGAGTGTATGTGCGTATCGACGTACGTAATTGTGTCACACTGCTTTTAGCCTTATATTTCAAGATTGACTAAACCGATTTTCTCCATTTGGCTCAAATATTTCTATATATGGGACTATTTAATCATATACTTTTTTCAAAATTCACCCAGTGGGTGGGGGATATCACGAAAAAATAATTTCGATTTTCTTCAGAGGAACTTCAGAAAAAACTTTACTTTGGCAAATTTGTTACGTATATTGGATATACAAATAATAAAAATCTTTAATTTTTTTAAAATCAGCCTCACCTCTTAAAATTTAAACAAATTTATTTTTTATTCTATCTCTTCGGTTTTAATATAAAAAAATAAATTGTTATTTTATACATCATATATACAGGGCTATCAAAAAATATCTACATATTTACAAAATTATAAACCCCGGACCTTAAACACAGAAAAGTCTTTTAAAAAATATTTACGTTCTTTTAGTTTTTATTTGTGAGGGTGTTAGATTTAGAGAAAACTTTAGTTAGGCAAATTCGTTAAGATTAACCTATATATGAATATTTTAAGAATTTTTTAAAAATTATTTCCCCTCATCTAAAAAATATAATATTCTGACTAATTATTTTAATTTTTATTATTATTACAAAAAAGTAATGGAACTCCCAAAACAATGTTTTTTTTAATTTTAAAAATGGAAGTTTTGATGGTTAAATCTTGGTTTGTTAATTATTATAACCAATAAAAAATCCCCTTTGATACGAGGGTCCTAAAATTTTAAAACATTTGTAAATTTTTGTTTTACTTATATTTAAACGCGTATTATGGAAATAAAAATAAAAATTATCGAACCGCAATACATGTGTAAGGTAATGCCAGCGTGACCGCAGAGTCAAGCGTACTTTGCCATTTTTTTTTTTTTTTAATTCTAACTGAAATATTAATTTGTAGAATATGAAATATGCTAATTTAATATTAATTAGAATATTAAGAGTTAATATTAAATATTAATTTATAAAATAAAACATAACCTTAATTCATTCGAAAGTGTAAAAAGAAGGAAAACAAAGAAAAAACGTCGTAATCATGAATGTAAACACCGAGCGGAAACTTTATTTGGCTTCACATATAAATACCTTCTCACCAACCTTCTAAGAGTCTCAACAAAAGAAGGGAAAACTATGTCTACTCATCGATAAGGTTTTTATTTTTTTTAAATATTAAATGTATGAACATATTTAATATTTTTATACGTTCCACCAATCTAACTAAATATTTTCGATCGTATTCCACTTTCTTTTTCTGAACCAGAATTAATGGATTTTGAAATTATAATTGTCCAAACAACAATTAAATTTATAATAATACTCTAATTATTTTAAATATTTTGAAATTATTTTATTTTTTAATTATTTTAAAAATTGTATAATGCTAAATAATGCTAATTATATTTAAAATAATGCAACGACATGGTACTTCTGTACTTTCGCTTACGTCGGCCAATGAGGCAATGGTTTTGCTCCCAAGCACCCTGTGGAGTACGGGACTAGCGATCCCGAGCTGGTTGCGATTGTGTTTCTCGGTTTCGCTGTTTTTTTTCAGCGGGGACGGGTGGCATGACGACCGTGATCTGTTTTGCCGACGCTAGGCGTATGCGAACGGGGAGTGTTCCTCCCTCTTCTCGGTTGTGAAGCCAGGTTGAAGGTAGCTACTGTGTGCTAACTCTACCGAAGTCCTGCGCTCCCCAGTGCGAGTCAGTCACTTCGGCCCTTGGCAGGAACTGTCCCACGGGTAAGGGTATCGGAGCCCTTACTGCTACGTGCGAGGCCTGGATGTCGGTATCATGAGTCAGGCAGTACCTGGCTCCACGACCCGGATTAAATTTGTAGGAGGCGACTGACTGAGGAAACCCAGGCACGATCAATCATCCGGGACACGCCCAACCATCTCTCCGCCCGCATATTGCGACATATTGACTGGCGAAACATAGGACTATGGACACATCAACATCCACAACATCCGTGGCACAGGGCGCACGTAAAAAACCTAGTCTTGGAGAGCCTCTATCTTCGCCAGGAGGAAAAGCGTTATATTGAACAGAAGGATCGAACTAAGTTTCGACCTAACAACAGCAGGCAAATTCCGAATTATTTGGTAATTAAGAAGGAAGGAGGAGATTTTTCGACAGACAGTCCTTTCGTGATTGCTTGTGGGATCACGGGAGATGCGGGAAGACCGTTTAAAGAAACTAGGAAGACGGCTACGGGACTGTTTGTAGAGACTGTAAACGACCTACTGGCATCACGTTTTTTCAAAGCCATGAAGATTAGTTTATTTGAACTGAAGTTGTTCCGAATGTTACGTTTATTAGGTCCACAGGTATTATTGTGTGCAGAGACTTGTTAAACTGCACTGAAGAAGAAATCGTCGAGGATCTTCAAGCACAAGGAGTTGTTGCATGTTGAGGTGCTGAACACGAGACGCAACGGAGAAGTTTTACCCTCCGCTTCGCATGTTCTGACGGCTAATCGAGCAAAAATTTCCGCAAAAAATAAAGGTTGGTTTTCATAGGTTGGATGTTCGTCCTTTCATCCCTAATCCATTGCGGTGTTTTGGATACCAGAGTTTCGGACATACAGCAGCGCGATACATGACGAAATAAGTATGTGCTTGTGAAGACATGTTACACGCGGATGACCCGTGTAGGGATCCACTAGTTAGTGTCAACTGTAACGGACATCATTCGGCGAGATCAAGGACGTTGTTCGAAGTATTAGGAAGATTGGCTGTACAAGAGTTAAAGACCATTCAATAGGTCACTTATTTCGAGGCAAGGAAAATCGTCCTCAGGAAATCGCCAAAGGTAACATCCTATTCACAGGTTGCTGCCGCCCCTGTTGTCACCTTTAAACCAAAGGACGTGATAACTGAACTGGGGCCAGCCTTAGCCAATTTAGTGGAACAAATTATTAACCAGATGAGATACAATAACAATTTACACACACATTAACAAGAATCGACGATTTTAAGTGGCTAGGAGTCTTTACACCCTTGCCATTTTGTGTTTGTTTTTTGATATACCTTGAAAACTCTATTTCTGCATGATTTGTTATGACAAAAGTAGTCTACCGATTACGTCGTTCGGGCTTTTAACTGGGTGGGAAAAGTAATTTTTCCTTTTTTCTTTTTGATGTGGAGGGGGCTAATGACCGTAGCAGTCGATGCCACTAAAACGTCAAAAATAAAAAACTTCTCTACTGCGACTAAACACCAAAGGCTACAAAATTATTTCTGTATACATGTAGTAAACAAATAAATTAATTATCAAGCAATTTACTGAATGTAATATTGTTTATTATACGTTTAATAATAATGTAATAAATATAAAATGTATATGAAATTATTTAAATACAAAACTTACGTAGATAATTCTGAATTTATTGGCCAATTACATGTTCAACACAAACTCACCTGTAATAAAAAAAAAACATAAATTATATAGACTTATTTTTGTAGTATACGTACAAAAAATAACTTAAAAAATTTTAACATTATCTGCAATTTATTTTAACATATTAATCTTAAAAATAGAACAATAAAATAAGCTGTACTAACTAATCATTGTAGTAAAGAAGTAAAATATTTGTTTACATTTAAAAAAAAAATAATAATAAAAATAAGGTCTGTAACCGGATTTAAAGTTTATGAAATAAAATTACTGTACGGTTTCAATGTACTTCATCGTAAATACATGATATTTCCTCGTTTCAGTCACGTTTTAAACTTAGAAAACACGATGGCCAATCACAAAAGTAATCGACTAGAACTATTATAAACTCGTCTTGAATTCATAGCGCACATTCTGATAAATTTGACACAGAGTAATATTAGTTAACCACATTAAGTTGGATTATATATGACTGATAAAACTATAGGTCGTTCGCAAGTTAATTAGACTAATTATAAATCATCCAAAAACGATTAATAATATATATGCTTTCGAGAGATAAGTAATCGAAATATTCTGTGAAAACCTATAGCTATACAAAACGGTCGCAGTGATAAGTTTGACGAGACCCGTTTTGTACACAAATACAAAAAAACAGTACATCTTTAACAGCGAAAAATCAGTTTTAATGGAGATTTCTCTTTTCATCACAACAATTTTAAGATCATATTTTTAACTAAAATTATAGAAATATACATTTAAGAAGCGTGCCTCTTAAAATAGAACATTTATATCCTGTTAGAAAGCCGAATAAAAAGATCACCGTATTGAAACTGACCGATACAAAAATTTTTTTTAAATAACTCAGGTCTGCAGATAAACATAATAATTAAAGGGTAATGTTTAATACGGTAAATAAAATAAGGTATATTAATTGTTAACTCGAAATGCAGTTATTGAACACTGAATTTGCACCACCGGGGAAAAGATACCTTTTATAGGAAATCCTTTTTTTTATAATTATGTATTAGATGCTTTCTTCAACAAATTTAAACGCACAATTATTATATAATAATTAACAAATATTTAATAAAATTCAATTTTTTCCCGTGAATTAACCGGTTGAAAACATCTAATTAAAAACAATTTTTTTCTATCGTGACGTAATAGTACAACTTATGCAACAAGCTTAGCTGATAGACATTGACAGCTGATAGACGAGTGTGTAGTAAATTTCGTAGGAGTGGTCATTATACAGATGCGAACCGTATTTTTTATACGGCTGAGAAAATATTGAGATTATTGATTTAAATCATTGATTCTCAAACTTTTTCGGTCACCTTTTCCCACGTTTTCGTCTCTTGACAGGAATTCAAAAGCTACCAGACAGTTGGCGAGCGTGCTTTACACACGGGAAGGATTATATTTAAGGCCTGTATTTGATGTAAAAATAGAATTTCTTTGAACCCTGATGAATCATGCATTATTTTTGGGACAACCTCCTTAGAATTACCATTAATTACATAATCTGTCTAGTATTTTTGATACGATAATACGCTTTATTGTTGGTGTCAGAAATGAATTTTTCTCTTAAAAATTGTAAAACAGAATAATAATATTCATAAAATTAGGTGATTTTTTTTTGAAAATGAATAAAACCGTGTATAAATTTTAGTAAATCGTATTAACTACTTTAAATAAAATGTTTCGAAAAATAATATTTTTAATTTATTTTCCTAATGTTTACGTTCCAATCTGTTCAATTAATAAACAAGAAGCAACCCCACGACTCAAAAACTACATTATGCAGAGATGTTTTGAAAGTATTTTATTTGCAGGATAAATTATAAATAAATATAAAAATAATAATCACGACAGATATCTCTTGCAAAAAAAATTCCTTTCGACTATCAAGCCATTGTCAGGAGATACATAAAAATTAATTCAGAACACATTTACGCTGTAAATGGGAGATATTTTCGTTGACAACGTATTAAACAAACTGATGAAATACAATTATTTGGGTAATAAACAATGTTACCGACTGCATTATAATAAATATCCCTAATAAAATAACAATTCGTAATAAACGATACGTATACTAAATTACGATTTAATCTACTTTGTAAAACTAATTAATTATTTATTTTTATTTTATTTTTAACGAAGATCAACTCATTATTTATTACATGGTTGCTGTTTTCTCCTTTTAATTCTAAAACCAAAAATATTCAAAATTTTAAAAACAAAATCGGATTAAATTTATGTTTATTTTATAAAATATGTTTTCACAATTTGCATTTATCAATATATATATATTTAACCTCCCGGTCCACCGTTGGTATTGCTTTAGAGGATGAGATGAATGATTTGTAGCGTGTGTGAAAATGCCATGCGTGACCGGGATTCGAACCCGGGACCTCCGGATATATTATCACCTATATTTAATGTTTTTTTAAGTTAACTGGATTTATATATAAAAGTTCATTCATTTATCAGTGTTATTACTCTTATTATAATTATACTTTTAATATTAATCACTTTTCTATTGAATATAAAATTTGTAAGGTATAAACTTTGTAAAACATATTAAAATCATTAGAATTAATAAATTGATATGTATTAAAATAGGCAGAATTACAGCCTTAATATTTTATAATACTAAAAATCATGCTATTATTAAAATTAATTTTAAATAAAATAATTCATTTATAATAGAAATATTTATAAACTTTTTCTGTTAAGGTATAATTTTTATTAAAAAACAATAGTAAATAAATTTTAATTATTTTTATTAACATTTAATTTTACTGTAAATGAAACTAAATAAAATATTTTTTTTAAAAAATCAGTAAGTAGATTAAAACGATGGAAAATTGATTTAAAAAAAAATTTATAGCTTCATAAAAAAATCTGATGACACCACATGACTTCCCTGTACGCCTATTAAATTACATAAACACATTTTTTTAAATGAAAAGTACGTAAAATTTTTTTAAATTAATAACTTCTGATATTTTTTCATATTTCTTTTTATTTTTATTATTTATCATCATATTTTTTTTATAATCAGAGGTTAATAATTATTATTAAATCAATATATTTAAATTATAAAAAACACACAGACTTATAGGCCACATACTAAGGCATCCTGGAATAGTCGCTTTAATATTGGAAGGACAGGTAGAAGGGAAAAATTGTGTAGGCAGGCCACGTTTGGAAAATGTAAAACAAATTGTTAGGGATGTAGGATGTAGAGGGTAGCGCTAGATAGGGAATCTTGGAGAGCTACATCAAACCAGTCAAATGACTGAACACAAAAAAAAAAAATTATAAAAAAAGAAAGTTAAAAAAAGGAGATTAAGTCGGCATTTGAACCGATGTGGCTTCCCCTTGTAAGATCCAAATATTGCATTATTAAAATTTTATTTGGCTATAGCTTTGGAACCAATGAAAATAAGTACCACTTATATTCATTTTTCGTTGAAAAGCTCTCAATGACGGCTTATTACTGCAGTTAAGAAAAAGTCGAAAATCCAAATTTTTTTTGGCTTCTTTGACGCATTTGGTTCAGTCGATTACAATCAAAAGGGGAAGTGCACAACTAGAACTAGATGTTACAACAGTCCTAAATCCAAAATTTCAACATCCTACGGTTAATCGTTTTTGAGTTATACGAAATACATAAGTACGAACAGACGTCACGCCTAAACTAGTCAAAATGAATTCAGGAATGTTCAAACTGAAATTTCCGTTAAAATCTGAAAATCGAAATTTTTCGCGATCACAATACTTGCTTTACTTTGTACCAGGAAGTAAAAACGATGAAAATGCAAAATGTTCAAACTTAGTCGTTTGACAGGTCACTGATCTTGTTCAAAATCATTAAATTTTGAAATACGATCAAAAATGCATAAGACAATAAAAGAGACCAACGTGGAAGGAAGAAGCATAAGTTCGCAGAACAAACGGTTTTTTTATCACATAAAAAGACAAAAAAATATGGTTTCAAAATTAGAAAATACCATGACCAGAGAACTAATAATACAAAAACGTTAGAAATAAGGACAGAAAAAATAAACCGATGAATCTTTCTACAAAAGAAAGTAGAGAATTCGGTTATTAAAACGATACAAATGCGACGTGAACAAATAAAAACACTATAAAAGCGAAAATGAAATAAAAACTAAATTAACAAGGTATTTATCAATTTTTGTGCTAATTTCACCTACCCGTTACGAAAGAGACACCTACGATTTCTGATGATGAAACTTTTCAACAAAATTTGATTCTAAATAAATAAATAAATAGAATTTCATTCTGATCGGAACATAAGTCCATATTAATTAATTATATACAAAAACAAGAAATAATTTTAAGGTAAATATATTAACTATAAAAAAAATTCCTATAAAACATTCCTATATTCACAACTGAGAAGTCGCTATCGAAAATTATTACGAGTAAATAATTTATAAACACGTTGAATGGATGCAGATAAATCTTCTTTTTTTTGTTTTTAATTATTGTTATTTAAAAATTCAACGGAATTATATTTCTGTAAGAAAAAAAAATTATTTTAATTTTTTTAATTGGTGGACTGATTTTTCAAATTGCTCAGCAATTTATTAAAAATGGCAACGGTAGCGTAATAAGACCGTTTCCCGTAAGCCGAAATATTGTGTTGAGTTATATGAAAACAGTTCCATTATTTGGTCTGGTAAAGGTAGATAATGTTATTTTTTAAGAATAAATGACCAATCTTTTAAAAAAAAATTGTACACGTTCTTAAATATAAACAAAGACAAATTAACACACTTACTTTCCCAAATATAGATCTACACGATTCATACTTATAGACGCCAGATAATAAATGATATGACAACCCATTTTTGTATCTTAAAAACTCGTTTTGACTTTTCGAGGGAGCCCCGAGAAACGACACAATTCCTTTATTCTTAAAAAAAAGAAATATATATTTAATAACGATGACAAGTTTAGCCTTTTATTACGGCGCGTCAGAACAAAACAGTAAGGTTCTATTTTGATACAAAGGAAATCGATCTGTTCATCGTACTAGAGCTTGTCATCTAATAAAATACCCAGAAATTTCGCTTTACGGGCAACAATTACGCTATTCCTTATCATTAATGGGAATTCTATTCAAGAGATCATCAATATTACGTCTACCTGAGAAGCAAAATGCAACGGTTTTATCTATATTTAAAATTACACGGTTATAATCCATCCGGCGATTAAATTTTTCTATTAATTATCGTCTTCGACAGCCGCAATATTTTTTTTCTAAATATTATGGACACAATGTCATTAGTATGAATTTATACAAACGGGTAACTGAAAATATTATTTATGAAATTATAAACAGCCGATTTCGACTTGAGATGCCGCAAATACACATTATGTATACATATGTATATACAGGTTGTCAAACACATTGCAAGCTGACGATCTGCTGTCAGATATAAGTAAAACTAAGGGGTCAGTAACTCGATATATGATTCAGATACAGACAATATAATTAACAATACTGTACAGCGGTTGATCGATATCACCGATGCATCGTGTTTGTTGTTTCATAATAAATTAATGTAATACCTAAAGGGTATGTGTTACGTTCACATTATAACGTATTAACATGACTTTAACGTATTTTCAATTCATTATTAATCTAAAATATAAGGACAGGAAATATCGCTCAACAATAATTAATTTTCAGTTACGGTATTAAATTCAGACATCTATTTAAGGGCGCTGCCGTTTCAATATAACATAAATTTAATAATTTAAAATAAATAATTCAACGTTCCATTGATAATTTTACAAGAATATAACAAAAAAAGAGTGCTGGAAGACGTAACAAAAAATAAATAAATAGTTAAAATAATTTTTTTAAAACAATAGACCATTATAAAGTAGTGAAATCAAGTCAAATAAGTTAATATGATTACAAAGCGTGAAAAAAACAATCATCACTTTAATGACACGCAAGATACGGTAATTTCATTACACCGTACGTTCTACGGTTACACCAAACGAAATTACTAGCAAAGCACAGTAAATTGTACAAGATTTTAGGTTCAACATTTAAATTAGATGTTTAGTTTTTAAAAACTAAAATAATTTATCTTTAAAAAAAATATTTATTAAGTAAATTATACCAATTTCTAAGCGAAATACTTCGAGTATTGGTCGGTTGTAAATTTACAAACATTTGCTGTAAAGGGAGGGAACAAACTTTTATTTTTTTAAATTTACTCGCTCAGCAGCTACTCGATTAACAAAAGAAAATAAACAATAAGTTCTAGACTAATTGTGGAGTACTATCCAAGGAAATAAATAAAAATATTAAATAGGCTGATATATTTTGTTCCTTTGGCAAAAACTAGAAATGAGTTAAAAAAAAACAATCGATGATTATTTTCAAATCGAAGAAAACTTCAATTTGAAAATAAATAAGACTAAAACACAGGTAATGAAACTGTAATAGAAAAGGGGGCAGTATCAAATTTACGAGTACCGATAGGGACTTTTTTTTTTTTGTCTTCAGTCATTTGACTGGTTTGATGCAGCTCTCCAAGATTCCCTATCTAGTGCTAGTCGTTTCATTTCATTATACCCTCTACATCCTACATCCCCAACAATTTGTTTTACATACTCCAAACGTGGCCTGCCTACACAATTTTTCCCTTCTACCTGTCCTTCCAATATTAAAGCGACTATTCCAGGATGCCTTAGTATGTGGCCTATAAGTCTGTCTCTTCTTTTAACTATATTTTTCCAAATGCTTCTTTCTTCATCTATTTGCCGCAATACCTCTTCATTTGTCACTTTATCCACCCGTCTGATTTTTAACATTCTCCTATAGCACCGCATTTCAAAAGCTTCTAATCTTTTCTTCTCAGATACTCCGATCGTCCAAGTTTCACTTCCATATAAAGCGACACTCCAAACATACACTTTCAAAAATCTTTTCCTGACATTTAAATTAATTTTTGATGTAAACAAATTATATTTCTTACTGAAGGCTCGTTTAGCTTGTGCTATTCGGCATTTTATATCGCTCCTGCTTCGTCCATCTTTAGAAATTTTACTTCCCAAATAACAAAATTCTTCTACCTCCATAATCTTTTCTCCTCCTATTTTCACATTCAGCGGTCCATCTTTGTTATTTCTACTACATTTCATTACTTTTGTTTTGTTCTTGTTTATTTTCAAGCGATAGTTCTTGCGTAGGACTTCATCTATGCCGTTCATTGTTTCTTCTAAATCCTTTTTACTTTCGGCTAGAATTACTATATCATCAGCAAATCGTAGCATCTTTATCTTTTCACCTTGTACAGTTACTCCGAATCTAAATTGTTCTTTAACATCATTAACTGCTAGTTCCATGTAAAGATTAAAAAGTAACGGAGATAGGGAACATCCTTGTCGGACTCCCTTTCTTATTACAGCTTCTTTCTTATGTTCTTCAATTGTTATTGTTGCCGTTTGGTTCCTGTACATGTTAGCAATTGTTCTTCTATCTCTGTATTTGAACCCTAATTTTTTTAAAATGCTGAACATTTTATTCCAGTCTACGTTATCGAAAGCCTTTTCTAGGTCTATAAACGCCAAGTATGTCGGTTTGTTTTTCTTTAATCTTCCTTCTACTATTAATCTGAGGCCTAAAATTGCTTCCCTTGTCCCTATACTTTTCCTGAAACCAAATTGGTCTTTTCCTAACACTTCTTCCACTCTCCTCTCAATTCTTCTGTATAAAATTCTAGTTAAGATTTTTGATGCATGACTAGTTAAACTAATTGTTCTGTATTCTTCGCATTTTTCTGGCCCTGCTTTCTTTGGTATCATAACTATAACACTTTTTTTGAAGTCTGATGGAAATTCCCCATTTTCATAAATATTACACACCAGTTTGTATAATCTATCAATCGCTTCCTCACCTGCACTGCGCAGTAATTCTACAGGTATTCCGTCTATTCCAGGAGCCTTCCTGCCATTTAAATCTTTTAATGCTCTCTTAAATTCAGATCTCAGTATTGTTTCTCCCATTTCATCCTCCTCAACTTCCTCTTCTTCCTCTATAACACCATTTTCTAATTCATTTCCTCCGTATAACTCTTCAATATATTCCACCCATCTATCGACTTTACCTTTCGTATTATATATTGGTGTACCATCTTTGTTTAACACATTATTAGATTTTAATTTATGTACCCCAAAATTTTCCTTAACTTTCCTGTATGCTCCGTCTATTTTACCAATGTTCATTTCTCTTTCCACTTCTGAACACTTTTCTTTAATCCACTCTTCTTTCACCAGTTTGCACTTCCTGTTTATAGCATTTCTTAATTGCCGATAGTTCCTTTTACTTTCTTCATCACTAGCATTCTTATATTTTCTACGTTCATCCATCAGCTGCAATATATCGTCTGAAACCCAAGGTTTTCTACCGGTTCTCTTTATTCCGCCTAAGTTTGCTTCTGCTGATTTAAGAATTTCCTTTTTAACATTCTCCCATTCTTCTTCTACATTTTCTACCTTATCTTTTTTACTCAGACCTCTTGCGATGTCCTCCTCAATAACGATAGGGACAAATTTTGTTATTTAATTAGTAAAATTGTAAATGATGGAGCAATTATTGCAGATATAAAAAAAAATTGGAACGAATAACGAGAGCTTTCATGCAAAAAAGAAATCTAATAGTTTAAAAAAATACAGATCTAAGAATTGAAATAAAATTCTTGAAAACATTTGTACGGTAGCCTTTTGTTAATAAAACATGGAAAACAAGAAAAACGAAAAGAAAAGAATAGCTTTTAAAACGGAGGATATTTAAAATTAGGAGTTGATAAAATTCGAAATAAAGAGGTATCAGGACGAAAAAGAGAGAAGAGAAAAATCTGTGATGCAATCTTGTAAGGAAAAGAAATTAGGCTGATGGAGAGGAGGTTATGAATTAAGACACCAGGTTTCGTAATTTAACCCACCTATTCTAGTCCCTAGTACCTGGTCTAGTTGTTAACGCGTCTTCCCAAATCAGCTGATTTGGAAGTCGACAGTTCCAGCGTTCAAGTCCTTGTAAAGTCAGTTGTTTTTACACGGATTTGAATACTAAATCGTGGATACCGGTATTCTTTGATGGTTGAGTTTCAATTAATCACACATCTCAGGAATGGTCGACCTGAGACCGTACAATTCATTTACATTCATACATATCATCCACTGAAGTAATACCTGAACGGTGATTACCGGAGGCTAAAGAGAAAAAAAAGGGTTTAGTAATTTGGACATGGACTTTTATATCTTACAGATAAAAAGTGTAAAGGAAAACAAAAATTGCAAAATATGAAACAGATAACTGAGGATATAAGATAAAGTAAATAAACAAAAAACAGAAAGACATGAAGAATTTGATCAAACTAGACAAATGATTAAAGAAAAGTGTTCAGAAGTGGAAAGAGAAATGAACATTGGTAAAATAGACGGAGCATACAGGAAAGTTAAGGAAAATTTTGGGGTACATAAATTAAAATCTAATAATGTGTTAAACAAAGATGGTACACCAATATATAATACGAAAGGTAAAGTCGATAGATGGGTGGAATATATTGAAGAGTTATACGGAGGAAATGAATTAGAAAATGGAGTTATAGAGGAAGAAGAGGAAGTTGAGGAGGATGAAATGGGAGAAACAATACTGAGATCTGAATTTAAGAGAGCATTAAAAGATTTAAATGGCAGAAAGGCTCCTGGAATAGACGAAATACCTGTAGAATTACTGCGCAGTGCAGGTGAGGAAGCGATTGATAGATTATACAAACTGGTGTGTAATATTTGTGAATAAGGGGAATTTCCGTCAGACTTCAAAAAAAGTGTTATAGTCATGATACCAAAGAAAGCAGGGGCAGATAAATGTGAAGAATACAGAACAATTAGTTTAACTAGTCATGCATCAAAAATCTTAACTAGAATTTTATACAGAAGAATTGAGAGGAGAGTGGAAGAAGTGTTAGGAGAAGACCAATTTGGTTTCAGGAAAAGTATATGGACAAGGGAAGCAATTTTAGGCCTCAGATTAATAGTAGAAGGAAGATTAAAGAAAAACAAACCGACATACTTGGCGTTTAAAGACCTAGAAAAGGCATTCGATAACGTAGACTGGAATAAAATGTTCAGCATTTTAAAAAAATTCGGGTTCAAATACAGAGATAGAAGAACAATTGCTAACATGTACAGGAACCAAACAGCAACAGTAATAATTGAAGAACATAACAAAGAAGCCGTAATAAGAAAGGGAGTCCGACAAGGACGTTCCCTATCTCCGTTACTTTTTAATCTTTACATGGAACTAGCAGTTAATGTTGTTAACGAACAATTTAGATTCGGAGTAACAGTACAAGGCGAAAAGATAAAGATGCTACGATTTGCCGATGACATAGTAATTCAAGCCGAGAGTAAAAAGGATTTAGAAGAAACAATGAACGGCATAGATGAAGTCCTACGCAAGAACTATCGCGTGAAAATAAACAAGAACAAAACAAAAGTAATGAAATGTAGTAGAAATAACAAAGATGGACCGCTGAATGTGAAAATAGGAGGAGAAAAGATTATGGAGGTAGAAGAATTTTGTTATTTGGGAAGTAGAATTACTAGAGATGGACGAAGCAGGAGCGATATAAAATGCCGAATAGCACAAGCTAAACGAGCCTTCAGTAAGAAATATAATTTGTTTACATCAAAAATTAATTTAAATGTCAGGAAAAGATTTTTGAAAGTGTATGTTTGGAGTGTCGCTTTATATGGAAGTGAAACTTGGAAGATCGGAGTACCTGAGAAAAAAAGATTAGAAGGTTTTGAAATGCGGTGCTATAGGAGAATGTTAAAAATCAGACGGGTGGATAAAGTGACAAACGAAGAGGTATTGCGGCAAATAGATGAAGAAAGAAGCGTTTGGAAAAATATAGTTAAAAGAAGAGATAGACTTATAGGCCACATACTAAGGCATCCTGGAATAGTCGCTTTAATATTGGAAGGACAGGTAGAAGGGAAAAATTGTGTAGGCAGGCCACGTTTGGAGTATGTAAAACAAATTGTTGGGGATGTAGGATGTAGAGGGTATACTGAAATGAAACGACTAGCACTAGATAGGGAATCTTGGAGAGCTGCATCAAACCAGTCAAATGACTGAAGACAAAGAAAAAAAAAAGACAAATGACTATTGACTCCAAAATAAAAACATTTATTATGCAGCACAATTTAAAAAAAAATTATTTTTTTCTTACTTCAGGACTGGTAAATATCTATGCTGAACAGAACTTATACATTTTCGCATTTCTTTAAACCGATATACCTTGTTAGGATTACTTGAATAACAACATAACAATAAAGTATTCATCAGTGATCCTTCCACTCATGTGTGCGAGCCGGTGACCGGATTCATATCCCGCTGATAATTTTCCGCCATAACTCACGATCTTCTGCCATTTGAATTAATGTTCCTAACATTTCTACTCTTCCATTGATGGCAGCCGAATTCCTACTCGTAGTTACATCCACCCGCTCGGTAGATCCGATTTGGGAACTTGAAGCTCCGGAACATTTAGGTGTGTGCAAAATCATTATGGCATTATTGGAAAAGTTACTATAAGGTATTAAAATAATAAAATAACTGTTAAGACAAGAAAAATAAATAAATCTATATTTTTGTAAGTAAAAAAATATTTTATTCAACAATAAAAGTTATGTCACCTTTCGAAAAATTTATGAAAAATACAACCCACAGTCATCGAGTTAAAAGAAAATTAACTTATGAATTTTTCTGTTAAAAAAATAAATAATTATATTAGCTAAATTTATTTTATAATTAAAATCTCAGAAGAGAATTTCTAATAAATCTGATATGGACCCGTCTGAATACTGTAATCGACATAAAAAAAGTTGTTTTTCATTAAAATAAAAAAAAACAGAAACCACTTTTGGCAATGAACTAAAAACTACTAATTTATCAATAAACAAAAAAAAGAGGTGCACAATGTACCTACGTAGAATGCTTTCTCTTTTATTTAAAGATACTCCTTTTAATTTGATTCCCATTTCATTTAATTAAATTCCAAAACAAAAACACAAACAAACAAACAACTCAACTACCATTCATTTGATAAAAACACAAATACGTAAATTAAATTGGAAATAAATCTACAGATGGAAGTTAAAAACCTGAAATTCTCAGGGGGTCACCAATAATGTAAAACAAAAGCTTAACATAAAAATCTCTAGTAAATTTAAAAAAAACCATTATAGTTTGAAAAAACCTGAATTGTTATTTTTCTAGTATAACTTGGATTTAATAATAATTAAAAATTATTGCTAAAACATAATAGCAAAAATAATAATTATATATTATATATACGATATAATATAAAATATATAATACCCGCAACTAGGAAAATTTATAGAACTAACACTAACTGTACGTACTCCAAAATAAAATTCAGAGAAGAAATATCAGAACTATTCCTAATCAATATAAAATATATAACACTTGAAACTAGGAAAAATTATAGAACTAACACTAACTGACACGTACTCCAAAATAAAATTCAGAGGAGAAATATCAGAACCATTCCTAATCAAAACAGGTTGAGGACAAGGAAATGGACTTCCCCACTGCTGTTCAACTGCGCCCTAGAATATGTAATGTGAGAACGGTACAAAAAAGACTCATAACGCGTAACAACTGAAGCAAGAAAATACGTAAACCGTATCAAAGTAAACTGTTTAGAATTTGTAGATGACCTAGCGTTTCTAGCCGATAACATCGCAATCCAAGTAATTGATTGGAAGAAATTATAAGAAAAGTAGGCCTAATAATATCATATGAAAAGACTAGAATAATGGCTATAAATCCCCCGGTATTAAACCACGTAATCATAAACGGACATAAAGTCGAGCTAGCCGAACGGTTTAAATATTTAGGAGAAAATATCACACAAATCCTCAAAGAAAAAATAAAACGGAAAGAAAGAACATAAAAGCTCAATTATGTACAAAATACTACCAAAACAACATATTATAAAAGATGGATCTCAATAAATACCAAACTCAGACGATACAAAACTGTAATCAGACCTATAGTATTATATGGAAGAAACACTCTTCAAACTATAATCCAACATTTCCTACTCAGCAGAGATGCAAAGAATAGAAAGAATTCTAAGAACATGCGTAAATAAAACACGACTTACTGACGGGGGAGAATGGAAACTCATACCAAACATAAAGACGTAGAACCAGTTCTAGACTACTTTAGAAAGAAAAGAATCTCTTTCTTTGGACACATAATAAGAACAGAACTGAAGAGACTCGTCAGGAAACCGGTCGAGAAATACTGGAAAATGTCCAAAACACCGACCTAGATAACCGAAATTAAACAAGATATGCAAGAACTAGAAATCACAATTGAAGATTTACGAAAAAAAACTGATAATATAAAAATACTAAAAGAAGCAAACTCCAGATTTAAAATAAAATAAAACAACAACGAGGGTTTGTTCAGAACTCAGAAAAGCAAGATCTGACAGAATAAAGAAGTACTGGGAAGCAATCGAGCAAAAAAAGAAAAAGAAAAGACGAATCAGAGTTGACTAAAGTGGTCCACTATGATCTCAAAAAAAAATATATATATTACCCTACTTAACAACGAAAACGATCACAAATAATGAGATTTTGATATTTCAGTACCTATTTTAAAAATTAACTCCGGAAAGCTCTTTTTACTATCAGTTCTACTCCAATAACCGATACATATACATATATATATATATATTATACAGTTTAGGTATATTAAGCAATAATAATTAGTACCACATAATCTTTATTACTATTTATTTATGATTTGTTAATTACTATATTTTATGATTTGTTAAGATACAAAGAAATAAATCATAAATTTCATAACCAATTATGATAAAACAACCCCATAAATACACAAAAATTGATTATATCTTAAAACATTCGAACATTATATAAATAAGTAAACTGTAAAAAATTAATTAAATTACACTATTAGAATCATCAAAATTTTCTGCATAAAACAATACGTGCGTGTCGTTTTGCGTTTTCGTTTTATTGGTGTAAAAATAGAAAATAACGTAACAAGTTTTAAATCTGTTAAAAAATAAAAAACACGACTCTTAAAAAAAATACGATGTCCGGCTACTGGCAGAAGAACAGAGCCGCTAAATTTCGGACCACTGCCATTAGATCCAAGAAAGCTTTATGCCGATAAGACTGAGTCCCTCTAATACTAGTCATCACGAGATGAACTTCGGGAACAACATTATTAGGTTCAAAATCCATTTTGATGTAATCAACCACAAACAGTAACATATTGCTGAGCTTTATGTAACACTACAGTTGAGAGGGCGTAAAACAGACACTCGTCGTTTTGTAATCTCCTTTCGTTACTCATTACCCGTGAAATTCGCATTTGATTTTCAAATGAGTGCATTCTCAGCGTTATGGGGTGCGGGTGACAAACATTTCTCTTTAATATAGGATAATTAAAATCCGTACGGTTAACAATTTTATATATAGTGTGTTTATATAATATATTTTTTTTAATTTTTTAAAATTTATTTAAACATACATTATATAAATATATATACACACAAAACGGTAACGTAAGGATTCCAACGTGGGGTCATACATCTAAATCGGTTCAGCTGTTGAGCTGCTACGATGAAACAAATATATACATATACCCTAAATAGATTACTCTCCTATTTGGGAAGTCGTGTAAAAAAAAAAAACACTGTTTTTCAGAGTTTTAGATAAATAAAATTTATACAGTTATAAAAGAAACCAACTGAGATAAAAAGGTTATATAGTATTCCATCATGAACTTTAATATATAATTCCGTCGAGTAACAATTAATAAAATGCCTGTAATTTTTGTTTTTAACAGAGCGTACTTTAGAATCTGAGGAGTATTTTGGAATAAATTTGATATCGTTGGAATCGATTCAACACACATTCTACTATAAAAATTTGAAATAAAAATAATATCACGGAGATGAATAACGGATGAAAATTTGAAACCGTTTTATGAATTAAAATCGCTCGCTTGGAACGTTAGTTTTCTCCTTCAAGTACAGTATTCCGATATATATTTTATTATTAATTGAATTTGAAATTTGTTTACAAATTTGTATTTCCTAAAATTATATATAATAGTCAAAATATATAACAGCAATAACATATCGATTACACAACAAAATATTTCTTTGTTATTCTTCTTATCGTAACATTTACAGTCCTTTTTTAATATGAATTATTTCAAATTCTGTATCTGTTAAAACGACCAATATAACTTACAGTAAACCTTATAAATGACTACTTTTGAGTTAAAATTTACCGATTAAAAAACAATATTTCGACGGATTACTTTTATAAATCTTTTTTATGACGATACAATAGCACGGCAAGTTATATGGTGCTTACAATTTGTGAGCGCGCGCTCACTCATTCACTCACACAAACAGACACCTTAACTTACTCATATGTCTAACCTGATCAGAAAAAATAATAATGTATCTATAAATACAAAAAAAAATTACGAGAGGTATAACAAATTATAATTTTTACTTCCTTGTACAAAGTAAAGAAACTATTGTGATCGCGAAAAAATTCGTTTTTCAGATTTTAACGGAAATATCCATTTTGACCATCCCTGAATCCATTTTGACTAGTTTCGGCATGAACTCTGTACGTATGTATCTCGCATAACTCAAAAATCATTAACCGTAGGAAGTTGAAATTTTGGATTTAGGACTGTTGTAACATTTAGTTGTGCATCTTTTTTTCTTAACTGCAATTATAAGCTCGATTATCAAAAGTGGTACTTATTTTCATCAGTACCAGAGTTACGGCCAAATAAAATTTTAATTAAGGAAGTATTTGGATCTTCCAAGGGGAAGGCCCATCGGTTCGAATTCGGCTTCATCTTTTTTATTTTTTTAAATTTAAATATATTAATTTATTAATAAATTAATAACATCTAATTGTAAATAAATATTTACGATAAATAATAATTCAGTAATAACAATAAAAAAATATATATCAGAGGTTATTAATGAAAAGAAATTTTATGTACTTTTAAAAATGTGTATATGTAATAATTTAATAGCCGTACAAGGAAGTCATGTGGTGTCCACATTCGATTTTTTTTTATACGCAAATAACCAATCGATAAGATTACACAATTATTGGAATCCAAAACAAAAAGAAATTGAAAAAGATTACACAAAAAACTTTCAAAAGCAAAACAAAAATTAGATATAAAAAATAAATATAGATAAGGGGTAGTAAATCGATCCAAATGGAAAAAAATATGTATAATATGTCCGTTATTCATAATCCGAAAACGGAAAACAAATAGATTGAAATGAAAAAAAAATATATATATATATATATATATATATATATATATATGTATAGGACGAAATGATTTCGATTTAAACTTTCTCCATACTTAAAATCTCAATTAAAAAAATCGGTTTGCGCCTCCACGTTGGTTCGTCTGGATAACCAGTTAGAAACGTGGAGATTTCTACTGGTGAACTAAATCGGAATCACCTCTCTGGATCACATCCAGAGTTGTAACTCGGGAATTTATTCCCACCCAAGGCTGACTTGCTTTGAAAGTCAAATATGGAAGGTCTTTTAAGAAAAAATCCACCGTCTGGTAAATACCAGAGAAGGCTGCACTCGGATCCGGTGGGCAGCTGCTTAAAAGATAACAATGAATCGGAGCGTTTGGAAAAATCCCAAAAATTAACTTGGTCAACATATAACAAAAAATGCCTTTCTGCTAAAACAAAACTTAAACATTATAAAACTGTAGTACAGCCAGAAGTCACCTACGGAAGCGAGACCCTTTTCAAAATCACTCAGAAAAACCGAATTGAAAAAATTCTGAAAATAGAGAGGAGAATTGTCAGAACGTGTATCAATAAAAAAACACCAAAAAGAAGGCCGATGGTGGATTGTGCCAAATGAGGTGGTGTATCGAGAAATAGAGCCTGTTACTGATACTATGCGGAAAAAAAGAATCTCTTTCTTCGGTCATCTCATAAGGACACCGCAAACAAGACCGTCAAGAAATATCATTGAAAAGCTCTGGTTCCAAAAGCTAGAAGTAGGATGGATCAAAGAAATTAGAGAAGATATGAAAGAATTGGGAATTTCCCTGACCGACCTACAGAATAAAACTGGAAAAATTACAAAGCTAAAAGATAAAAGCATTAGATTTAAACAAAAGACAGACAAACGACAAAATACAACGAAGAGGGTGAAGAATCCGTTTACGGATGAAGAAAAGAAAGCAAGATCTGAACGGATGAAGAAATACTGGGCAGCTCGAAAGAGTAAAATAACACGCTTTTCTCAGAAAAGATCCAACTAAAATTGACTTAAGTGGTCCCATGTTGGCCGTAAAAGCATAATAATAATAATAATATATGTTTAAATCTGTTATATTAAAATAACAAAAACCAAATTTTCTTTTTCAAAGTCAATTGAATAGAAAACTAACATACAATAACATAAGATAGAAAGCGAAAATAAATTTAATAAATTAAAATTTTCACTACAATTTTATTTAAAATTACATTACAGATTTCCAGATATAATTTCTAAGAAATTTAATATTGAACAATAGAATTCATTCATATCATACTGTAATACTTTCCTTAACGGGTTATATTATTATTATTATTATTATTATTATTATTATTATTATTATTATTATTATTATTATTATTATTATTACCGACATGTTTTCAGTTTTTTTTTTATGGCGGAAGTAAGCGAGATGATATGCATACAATATCGTGAAGGTAAAAGGACTTAACTATCTCACAAAGTTCAGTTGAGGTGTATATATTATTATTATTATTATTATTACACAGTACTAGCTACACAATACAATTTCATATAATAATAACAATAATATATACTTCATCCGTCATTTTCTCATTCTGTGAGAATGATAAAAAATACATATAGTAAAAGCATTCATGGGTGATAAAATTAATATAGAAATAAATATATAAAACTTTTATAATTAATTTTCACTTAATATGCAAATGTTATCTGTAGAAGGAATATATTTACTAAAAATAAAATTATCATGTTTTATTTAATAAGAAATAATAATACATTCTCACATTTAAATATTTTAATGATAATATTTGTATAGTATATAATATAATATAAACACAAATATATAACAAAAAATAAAAGAAAGGAAAATAAAATTCACAACAGTAACTTAATGTTTGATGTAAAATTCACACTTTCACAATCGAAAAATAGGAAGTTACTCAATTCTATCCTTACGTTCTTGTATATATATATATATATATATATATAGAGATATACACGAGGTCTGTTCAAAATACGAGATTATCGTCATAAAACAAAATGTAATTTATTTAGAAGTTACTTGTCTGGGTCCCCTTCAAAGTACACTCCTCTCCGACGCACACACTTATCTCAGCGGTGTCTCCACTTTTTGAAACAGTCCTGGAACTGTTCTTCAGTTCCTTCGTCGCATTTACCTCAATCTCGGGAATCGTCTCAAATCTTCTTCCTTTCAAAGGTCTTTTGAGTTTCTGGAATAAGAAGTCACAAGGAGCAAGGTCAAGTGAATAGAGCGGGTGGGGAAGTACAGTGATCTTGTTTTTGGCCAAAACCTCACGAGTTCTGAGGGCTGGAGCATTGTCGTGATGAGAAAACCAGCGGTACATCTTCAATTTTTCGGTCAAAAGCTCGTAGTAACATGATCCAACTGATATCCCCTTCAAAGTACACTCCTCTCCGACGCACACACTTATCTCAGCGGTGTCTCCACTTTTTGAAACAGTCCTGTTCTTCAGTTCCTTCGTCGCATTTACCTCAATCTCGGGAATCGTCTCAAATCTTCTTCCTTTCAAAGGTCTTTTGAGTTTCTGGAATAAGAAGTCACAAGGAGCAAGGTCAAGTGAATAGAGCGGGTGGGGAAGTACAGTGATCTTGTTTTTGGCCAAAACCTCACGAGTTCTGAGGGCTGGAGCATTGTCGTGATGAGAAAACCAGCGGTACATCTTCAATTTTTCGGTCAAAAGCTCGTAGTAACATGATCCAACTGATATCCCACACGCTTCAGCAAGCTCTCTGATGAACAGACATCGATTTGCTCGAACCAGGGTGTAGATTTTGTCTACGTGTGTCGTTAGTTGACGTGGAAGGACGTCCAGGACGTTCATCGTCTTCAATCGACTGACCACCATCTTTAAAACGTCCATCCCACTTAAAACATGTCGCACGCTTCATAGCAACGTCGCCTTAAGCAATCTTGAGTATAAAAAAAGTTTCACTCGCAACTTTTCCGAGTTTAACAAAAAAATTTTACAGCAACTCTTTGCTCGTTCAAACGAAACGAAAAAACACAATTCACAAACAACCTCGTAGCTAAGCAACAAAATAATGAATGATATTTGCAATCAAAAACCTGCGTTGTTTAACCGGCTGATCTGTACGAACATGGCGACGCCAAGCGGATTTGACTGGAACCAACTGGATCCGAGCAATTCAAACAGTCTACGTATTTCTTGAACAGACCTCGTATAACACCCTCACTCAACCGTCATTCAACACCCTTACGGCGAAATACATCTGTAATCTAATCATTAATTTGTTCCAAATAGATGGAAGATTTTTTGTCGTAATTTTTCCTTAATTTTGGATAATTAAAAATTATGATATGTAATGTGATGATACTCCAATATAAAAATTCTCAAGAAATTAAAAATCCTTCATTCCAGACAACATAGTACATGCTTTTTAGGAATCTATTCACGCTATCTTTTTTATTTTATACGTACTCAGCATTCATGTCTTCGTGTTTCTTACGAACGGCGTTTCTCTTACACGGAACGATTTTCCAGGCCTAAGCAAATGTGAAACTCCAGTTTAAGAAATTAGCATTCAAGTGATTTCTAACTACTAAAGAAAAATGTAGCGTTGCACTATCGTGCTGGAAGATCATTTGCGATCTATTTGGCAAATACATCCTCCAAAAGAGCCTACAAATTATTTTTTTAAAGAAATGAACGAATGCATCTCCCGTAACGTTTTCATTGAAAACAAACGGTCCCAGAATTTTGTCATAAATAATACCACCCGAATATTAATGTAAAATTTATTTTAGAAACCAGTTTCCAAAATACCATGTGGATTTTCTTCGCTCCATTTACACCTATTTTTAGAACTGAAGACTCAGTTTCTCGTAAAAGTAGCTTCATCAATATATAAAACTGAATTTACCTTATCAACATTGTCTAGAAGCCGATGACACAATTTTAACCGCCGGGGGTAATCTATTGGCTGAAAATTTTGAACCTTCTGCAGGCGGAAAAGATAAAGATTTTCTTTCCATAGGATGCGCCGCATTTTGTTTTTTGACAAACCAGTGCACTAGTGTCAAGGCTACGCTGAATATGCCGAATCACATGATATTCACCATTAACGTGATTCGGCTTTAACAGAAAACGAACGCTTTAGAAATGACCATTTCGTTCGTAAATATAATTTTTCGTATTTGGAATCCGCCTCCGGAAAATCTCTCCTGAAATTCACGTCGAGCAGCTTCATAATTTCAGTTTCAAAATCGATTAACAAAAATTATATCGGCATATTCCTCTTTAGAAATTTGAAACGGCATTTTTACACTACGATATGATAACACTACACTTCTTTTATCCGTATTATAATTTACGACAATAGATTCAAACGAAGTACAAAATTTTCATTGTTGACTAAATGTTAGTGCTACCAACGTATACGATAATTTTTTTAAAATATGTATTTCTAATGTAATATACATTTCAATTTAGTTTTTTACCTAATCATTTCGTTTTACCTGTGTAAATTATAGAATATAGACAACTAAAATATTGTTTCACAAATTTTTATATTTCTTTTAAAATTATTTTCAATAATTAGGCGTTTTTGTTTTTAAAAAAAATGTTTATTAGAAAGAGAAAGAATACTACAATTTTCTATCAATTTTTCGTGTTTTGCTTCGATAAAAAACCGATTTTTTAAAAGGTTTTATTTAAATTTTATTGGCTGTATTTAAATTAAATTTCTCAGAATTAAACTTCTACAAGTTATTAACCGTTTAACAAAAGTACTCGACTACAAACCTGAAAAAAAAAAACATCGAATTTTCGACATCGAAGTTTACGTTTTAGGTCGGATATCTAAAAAACTATCGGAGTTACAGTTCTGAGACCCGTATTATTTTATTTCACAGCTCAAATTATATAACAAACCACTAACTTTACTCCTTAATTTGGGTCCAAAAATTACAGTAGGGCTTTTTTTTATTAGAAGAGCTGAAATTCAGGTGAAACATTTCGCTAGCCGTAACTCAAAAACAAAGCATTTCCAGACTTATGTTTATATGAAATTTTTTCATTATTTTCACCAGTACAACATATCCTAAACGTTTATCAGTTTCTTCGTCCGACACTGTGTATATATTGATTTAAAAGTTCAATTTAGGTAACGCAAAAATATCTATATTTATATTGATAAATAAAATGTCATTAGCTTTCGGCTAAGCAGTTACCTGTTCAACGCAAGTATACTGTGCAGTAGTACAGTACTATAGTACTTTATAGTAACAAAAGGAAAGAGTCCTAATCGGGTCAAATTTTCAATGACTTTTTACAAATCTTGACGTTTCCTTTAACCAAAAAAAATAAAATATTTTTCCGTTGAAAAATTCTGGAAAAATATATATATATATATATATATATTTTTTTTTATTGTTTAATACATTAAAGAAAAACAAACCAACATACTTGGCGTTTATAGACCTAGAAAAGGCATTCGTTAACGTAGATTGGAATAAAATGTTCAGCATTTAAAAAAAATTAGGGTTCAAATACAGAGATAGAAGAACAATCGCTAACATGTACAGGAACCAAACAGCAACAGTAATAATTGAAGAACATAAGAAAGAAGCCGTAATAAGAAAGGGAGTCCGACAAGGATGTTCCCTATCTCTGTTACTTTTTAATCTTTACATGGAACTAGCAGTTAATGATGTTAAAGAACAATTTAGATTCGGGGTAACAGTACAAGGTGAAAAGATAAAGATGCTACGTTTTGCTGATGATATAGTAATTCTAGCCGAGAGTAAAAAGGATTTAGAAGAAACAATGAACGGCATAGATGAAGTCCTACGCAAGAACTATCGCGTGAAAATAAACAAGAACAAAACAAAAGTAATGAAATGTAGTAGAAATAACAAAGATGGAGCACCGAATGTGAAAATAGGAGGAGAAAAGATTATGGAGGTAGAAGAATTTTGTTATTTGGGAAGTAGAATTACTAAAGATGGACGAAGCAGGAGCGATATAAAATGCCGAATAGCACAAGCTAAACGAGCCTTCAGTAAGAAATATAATTTGTTTACATCAAAAATTAATTTAAAGGTCAGAAAAAGATTTTTGAAAGTGTATGTTTGGAGTGTCGCTTTATATGGAAGTGAAACTTGGACGATCGGAGTATCTGAGAAGAAAAGATTAGAAGCTTTTGAAGTGCGGTGCTATAGGAGAATGTTAAAAATCAGACGGGTGGATAAAGCGACAAATGAAGAGGTATTGCGACAAATAGATGAAGAAAGAAGCATTTGGAAAAATATAGTTAAAAGAAGAGACAGACTTATAGGCCACATACTAAGGCATCCTGGAATACTAGCTTTAATATTGGAAGGACAGGTAGAAGGGAAAAATTGTGTAGGCAGGCCACGTTTGGAATATGTAAAACAAATTGTTAGGGATGTAGGATGTAGAGGGTATACTGAAATGAAACGACTAGCACTAGATAGGGAATCTTGGAGAGCTGCATCAAACCAGTCAAATGACTGAAGACAAAAAAAAAAATTATTTAAACATACATATTTTGTTTTAAATATCACATTTATTGAACATTAATAACATAAAATTTGCAATAAATAACTAATGTATATCTATTCTATTAATAACAAAAGTAATAAATAATTGTCCTATAAAATATAAATATTTATTATAGTTTAGTCTTTTCTAATGTAATTATAATAATACAAATAATTTAAATCTCCATCACATAAAACTTCTTTTTTGTACGCTTACAGATTATTTCATAACGACCTGTAAAATCATTTATTATAATAATTTTTTAAGTCTACTATTTGATAAGATCAGATTGCTATATTATAACCGGTTGGTAATTCAGTTTATCTCGATAAAGAACTACAGTTCACTTTAGGAAGATTTTCAGGTCTGGTGGTAGTCGCTTCGATACATGATTATTTAATAATATTCAGAAATTTCTGATCATATATGTGTATATGTTGGCCCGATGTTTGGTTGATATCTCCAGACCGGTTTGGTTAGCAAGATAATTTCTGTATATTATGACATTTATTTTTACTTATAATTGGTCCGGAGGGTAAAAAGATGAGGTCTGAATTTCAAAACTTCGTCCTTTTACATTAGAACGATTACGTTCCGATACGATTGATATTAAAGCCCCTCCTATAGCGGTAAAGTAAAAAACAATGTTTTTTGTAGTTTTTGGATTCAAAATGACATTGTTTTAATCAGTAGATTTTATAATATTATTATGTCACTTCAATTATTTATTGGGTAATCTCTGACAGGGATCGGAGATAGTAAACCTAGTAGCTGCTATTTTTTCTTCAGTTATCGTCATCCTTGAGGACTTAAAACTGGATTACCCGAATTTTATGAAATTTTTTAGATGACTTGATAAGAAAATTGTATTCAAAATGATTGACCGAATGCGTCAATACCTCGGTCGCGTATACATTATTCTAAGTATTATTTTATTCGTTGGTTCATTGAAATAAATAAAAGTATTTTTATTATAATATTCAAACTTACACTTCACATTTGATGTAACGTTGTTATAAAGTAATTAATGATACATAACTGTTAAGTCTCTGAAGGTTGATACTAGACTAACTAAAAAGAGGGTAAGACCGTAGTTAAAAATTCATATAAAAGGGAGTAACAAAAAAAGCAAGAATTTAAAAAGAAGTAACAAAAAGGTAAGAATTTACAATGTGTAACAAAAAAGGTGACAGATTTAAAGAGTAAAAAAAAAAACAGAGAAACCATCATTTAAAAATTAAATTACCTCATTTGAATATCCCACAGTCTTAACAGAATGGACGTTAGTCACGTAATACATCTCAATCAATCGAAAAAAAATATAATAAAAACATTCAAAGCCCAATTATGGACGAAAAAGTAGACTACCATCTCAAGAACAAGTAAAATTTTAGAAAAAAAAAAACAGAAGCAGTCTGCCAATGAATAAAAAAATAATCTTATACACTTCATCGATGGCATTATAAATTAAAATGTCAATTTGCTTTAGAGAAAACTGTATTAAAGCAAATTTGTTATCTACAATGCATATATTATAAATAATCAAAAAAGTATTTTTTTTTTTTTAAATCAACCGGCTTTTCAAAACTGAAATATATATTTTTTGTGTTCTTTTTCTCTAACTCCCTTCGGTTTAAAAATTTATACTTCATATAGGTAGCTAACAAGAAATGTCTATATTTTTACTTCCTAGTATGTTGAAAAAGGAGAATTGTGATGGCAAAGAATTTCGATTTTCAGATTTCAACGGAAATATCCATTTTAACCATTCCTGAATCCATTTTAACTAGTTTCGGCGTGACGTCTATACGTACGTACGTAAGTATGTATCTCGCATAACTCAAAAACTAATAGCAATAAGATGTTGAAATTTTGAATTTAGGACTGTTGTAACATCTAGTTGTGTACCTCCCCTTTTGATTGCGATCGACTAAACCAAAACTTTCCAAAAAGCCCAAAATCCAAAAGATTTGGATTTTCGACTTTTTCTTAACTGCAGTAATAAGCCGTCATCGAGAGGTTTTCAACGATATACGATTTTTTTTTTTTTTTTTTTTTGTCATCAGTCATTTGACTGGTTTGATGCAGCTCTCCATTATCACCAAATTATGGTCGCTATCAATGTCTGCTCCAGGGTAAGTTTTGCAGTCAACGAGGTGATTTCTAAATCTTTGCTTAACCATGATATAATCTATCTGATACCTTGCAGTATCGCCTGGCTTTTTCCAAGTGTATATTCTTCTATTATGATTTTTAAATTGGGTGTTGGCAATTACTAAATTATACTTCGTGCAAAACTCTATAATATGATATATGATAAGTGGTATTTATTTTTATTGGTTCTAGAATTATAGTCAAATGAAAGTTAAATTAATGAAATATATGAATCTTACAAGGGAAAGGCACATCGGATCGAATCCTACCTCTTAAATTAAAAAAAAGTTAAAAAAATAGGTTTTTTTAACTTTTTTTTAATTTAAATATATTGATTTAATAATAATTATTAATCTCCGATTGTAAAAATACTTTTACAATAAAGAATAATCCAATAATAACAATAAAAATTTTATGTACTTTTCATTCTAAAAAAAAAAAGGTTTATATGTAATTTAATAGGCGTACAAGGAAGTTATGTATTGGTCACATCAGATTTTTTTTAAATTATAAACTTCGGACTTAAAATGCAGTAATATATATTTTTTTAATTTTCTTTTTCTTATTTTAGCCTTTATTGAGAAGGGGGTTTTAGAACTAAAGGACCTTTACGTAACCAAATTTATTAAAATTAACCTATATATGAAAATCTTTAGAAAAATTCTTAAAGTTTATTCCACACCCCTAAAACATAAATATCCTGTTTTTGTGTTTCGGCTCTCTTAATTTTTATTAAAAAACGTTTTTTTGTATTTTCAAAGCTATTAAAATTTAAAGTATCTATAGAATTGAGAGGAGAGTGGAAGAAGTGTTAGTAGAAGACCAATTTGGTTTCAGTAAAAGTATATGGACAAGGGAAGCAATTTCAGCGCTCAGATTAATAGCAGAAGGAAGATTAAAGAAAAACAAACCAACATTCTTGGCTTTTGTAGACCTACGAAAGGCATTCGATAACGTAAACTGGAATAAAGTGTTCAGCATTTTAAAAAACATTAGGGTTCAAGTACAGAGATAGAAGAACAATTGCTAACATTAACAGCAACAGTAATAATTGAACATAAGAAAGAAGCCGTAATATAAAAGGGAGTCTGACAAGGATGTTCCCTATCTCCGTTACTTTTTAATCTTTACATGGAAGTAGCAGTTAATGATGTTAAAGAACAATTTAGATTGGGAGTAACAGTACAAGGTGAAAAGATAAAGATGCTACGATTTGCTGATGATATAGTAATTCTAGTCGAGAGTAAAAAGGATTTAGAAAGAAAAATGAACGGCATGGATGAAGTCCTACGCAATAACTACCGCATGAAAATAAACAAGAACAAAACGAAAGTAATGAAATGTAGTAGGTATAACGAAGATAGACCACTGAATGTAAAAAATAGGAAGAGAAAAGATTATGGAGGTAGAAGAATTTTGTTATTTGGGAAGTAGAATTACTAAAGATGGACGAAGCAGTAGCGATATAAAATGCCGAATAGCACAAGCTAAACGAGCCTTCAGTAAGAAATATAATTTGATTACATCAAAAATTAATTTAAACGTCAAGAAAACATTTTTCGGTATGTGTTTGGAGCGTCGCTTTTTATGAAAGTGAAACTTAGACGATCGGAGTACCTGAGAAGAAAAGATTAGAAGCTTTTGAAGTGCGGTGCTATAGGAGAATGTTAAAAACCAGATGAGTGAAAAATGTGGCAAATGAAGACGTGTTGCGGCAAATTGATGAAGAAAGAAGCATTTGGAAAAATATAGTTAAAAGAAAAGATAGACTTGTAGGCCACATATTAAGGCATCCTGGAATAGTCACTTTAATATTGGAGGGACCGGTAGAAGGAAAAAATTGTGCAGCAGACAACGTTTGGAATATATAAAACAAATTGTTAGGGATGTATGTCGTAGGGGGTAAACCAAAACGAAACGACTAAATAGGGGAAGAGCTGCAATAAGCCAGTCAATTGACTGAATACAAAAAGAAAAAACGGCAATCTATATTATATTCCGGCCCCAGAATGAGAAGCAATTTTTTCTATAACTTTCATAAAAGTTATACTTTATTTTTTCAATATTTTTAAATAATTCTCTTTTAAATTAATGTTTCTGTTAGTGAATATTTATAAATGAATTTTCTCCACTAATTAAGGAAGTCCCTAAAAATCAGAAATTTTTTATTCGAAATTAGTGAATGCCTACTCCCTTGATACTTCGACTCCCAAATTTTAAAAATTAGGAAAAACATTTTTTAATTTTTTCTATCTCACAGTTTATACAACTAACTTTGGTGAATATTAGCGTAATTAAAATTGTCTTTAATGACTTTAATTGTTGATGCGACTATAAATAAAAGTTTTAAAAAAAATTGTCATTTGAATACAGCAAAATTTTGTGAAAATATATAACGACTTTTTAAGGCTATTCATTAAAGTTTCTTAGAATTTTTTACGACTTAAGTTTTACTTTTTTTATTTTATTTTTTTATTTTTTTTTACAAATTTGTAGAAATTTTTATTTTACGATAGTACAGTAATACTTGTTAACCTGCACAGCCAGGAAAGTCATGCAATACTTTACCAGATTTTTTTATTTTTATTCACTTGACTTTAATTGCAACAATCGCAAACTATATATAAAAACACTAAATATATAAAACACATAATTTAACTAAAAATTAAAGTTATTTTTAAAGGTCTTTGAGGAGACTTATTTCTATCGTCTGATTCTCTCCAAAGGGAGGTCTAGGTTAATTAATTTGGGAAAATAAGTAAATATGTGTTTTAACTAAACATACTGTTTAATATCTCTACTCCTCTACTCCTTGTTTCAATCTTTGTTAGGATTGATCGGTTGCAGACCTAGTGAAGGTCGGTAATAAACTGACCGGGGAAAAGAAGATTTACATCTTTCAATTTTACGAGTTTTCATTATTTTTATCATCAGATGTTTGAAAGGTTTGAAGCAATTTTCTATCTTTTCTTTTTTGTATGCAGAATTCTGTTCTTCAATTTACCTCGCACATCTTATACTTGTTCTATATATTCACATTTGCTTTTCATTTATTAATTATTCTTCACCGCTTCTTTTTAGGATTAAATTAATTAACTTTAAATGCCTTAATGCAGTACCCAACTTTCAATTCGTAAGATACCCTATTCAACTTTTCTAAAATTTGTCTCAGAATTTCATTTCAAACCCTCTCATTTAATTTTCAAAATTCTTCTGCAATACTAAATTTAAAAAGACTTCTAACTGTATTTGTATTTATCCTATTATCCTAGGTGGGTTATTATTCATAGCTAAGGTTCGTAAGAATATTTTTTAAGAACTTCATTCTAATTTTTAAATTTGGATTTGATACCAGTCGGTACATTGTTCTGTTATACATTGGTTCTTTTTTATTTTACAAACTTCTTAGTAAACCCGTGCCTAACAGACTCAAACTGATTTTCTCCTGGAAAATTTAGATACGTCCTCTTTTTGGTCAAAATAATATCAACATTCCGATTTTTTTTTCACTACCACAGTTTTGTTTAGTTCTTTTATTTCCTACAAATAATAAACCGTATAAAATATAATTGGAATACGCTATATCCTGTTTAGCTACTTTCTGTGCTATAGCCTTTCCTAATTATTGTTTACTTTAGTAATTTTTCTCTACATTCAATTCTACCTATTTTAATAACTGTATTTTAGACTACATTATTAAAAAATAATATCTATGATTATTACTTTACATTTATATGACTAAAAGTAACTTTTCTACTTCAATTTAAGCTTCCTTATAAAATTATTAATTACTTGGCGTTTATAGACCTAGAAAAGGCTTTCGATAACGTAGATTGGAATAAAATGTTCAGCATTTTAAAAAAATTAGGGTTCAAATACAGAGATAGAAGAACAATTGCTAACATGTACAGGAACTAAACAGCAACAATAACAATTGAAGAACATAAGAAAGAAGCCCTAATAAGAAAGGGAGTCCGACAAGGATGTTCCCTATCACCGTTACTTTGTAATCTTTACATGGAACTAGCAGTTAATGATGTTAAAGAACAATTTAGATTCGGAGTAACAGTACAAGGTGAAAAGATAAAGATGCTACGATTTGCTGATGATATAGTAATTCTAGCCGAGAGTAAAAAGGATTTAGAAGAAACAATGAACGGCATAGATGAAGTCCTACGCAAGAACTATCGCGTGAAAATAAACAAGAACAAAACAAAAGTAATGAAATGTAGTAGAAATAACAAAGATGGACCGCTGAATGTGAAAATAGGAGGAGAAAAGATTATGGAGGTAGAAGAATTTTGTTATTTGGGAAGTAAAATTACTAAAGATGGACGAAGCAGGAGCGATATAAAATGCCGAATAGCACAAGCTAAACGAGCCTTCAGTAAGAAATATAATTTGTTTACATCAAAAATTAATTTAAAGGTCAGAAAAAGATTTTTGAAAGTGTATGTTTGGAGTGTCGCTTTATATGGAAGTGAAACTTGGACGATCGGAGTATCTGAGAAGAAAAGATTAGAAGCTTTTGAAATGCGGTGCTATAGGAGAATGTTAAAAATCAGACGGGTGGATTAAGTGACAAATGAAGAGGTATTGCGGCAAATAGATGAAGAAATTAAGCATTTGGAAAAATATAGTTAAAAGAAGAGACAGACTTATAGGCCACATACTAAGGCATCCTGGAATAGTCGCTTTAATATCGGAAGGACAGGTAAAAGGGAAAAATTGTGTAGGCAGGCCACGTTTGGAGTATGTAAAACAAATTGTTGGGGATGTAGGATGTAGAGGGTATACTGAAATGAAACGACTAGCACTAGATAGGGAATCTTGGAGAGCTGCATCAAACCAGTCAAATGACTGAAGACAAAAATAAAAAATAAAATTATTTTGAAAACTAAAATTAATTCTCGTTTTCTTTTATACAGAATAATTCTTTAACCAAGTTAAATAAATGTGAAGTATTTAAACTGAGCGTACAATTTTTTTACGATCCAACCTTTAGACTTTGAATTTATTTTTCCTCTAAAAGAAATGTTAATTAAAACAGGATGAGTTTTAAAATATTATCATATGATTACGATGCAAAAACTAATATTATAAAATAGAGATAAAAAGTTATACTTCAACTTATCAAATCAAAACTTTTAACCACAATTTTTATTTCTAAACGAAAATAGTTTACAAATTAAGTTAGAAACTAAGCCAAAACACTAAATTTGTGCTAATTTTTGTAATAATTTACTAATTTAATAAATATACTGACAATTTATTATTATAATTAATTTGTTAAAATCAGTAAATAATAATATCGTAATAGAAATAGTAACTTTTAATTTTATCATTAGGGAAAAACTAAATTTTTAATTCTTTAAAAACGTGTTAAATGGAAATTCAGCCACAAAGTTGCCAGCTTTCATTTATAATTCTTTAAGTTATAATTATACTGAAATTATATGCAGAAGTAATATTAATTTTAATTCTATTTAATGGTCTTTATAAAATCCCTAATCCAAATTTTACGTTTATTTAATTTTTTTTAATGTGAAAAAAAAGTAATGAAATGAAATTGTACAAGCAAGAAAAAATTATTAATTAAAATAACCACCTTCGAATTTTTTACCGTAAAAAAGAGTTATCAAGCTTCTCACGCATCGGCAAAGATGTAGCAGACAAAGTTTAGGGGCGGCGGCATAACAGAATAGGAGTCGCATCAGCCGACGTTAAAACACTGAAATGATGAGCAGGGGATGATTGGCTATGCAAATTATTAACAAAAATTAATAATCTATATACAATTCCCAACCCGTTTGGGAAAACAATATGTGAACAGTAGTATATTAATTTACTACAACCGACTAATTAAACTACGTTAATAACAAACAGTTAAAGCTATTATAATTAATATTACAAAGGAATTAATTAAACCATAGTAAAGAAAACATTCAATATAATGTATAAAATCGCGCGCGCGCGCACAGAAACAGACTATATATACAGAGTGTTTCTAAAATTGGGCTGGCTATACTTTTTCGGATTCTACTTGTAACACTAAACAAAAAATATCCCTAGGAATATTGCTGATGATATAGTAATTCTAGCCGAGAATAAAAAGGATTTAGAAGAAACAATGAACGGCATAGATGAAGTCCTACGCAAGAACTATCGCGTGAAAATAAACAAGAACAAAACAAAAGTAATGAAATGTAGTAGAAATAACAAAGATGGACCACTGAATGTGAAAATAGGAGGAGAAAAGATTATGGAGGTAGAAGAATTTTGTTATTTGGGAAGTAGAATTACTAAAGATGGACGAAGCAGGAGCGATATAAAATGCCGAATAGCACAAGCTAAACGAGCCTTCAGTAAGAAATATAAGTTGTTTACATCAAAAATTAATTTAAATGCCAGGAAAAGATTTTTGAAAGTGTATGTTTGGAGTGTCGCTTTATATGGAAGTGAAACTTGGACGATCGGAGTATCTGAGAAGAAAAGGTTAGAAGCTTTTGAAATGTGGTGCTATAGGAGAATGTTAAAAATCAGATGGGTGGATAAAGTGACAAATGAGGAGGTATTGCGGCAAATAGATGAAGAAAGAAGCATTTGGAAAAATATAGTTAAAAGAAGAGACAGACTTATAGGCCACATACTAAGGCATCCTGGAATAGTCGCTTTAATTTTGGAAGGACAGGTAGAAGGGAAAAATTGTGTAGGCAGGCCACGTTTGGAGTATGTAAAACAAATTGTTGGGGATGTAGGATGTAGAGGGTATACTGAAATGAAACGACTAGCACTAGATAGGGAATCTTGGAGAGCTGCATCAAACCAGTCAAATGACTGAAGACAAAAAAAAAAAATCCCTATGAAAAATGGCAATTTCTCCTTCGTGCTCCCCCTATCCTCCATTTTGTTATTCTTATATAAAAATTTATATCTCAAGTTCGGATAAAGGAACCGCATTATTAATAATTGGTAAGCGTCTTGATAATAAAGTTAAAAAATCAGGACTTAAATACCTTCGCAAATTACAAATTGCGGCGATTTTTATTTCTCAATCCGTTATATCTCCATAAATATTAGTTTTATCAAAATTTATGTTATTTTCTAAAAGATTAAACCTTGTATTTTTAATAAAATTTTTTAAATCGGTTAACAAACAGCCGAGTTACGGCAGAAAATTGATGTAATTTTGCATTTGTTCGCATTTCCTCCACTTTACGTTCAATTCGATTAAATATTACTTCCTTTTATTTGTTGTTAAGTATTGTAAATTAGCATCAAATTAAGTAATAATTTTTGTCACAATAAAGTTTAATATTAAATAGTTAAAATTTTTATTAAAATGTTTTCAAAATTTTATTCCGGGATCAAATCACACGAAAAAATTATTACGATACAAAAAATTTAGACTGGACAAGCTAGAATTTTTTTTTTACCACAAATAATTAATGACGTTCAAAATTCTGAAACCTGGAATATCTATGAAGGCTCTTTTACTCAACAGCAAAAACGAATCAATTACAAAACCCGTAGAAAATAATAAGCTGTGATAAAATTCAACCGATCAATATAAATCAAAGAAATTATCTTAAATGTTTTTTTTTATTTTATAATGAACGAAACTGACCATCGCTCTTCAGAACTAAAAGCCTAAATGTTACATTTAGACGTCATTTCTTTGGATTTTGTTCCTCTATCGTGTGCATTAAAATATTATTTTTGACAAAACATAGAAATAAAATTGCAAAATCGAATCGATTACTTCAAAAAATTTTATAAAAAAAAATAAGTACCGATAAAATTCAACCTACCGATAGAAATTTAAGAAATTTGTCATTCTTACATTTAGATCGGTTTCAGAATACGCCAACCGGCATTCGGAGTACTAGGAGTCTCAAGAAATTAAAAAAAAAATTGTAAAAAAAATTATTTAAATCTGAAAATTGTTATTCTAATATCGTATAAAAGTATCATTATTTTGGTACAGAAGTAAATAAAATATAACAAATTACAAATAATTTTATCCCGTACTTTACGCGAAAATGGATAGTAAATTTCTTCATGATTCATTTAATTCCTACTACGCGTCTTTCTCTAAAGACAATGTATATCTTGATATGATTGCAAAATGAAATATTTCCCCCCAAAAAAAATTTAAAAAAATAGAAAACCTTCGGGTGCAATAATATTCAACCAAACAGTAGAATAAAATAATAACCCTATTAGATTACAAAAAGCATACACAATCGCGATTTAAAACACTGCATGTAATTAATTATATACTGCAATCTTTTTAATAACTAAAACGTTGAACAATTTTCAACCGATCACGTTTTATGCAAATTCAGGGGTATTGGACTACAGGGATAGCTGGAAATGCAGAATCTCACCGGGATATAACGGAGCTGAGAACTAATCCTTATTATGGGATACACGCTTTCGGTAGTCGCTTCGGATAGAGAAGACGTGTAGCGGTTACACTTGCCTCGATTCCCCGTGCAACCAATCGTACTCGATAAAAGCTCATTCAACGTTTATCACTTAAGCTAAAAACTTTATTTCTACTGCGAAAAAACCAATTTTAATTATTTTTTTTTGTTCAATTAATTCATTACAGTTTTGGTTTAATGAAACTAATAAGAATAAAACTCTCACCAAATAAACACAACATTTTAGAGAAGAAACCAGAAAGTAAATATTATCGCTTAAAACTGTACTCAAAATCTCTTAGCGAGAGGAAACAGTTGCAAGAGTTATAACAATGATAGACGTTAATAAATAATCACTTGCAACAATATAGTCATTTCATAACCACCGCAAAAAGTCAATAATGATTATAATTTATTATATAATCACTTATTTGTTAAATATGTACTTTTATTTTATTTGTCAATTTTACTCAGATGAAAAAATAATAAACGAACAATTTTAGTAAAGGTTAGTATTTTCCTCGTTGAATTGAATGATTTGTACCAACGGTTTATTAACTATAATTATTTTTCTAAGATACATTACTTAATTTAAGAATTTTAATAAAAAAATGTTTTTATAAACTGATAGTTTGCTTTATTATATAAAAAGAATATATATGAAAAAAAATCATAATTACGTCACGGCTGAAGTGATATTTGAAAATAAAAATACGATTAAATACTTCGTATGATTAAAGGCGATATACTTTTAAACACAACTTCCGCATTCTAATTAGTTGTTAGCACATTGTACTCTGGGCAATAGTTATGTAAATGATTATATTACTGTAAGTGGTACATGATGGTATAACATATATTTTCTTTACCGCATTATTATTAATAATAATAAACTAAATTCTCATTCCCTGTTTTTTTCCCCCTATTTTTTTCCATTTTAATTCTGTATTATTCTCTGAAGAATACAACACAGATCTTGAGAGCTCTCAGGAGATCTTTGTGTTGTCACAGAGAGATCTGCACTTCATCAGAACCCACGAATAGATTAAGTTTTAATTAAAAAATATAATTAATAAAACTTAGCACCACAGTCGCTTAAAAAAACTGTATCGTATAATATCGGATCCTTTTAAAATAAAAACCAGAGTAAGTCGGGGAGGGAGACGGGTCTCTTCAATATTCTTCAATCTTGGTTTAGCTAAGGTCATCAAAGAACGGCGAAAAACACTAAAGACAACACAGTAAAAACAACTAGACTGGGAAATGAAAAAGATAAATTGGAAGTAGATTATTTTGTCTTTCTTAACGACCTACCCGTACTTTGGAAATGATTTTAACACGGCTAAATTAAAAATAGAAACCTTAAAGCAAACGATAAAAAGAACAAGAATTCAAATATTCCAAAAAAAAACTGAATGTACGACAGATACCGATATAAGAAGTAATCCTACTATTTTACAAACAAGATACGGTGAAATCAAAATTAGTTGACAAATTTAAATACCGACAAGAAATGTTACAAAATAATGGTATGGAAAAACTAAAAAAGACAGCTAAGTAAATAAAATGAATTTAGCGTATCGGGCGTCAAGAAATATCTACAATAAAAATAATATCCAATAACACAAAATTTAGGTAATACAACAATAAAACCTGAATATTTAAATCCCGTAGAAACAATGTCGTTGGCAAATAAATTAAGAATAGAGAAAATCTTTAAAAAAGAAAGGAAAATATTACATCCAAAGTGCAAAGATAATAAAAATATACTAACTCAAACGATGAGCTGCACCAAAACTTTGAAAAAATACAGACTCGATGAACAATTTAGATTCGGAGTAACAGTACAAGGTGAAAAGATAAAGATGCTACGTTTTGCTGATGATATAGTAATTCTAGCCGAGAGTAAAAAGGATTTAGAAGAAACAATGAACGGCATAGATGAAGTCCTACGCAAGAACTATCGCATAAAAATAAACAAGAACAAAAGAAAAGTAATGAAATGTAGTAGAAATAACAAAGATGGACCGCTGAATGTGAAAATAGGAGGAGAAAAGATTATGGAGGTAGAAGAATTTTGTTATTTGGGAAGTAGAATTACTAAAGATGGACGAAGCAGGAGCGATATAAAATGCCGAATAGCACAAGCTAAACGAGCCTTCAGTAAGAAATATAATTTGTTTACGTCAAAAATTAATTTAAATGTCAGGAAAAGATTTTTGAAAGTGTATGTTTGGAGTGTCGCTTTATATCATTAAAATGATAAATTTAATAATTTTTGTTTATTATAGATTCGTATAACACAGAGGTATCTGATTATTATCCAACTCCAATTTTCCGGATGTCCAGCAATCCATACAGCATACTACCGTACTAAACGTCTAAAACACTATTTAAAAAAATCTAGAATACTATTCAAATAAAACTTTACTTCAAAATGAAATGAATCTTTTTATGCATCTTTGTAATAATTTTATGCATCTTTTTAATCTACTTTCTTGCAATTCGTATAGGACAAAACATAAGTAAATTTATGTCTGTGTTAAATTAATTATAAAATTAAACTTCTGAAAAGTTGATGAAAATACATTAATTGATCGATTAATTGACCTAATGAATTGCATTTAGGGCAAAAAAGCTAATGTTTCATATGGTTATGGACTTGAGGGACAAAACCAATGCGATTGTAAGCAAATTATTTCTTTAAAACGATTACATCATAAAATGTAAGATTAAATCTTAAGATTTTTTACAGAAGAAATAGTTTTTTTAAACATACGTTTTGATTATCGATTGTCACCTAGTTTATTCTGCAAAAACTATTTTTTTCGAGTTTTGTAATTTATAAGAAATAATCTTTTTTTAAAAGCAATTTAACCCAATTTCTTTTCATGTGTTTTCGTAAGTTTTTCTTGAAATTCATTTATTTTTTTTATATTTTCATCTTTTTATTTAGGTTAATTAATATCGATTAAACATCAGAATGATGTACAATACGTAAGATAAACATTTTTAATTTTCCGGTCATCCAGATTTCTGATAATCTGTATTCGGTTTTGCTAAGATCAATCCGGATAATCGACGTTTCACTGTATTAACAGTACAATGTAAGTTGTACTTTTTTATTATACAGATGTAGCGTTGTACAAACTAAACTTATCATTTAAAAGGCTAATATGAATATTATTTTTATAGCGTAAACGTATTATAAGGTGAAATATATTTCACAGGATAAAAATTAAACTTATTTAACTATAAAACCTATTTAAAAGATTAATCACCATTTCAAAATAATATTCTAAATCTTAACTAACGTGCTTGTGTTTCATCGAAATAACGTTCCTTATTTTTATACTTTGTAAGTAAAATTAACACAATTTGAAAAACACTTTTTTATCTCTTTCATAAAATTAAAACAATAATAGTTTATTTTTAATAATTATCTAAAGAAAGTATAAAATTAAACATTTAAAAACTATATGTGCAGTTTTTAACTTGAGGAACCTTTAAAAGAGAAAAGAAAAATTATTACAAAAACCATTACGTCTAGACATTTATGCACTGTTAAAAGGTATTAAAAGAAAAAAAGTATAACATGTGATAATTCACCGGAAGTTTCTCTTTTAAAAAGAACTACTATTTTTACAAAAAAAAAAAAAAAATTAGTTTACGAGTGCATCTTTCTATTTATATCCGAATAAATTTAAGTTCATATTCCAAAATGAAATTTATGCTTTTTATTTTTAACGAAATTTCATTTTCGATAAGTAAACACAAATTTTATAATACGTAACATATAAGATTAATTATATAAAACAAAATTTATAAAAAATCCTGGAGTACAAATAAAGATTTTGCAATCAAATTTCTATTTAAAAATAAATTAATTTTTAAGAATTTAAGATAGAATTTTGAAAAAAAAAACTGTTGGTTCGTTATCGAAAAACAATTTATATTAAAATCTAGTCATTCAAACGGTTTAGGTTAATCGTATGACCCTTCTCAAAATCTAGGCTTCTATATTAGATGTATTTCCCTCATTTTTTAAATACCGGATGGGATAAATATCGTTTTCCCCATCGCTGATATGAAAACAGTTAATAGCATCATCTTCATAAATATTCAATATCGACTACGAACAAAATCCCTTGTAAACGTATACTAAATTAAGAATATTAAATTAAATAATCAACACCTACCCGATTTGTGCTGCCAATTTGTTTTTCTAAAATTTTTGTCCTGTAAGGACAACGCTTTGAATTGTTCAAAGCGTCCCTTATCCATTAGTTCAGGCTTAGTATAATTTTCCAGTTGAAAAAAACAATAACGATTGAGAATAAGAATGCAGATTAATAATTTTAGATTAAAATGTTCAAAGTAAACTGTGGATGAGTTCAATTAATAAGATTACTTAAAGGTATCAAATTGTAATGACTGTCAATGCAGTAGTTTAGACAATGAAACTGTTAAAAAATTACGGCTTTCTAGCTGATTTTCATAATTTTTCTTTATTTTTCATAATTTTTCATAATATTTCGATCGAGAAAATCCAAATATAAATTTTTAAAAATATTAACAAAAATAATTATTATTATTTATAGTTATTTAGGTATAAAGGTAATTTCATTATCAGTTCCCTATTACGACCTTCTTTTTCGTTTAAAAGATACAATAGTAAAATAACAAGGGTTATTTTTACAGACGTATAGATAAGCAAATACATTAATGTTCGCGTCAATTTATTACAGTTTCGCAAAAAAAGAAATTAATCAATAAAAAGTAGCTTAGTTAAACCGGAGAATATTTTGCGAGTTGTTGAAACTGCACTGAAATTGGAAGAATTAACGCACAATCAATAATGAAAGGGCTATGTTCGATTGGTTTTATTTATCTCTCTGCACAGTAAAAAATATACAATACGTAAACTGTGAATAAATATAACGAACGAAATATGATTCGTTGATAAGAATGAAATTCTGGAAAATCATTATTTAACTTTAAAAAAAAATCGCTAAAAAATTACTCAACACAATAATACATTTTTTTAAATGTAAAATGTAAAATGAAGAGTGGATTAAAGAAAAGTGTTCAGAAGTGGAAAGAGAAATGAACATTGGTAAAATAGACGGAGCATACAGGAAAGTTAAGGAAAATTTGGGGTACATAAATTAAAATCTAATAATGTGTTAAACAAAGATGGTACACCAATATACAATACGAAAGGTAAAGTCGATAGATGGGTGGAATATATTGAAGAGTTATACGGAGGAAATGAATTAGAAAATGGTGTTATAGAGGAAGAAGAGGAAGTTGAGGAGGATGAAATGGGAGAAACAATACTGAGATCTGAATTTAAGAGAGCATTAAAAGATTTAAATGGCAGAAAGGCTCCTGGAATAGACGGAATACCTGTAGAATTACTGCGCAGTGCAGGTAAGGAAGCGATTGATAGATTATACAAACTGGTGTGTAATATTTATGAAAAAGGGGAATTTCCGTCAAACTTCAAAAAAAGTGTTATAGTTATAATACCAAAGCAAGCAGGGGCAGATAAATGTGAAGAATATAGAACAATTAGTTTAACTAGTCATGCATCAAAAATCTTAACTAGAATTTTACACAGAAAAATTGAGAGGAGAGTGGAAGAAGTGTTAGGAGAAGACCAATTTGGTTTCAGGAAAAGTATAGGGACAAGGGAAGCAATTTTAGGCCTCAGATTAATAGTAGAAGGAAGATTAAAGAAAAACAAACCAACATACTTGGCGTTTATAGACCTAGAAAAGGCTTTCGATAACGTAGATTGGAATAAAATGTTCAGCATTTTAAAAAAATTAGGGTTCAAATACAGAGATAGAAGAACAATTGCTAACATGTACAAGAACCAAACAGCAACAATAACAATTGAAGAACATAAGAAAGAAGCCCTAATAAGAAAGGGAGTCCGACAAGGATGTTCCCTATCTCCGTTGCTTTTTAATCTTTACATGGAACTAGCAGTTAATGATGTTAAAGAACAATTTAGATTCGGAGTAACAGTACAAGGTGAAAAGATAAAGATGCTACGATTTGCTGATGATATAGTAATTCTAGCCGAGAGTAAAAAGGATTTAGAAGAAACAATGAACGGCATAGATGAAGTCCTACGCAAGAACTATCGCGTGAAAATAAACAAGAACAAAACAAAAGTAATGAAATGTAGTAGAAATAACAAAGATGGACCGCTGAATGTGAAAATAGGAAGAGAAAAGATTATGGAGGTAGAAGAATTTTGTTATTTGGGAAGTAAAATTACTAAAGATGGACGAAGCAGGAGCGATATAAAATGCCGAATAGCACAAGCTAAACGAGCCTTCAGTAAGAAATATAATTTGTTTACATCAAAAATTAATTTAAATGTCAGGAAAAGATTTTTGAAAGTGTATGTTTGGAGTGTCGCTTTATATGGAAGTGAAACTTGGACGATCGGAGTATCTGAGAAGAAAAGATTAGAAGCTTTTGAAATGCGGTGCTATAGGAGAATGTTAAAAATCAGACGGGTGGATAAAGTGACAAATGAAGAGGTATTGCGGCAAATAGATGAAGAAAGAAGCATTTGGAAAATATAGTTAAAAGAAGAGACAGACTTATAGGCCACATACTAAGGCATCCTGGAATAGTCGCTTTAATATTGGAAGGACAGGTAGAAGGGAAAAATTGTGTAGGCAGGCCACGTTTGGAGTATGTAAAACAATTTGTTGGGGATGTAGGATGTAGAGGGTATACTGAAATGAAACGACTAGCACTAGATAGGGAATCTTGGAGAGCTGCATCAAACCAGTCAAATGACTGAAGACAAAAAAAAAAAAAAAAATGTAAAATCATATACAAATCAATCAAACTGTACATTTCACAAACATAACATCAGTTAAGAATAACAGAGAAAAAAATTATAAGAGATCTTTCTATAAAGGTTTACATTTCCAATATAATAATATAATAAAAATAGATAGATAAATATATCGTTTTTGTAAAAGTCATTTTATTCTCATAAAATTAACAAAAGAAATATGAAACTTCTAAACTTTCTCTAAAAGATACGATCTCACAACAAATCCGTGATCTTAAAACTATTCCTAACAAATGGTACTTTTTATACGCGCTACAATAAAATATATTTATTGTGTCGAAGTCATAACCCTGCAACAGCGATCGGCAGTATGATACAAAAACTCCTATTCAAGATCAAAAATAAAATGTATCCTTTTTCCACATGGAAAAACGAAGAGTTAAATAATTTTTCCCATTATCTTTTTAATAATATACTTTAATACAAAAAAAAAAATTACAAACTATACTGCAATACATCTCTAAAAAGTATAACCATTAACAGCAGCATTAAAAGATAAACCTTATTATATACGCTATAATATAATAAACATACTTTTAAATGGTTTTAACACAACGTATACCATCTAATTAATTCATTTAAGTTAAAGCATTAATTTACATTTAGGTGATTTACTTGAATAATTAGTTGCCGTTATGTAGGCTATAATTGTTAAACTAATCCTAAATAAGCAAGGAAATTACTCCAACTTATAAAATCAATAAATTTAAATACACAGTAGATTTATTTTCAAAAATAAATAGCATTACTTAACCGTGTGATACGTTTATAATTTATTAGATAATTAGTTAACCGTGCAACGTAAAAGATTTTAAAATAATTTTGCGTATAAAAAATAATACTGATAAATTAGTCGGGATACATTTAAACTTTACTTTCAAGATATATCTCTTCAAATACAAAATGAAATTGAAAACAGCCGATAACGGAAAAAATTTCAAAAATTTACGTCAAAATGTTTCTTTTCAATGTCCTTTTAAAATGATATGTCACACCCCTAACTTTTCCATTTAAAAGATTTTGATTTGTCCCCTCTTGCTTAAGCGCGGTGAACTTATATCCAAAGATGGCTTTGAAGTAGGAACATTTTCTAAATTTCATTTTCCCATGTTTAACAGTTGAAAATCTATTTAAGTGTTGCCGTATTTTGTTAACAACCGGTATATTTCTACTTTAGATATTAAAATACTTTAAACTACAAAAATTTGAATTTTGGGGGAAAAGAGAATGAGATTCCTTTTTGATTTGCAGACAAGAGAGAATAAAAGGTGTTCATTCAGCTCTCTTCGAAACTCTTTGATACATCGAGTACGAGAGTTCGCTTTCCTGAGATTGACGCATTAATGATTTACCGGCAGACCGCGGAAGTCTCCCGTCGACCAGATTGACCGAGATGTTTTCCGGTTTCACTCAGAAAATTACCAGTTTTTTCTCTCTTGCGGACTAACGCCAGTATTGTAATCCTGTCTGTTCTAACACTAAATCCTATAAGGTATATCCTAAGGCCTATGCGTTACTACGATCGAATTTGTTATCCAGTAATGTTTCACGATGAATAGACCGATGCACTTGTGTATATTGCATTTGCATCGCAACGACACCTTTATAAAGAATAAAAAGCAAACAACTGATATTTGCATCATCTCCCGAAACATAAATGAAACAACAATAAATTAGCAGCTATTTTAATGAATTAATTAAGAAAAATGATAATTTTTATACGAATAATTTCTCTTTTTTAAATTAATTACGCGATAAAATCTTTTATTGTATAAAAATTCATGAAACAATACACATGGAATCGATACGTTTCACTAGTCAAGACAACGGTTCTACATCATGTAGAATGTGTTTGTGGTTAATTATTTGCGTTTAAATAAAACCAGTTCTGAAGTAACATTTATCTTATAAATATTTTATAAACTACAAGGGCTAATTATCCGTTATTCGCAAAAGAAAATACTAAATTTTTAAATATCATAGTACAACCGGTGTAATTTTTACACCAAAATCAATTTTAGTTTTTATTTGATGGAAGAACATGCGAGTAGATATCTCATTTTATAAACTTGGTCTTCACATGACGCTTTTAAATTACACTTTTCCAGTATTCTAGGAACATTAAAAGCAAACTAATAAAATCCACGATTAACTTGTTTCATTTTTTTTTGTGATTTACAGAGAAATCTTAACTTTTTCAGATGTCTTGAGAGTTTCTTTCCAAAATTGTTTTTTATTTTTTTATAATGCAAAAATTATATTCCCAATTACAAAAACTATTAACTACACCTTTACACTTTTAGGAGTATTTTAAGGCGAAATTTCGAGTTAAATTTGTAAGGGAAGATTGAAAGTTGGAATTATTTTGTCCTGAATTTCAAGCTTCTACAAGAACTGGTTGATCCATATGAACACATAGATTTAGAGAACTATTGTTTTGCATATGCAGTTTCTAACCGTAAAATGCTGCTCCTGATATCTAAAGTCTTCTGACCCCGACACTAAATTTAATAATAAATAAATAAATCTTATATTCTGATCGGTACATAATAATATATTACATAAATCACATCAGGAATGCAGCATTTGTCTAGAAGGGAAAATATGATGGTAAAACCACGATCACAGCAGCATCACAAAATAAACAATTAATTGAAAACTAAGAAAGTAGATACGATTAAAGCCCATATTAATTATTTAAGATATAAACGCACGAGATAGTATTAAGATACGTATAAGAAGATCCTTTTTTTCCATCTGTAATTTCCCCACCCGGACACGCAATTAAGCATAAACTCAGCTCCAGGAGTTGCCTTCGGCTCAAACTACCTCGGAAGGACTCAAGGCTCCGCCCAGGCTGCCTGGATTCGGTCTTTTTGCAAGCCACGCCTCAAATGAGGAGTTCCAAAAAGGGAACTTCCCACCGGGACTCCGGTCTTACATTTCCCCCAATGGCATCTCAAAGGAGTCCCCACCCGATCATTGAAACTGGAAGACAAAACCGAAGCCTCCCGCTCTTCCCGGGTGGAGCCGTCCCTCAAAGACACCATGAAGTTACTGTGAAGACCCAACTCCTGGTGCATATGGACCCGTTTTTCATCCTCGACCTCCGGGCGCATGCCCGTACAACTTGCAGTCTGTACATCGAGGCTCCTGTTAATAACCTTTACGTATATGGCCTTTTTTTTTTTTTGTCTTCAGTCATTTGACTGGTTTGATGCAGCTCTCCAAGATTCCCTATCTAGTGCTAGTCGTTTCATTTCAGTATACCCTCTACATCCTACATCCCCAACAATTTATTTTACATACTCCAAACGTGGCCTGCCTACACAATTTTTCCCTTCTACCTGTCCTTCCAATATTAAAGCGACTATTCCAGGATGCCTTAATATGTGGCCTATAAGTCTGTCTCTTCTTTTAACTATATTTTTCCAAATGCTTCTTTCTTCATCTATTTGCCGCAATACCTCTTCATTTGTCACTTTATCCACCCGTCTGATTTTTAACATTCTCCTATAGCACCACATTTCAAAAGCTTCTAATCTTTTCTTCTCAGATACTCCGATCGTCCAAGTTTCACTTCCATATAAAGCGACACTCCAAACATACACTTTCAAAAATCTTTACCTGAGATTTAAATTAATTTTTGATGTAAACGAATTATATTTCTTACTGAAGGCTCGTTTAGCTTGTGCTATTCGGCATTTTATATCGCTCCTGCTTCGTCCATCTTTAGTAATTTTACTTCCCAAATAACAAAATTCTTCTACCTCCATAATCTTTTCTCCTCCTATTTTCACACTCAGTGGTCCATCTTTGTTATTTCTACTACATTTCATTACTTTTGTTTTGTTCTTGTTTATTTTCACGCGATAGTTCTTGTGTAGGACTTCATCTATGCCGTTCATTGTTTCTTCTAAATCCTTTTTACTCTCGGCTAGAATTACTATATCATCAGCAAATCGTAGCATCTTTATCTTTTCACCTTGTACTGTTACTCCGAATCTAAATTGTTCTTTAACATCATTAACTGCTAGTTCCATGTAAAGATTAAAAAGTAACGGAGATAGGGAACATCCTTGTCGGACTCCCTTTCTTATTAGGGCTTCTTTCTTATGTTCTTCAATTGTTATTGTTGCTGTTTGGTTCCTGTACCCACCCAATGTGAACACGCTCATCAGACATCAGTTTGTCCGTAAGGACGGGCGGTACAGGTAATGTTACTACTTACGTCGAGCCGTAAGTCGGCCGCATAGATAAAATATCTATAGTGACCGACTCACAGATTATTTTACGAATTTCCCTGAGAAACTCATCCTGCGTCGTGAGAGCATCCACGTCCTTAACAAGTGAACCTTCCTACCACCCCTTCTAGCCAGGGCCTTAGTAGCATACTCCAATTGGAAATAATATAAAAAATAATTATTAAGTACATCACAATTCAGAAGGGTTTAATGAAAATTATTTAAGCTCATATTATGTACACACCTTGAGTGGGTTGTAAAAAATTTAGGGTATTTTTAAAATATTTTTCGTTAATTATTTAAAAATTCATAGACGCTAAATCTGAACATTTTTGTATCGGCCAACCTTCAATTATTAACCTAAATATAGGTTAAACACACAGACAAACGAATTTAATTTATCCCCTACAAACTTTCCCTTTTGTAATAATATATTAGAGAAAGTACAGTGTTATCATAATTAACTAGAAAAAATAAATAATAAAAAAGTGATAAAAGGAAATTAAAACCTAAATTACCAATAACGTTTACACCCAATAACATTTAAAAAATAGTAAATTAGGTAAGTGATATCTAAGTGTACAATTAAAACTCAACTCGCTACAGTAAAAATATGGTAATTATGATAGAATTATCGGTAAGCATTACATCCAATAGCATTTAAAAAAAAAATAATTAATTAGGTAAGTGATATCTATGTGTATAATTAAAACCACCCTCATTATAGTAAAAATATGGTTACTGTCATAGAAAGGCAGCTAAGAGTAACTAATGATTGTACAGCGTAAAATATATAAAGAATAGACTGGATATAAAATAATTAATAATTTTTAAAAAATCACTTAAGATAAGAAAGTACTAAAATTTCAGGGAAAGTATTTAATTTACAAACATAATGAGAAAAATTATGAATTTTTTTCTTATTAAACAGATAAAAGATAAATGATTTTCATAAATCATGCACAAAAATAAAATTATTAAATAAATAAATAAACGTGAAATAATTTTTCTTCTTCTAAAACTAGGTAAAATATTGCATAACTCAAGCTGTTTACAACGGAGAATTTTATTAATAAGCATATAAATGCATATTTAAATTTAAAATAAACAGTGGAAATAACAGCGTTTTGTATTTCACAACTGGAATATCTGGTTTTATATCCATTAGAAGTCAATTTTTAGTAACTAAAGGATTGTAGTTTCTCCTTCAATTATAGTACGGTATACCTTGAAATGTATAACATTTAAAAGTTTCACGCGAGCCTATCAAAGAAATAACAGTAACCTATTTAAATAGATAAAAAGGATGTTTCATTTATGCAAATTTTTTTTTCAACACAATCATAACAATGGAAAGTACAAAAAGAGTGAATCGCTGACTTTCATGGACCTACAGGCATCGTACCAAGAATACGGGTACGCACACGTAAACCTGTTCTCATCAGTTATTCCCAGCTATCTCTTTCCTCCCATACCGATTTAATTAAATAAATTTTCGCTTCGACCTTAAATATACTTAATTATGAGTAAGTAAAATCGAATAGTTATTTTTTTTTTTTTAAGGTTAATGAAAATTTATGTAAAATTTATTGCCGACCTCCGCGGAGGAGTGGTAGCGTTACTACCTTTCATTCGGTAGGCGCTGGGCTTAAATTAAATCCAGGTCAGTCGTTGGAATTTTCCAACCGCTACAATAATTAACCTCTCATTAGCGGCTGTAATGAAGTAATTAGAGTATATTCGCCTAAGAAAGGAAATAAATAAGCAAATATAATATATTTACACCTGAAATTAACTAATATAAATTACATTCTAGTAAATTTTAACCACGTCAGCGACTTTTTTCCATCAAATAATCCGCTACACTTTAATTGAAACCCCGTTGCTTTTTTCGTTTAAAACACATCAAAATATAAAATAATTCTTTTGAACATCAGTTATGTGAAAATGCAGAGAGCCACATTTTCCCTATCTCCGTTACTTTTTAATCTTTACATGGAACTAGCAGTTAATAATGTTAAAGAACAATTTAGATTCGGAGTAACAGTACAAGGTGAAAAGATAAAGATGCTACGATTTACTGATGATATAGTAATTCTAGAGAGTAAAAAGGATTTAGAAGAAACAATGAACGGCATAGATGAAGTCCTACGCAAGAACTATCGCGTGAAAATAAAAAAGAACAAAACAAAAGTAATGAAATTTAGTAGAAATAACAAAGATGGACCACTGAATGTGAAAATAGGAGGAGAAAAGATTATGTAGGTAGAAGAATTTTGTTATTTGGGAGGTAGAATTACTAAAGATGGACGAAGCAGGAGCTTCGTCCATCTTTAGTGATATGGAATGATATGGATGACATGGAAGTGAAACTTGGACGATCGGAGTATCTGAGAAGAAAAGATTAGAAGCTTTTGAAATGCGGTGCTATAGAAGAATGTTAAAAATCAGATGGGTGGATAAAGTGACAAATGAAGAGGTATTGCGGCAAATAGATGAAGAAAGAAGCATTTGGAAAAATATAGTTAAAAGAAGAGACAGACTTATAGGCCACATACTAAGGCATCCTGGAATAGTCGCTTTAATATTGGAAGGATAGGTAGAAGGGAAAAATTGTGTAGGCAGGCCACGTTTGGAATATGTAAAACAAATTGTTAGGGATGTAGGATGTAGAGGGTATACTGAAATGAAACGACTGGCACTAGATAGGGAATCTTGGAGAGCCGCATCAAACAAGTCAAATGACTGAAGACAAAAAAAAAGAACATCAGTATACCGAGCTCGACGGAATACAGTGGTTATTCGCCGCTAAAAATGAGAAATGTACTTTGAAAACCGGTGCTATATAATGATCATCGTTACTCTAATTAGTAACTTGTGTCGCTAAGACCTAAGGTATTTTAACGGCTTAAAACCATAAGCAGCAAATTAATGTAATCTTTACTATTGAGAAACACTGAAATAAGATCACACAAATTATAGACTTCTTATTACGAAGTCGGTTACAGCTAATTGTAAAGCGCTTCCTCGATTTATATTCCAGCTTTTTTAAATAATTAATCGAGCTGATTAGTTTGAAAATTTCAAAGTAACGGATGATAATCAATTTCAAAATGATGAAAAATGAGTTTAAATTCGTTCTACTCTTCATTACCGATTTATTATAGAAAAAAAATGCTAAAAAAAATGTACAATTCTTATTTGTTACAGTAAGAAAGCAGAGAACAAAAGAAAACTAATTACGTCAGAAAACATGTACACATAAACGAGATTAACCGCTGATAAATGTACAGGATAAACTAGCAGACATGATCGTTAAAGAAATAAAGCGTTGGAACGACGTAAATAAACCAGATGTAAAATAATGAACCGCACCGTTAATAATTGAACAGGTTTATTATTTTTTGGTTTTTCATAAAATTTACTTTTAACATTTTTTACTTTGTTAGATAAAAATAACAATGAAATTATGTCACTAGTATTCGGTTCCGTAGGGGACTTCGATCACTAAACCCCCCGTTGTGTACGTTATCGTCACGGTTATGAGAATAATACCGATAAAATCTGCAAATCAACTCATTTGAAAGGCGCTGTTGTAGGCTATTAGACTGCTTAAAAAAACTTTAAATTGAGGATGGACTCCGTTCAACAATGCTTCATGTACCTTCGGCGGTTCTTGAATTGAGGTAAATGAACCTTTCCTGACGCACAACATATCTCTTTTTGTTCCCCCTTTTCAATTCCGAAAATAATAATACGAACACACTTCTGTCATGGTGCCAATGTATCCTTGATCGGCGTACTTAATCTATACAAGCTGTTTCTAAACTTACGCTACTACGGTTCTCAACAGTGAGGAATTTAACTGCAAGTCGCGTTGCAAATTCATTGCAGCTCGAGTCAGCAAGAGCGGTACCGCTCTTGGTGAGCAGCTAACCGAAAATCACGCACTTCAGTTGTTTCAGAGGATCCGAGAAACTCTCATTCTTTTAGCAGACTTTGAATAATAAGAAAGGATACTTCTGTTTCTTGAAGGCATATTTTTTTTAACTTTTGACAATCCAATATCTACAGCGAAAATAAACGACCAAACCCCGTAAAAGTTTGCTAAACGTGCTAATTTAATCTTATTACAATAATAATAATTTTATATTAATCAGTACAATCATAATAATATACTAGTCAGGGGGCTCGACGCACTCGTTATCCTCACGGCTAGGAGAATGAAAAATATTTTACAGATATTCATTAAAGAAAAAATAATTAGTTATTTCATTATACGATTAATTTTTGTTTATTTAATGAATATCTTTAATATTTTAACTCCAAGGAGGAATAGACCCTCGATCTACGGCTTAAAACCTTTCCTGTGAAAATACGAATTTATCCTGAACATCTGATAACAATCGGTCGGTTAGTTCTCGCACGATGCTGTTGCATACAATCAGACAGACAGATCCACAAACTTTTACATTTATATATAAGATTTAAAAGCATATAGATTTTAACTTAGAGATCTTTTTCTTTTACCGCAGCGCTCCCTGGTGGCCTATAACCTATAACCGATAAAACTTATCGAACAACCTGCTCTGAGGCGATACTTATGTAATGCAAAAAACCGTATCAAAACAGGCCCAGCCGTTTTAGAGAAACATATCTACTGCAGCGTTCATTGGTGCCTGTAACCGTATATCGAAATAGGTCCAGTAGTTTTTGAGGAAAATGGTAGCGCGCACACACACACACACACACAACCTCTTACTCCAAACGCATATACCGTCTTCGTTCTCTCGTGGGTAAAAAGGAAAAAAAAGATAAAATTAAAAAAAAAGGATTGCAACAATTTATTTTTCCGTACAATTTTAAAAGATTTTTTTTTAATTTTGTCTAATTTTTTTTGAAAAAATGTACTCTCCTGTTGATAAATCATAATATGTTTGAAAAAAAAGACACAAACGAAACGGAGTAAAATGAACTAAAACCGGATTTCAAATCAAAATTAAAATTAATAATTATATTCTTTCTGAACGTTGGCAACATTCTTTTTTAATCAATTCTTTCAATCTTTAAAACTTTAATCAAAGTTAATGAATAAAAACATTACCTGTAAATAGCTATTTGCTCCTTTTAATTAGTATCAAGCTACACGCATTTCTCTTATATAAAAACGGCTATAGCTTGGTTTTTCCAAATGTTCACGTATTACTCAGAAAAAAAAAGATGATTTTTATATTGAACATCTTTTGTGCTATTTATTGTAGATTCTTTTTACCGCTAGGCTAAAATTTGACTTCAACTATTGTTCCGATTTTTTGTATCCGGTTCATTTGTATCAACGTGTCTCAAATGAAACTGCCGGGTATTCTATTTCAACCGGGTTCAAACAATTTGCTGCATATCATATTTTAACATTTTTTGGGGCTCCGTCTCGACATACAATTTACAAAAAAATCTATGAAGTTATTGATTATTATATCTGCAAAAACTTCTGTTGAAGACTTTTTTGAAACGTAGAGCAGGAGCTAAACGAGCTTCTTTTCAAAATTTAACGTTTTCTGTTAAAATTTATAAAAAGAAAAAAACAGCTGAAATAAAAATAAAAAAAATTGCAACAATTTCTTTTCCGTACAATTTATTAAAGATTTTGTGAATCTTTTTTTTTTTTAACTGAAAATCCATTTCTCTCTTGTTGATAAAACTTATTTGTATTTTTAGGGCGCAAGAAAAATATTGCATCTTGTTACAGAAACCTTAATTTTATTTATTTATTAAAATATATTGCCTCATGAGAGACTGTAAGCCAAATTAAAGTCTTTTTAATTGTTAATTTACGGTTTTTTTCAGTTCCAGACGATTCCGGAGACAGAATCCCAACGATGAAATTACAACAGTAACACGTATTCAAATCCATTAAAAACTGAATATTTAAGGTGAAAAGAAAATACTTTTTATATATCTATTTCTCGAAAAATATTATTATTTTGTTTAAATCATACTTTTAAATTTGAACATTGATTCCTCGTTACGCTTTGATTTTTTCTTCCTTTATTATTTTAATTCGTCATTAATTGTAGAAGGAACAACATAAATTAAATACGGTTAGAATTCAATTCGTTAAAACTTCTTGTTTTAGCCTCCGAGATCACCGTTACGTATTGTTTCAGAGGATTATATGAAATTACAACTTTGTAGCGCGTGAAAATGCCATGCTTGACCGGAATTCGAACCCGGGATCTCCGAATGAAAAGCCGAGATGTTACAACTCGCGCCACGGAGACCGGCAATTCATAAATACGGGTACTTAAGCAACGTCTGCTACTTTTGTATGTCCAAATAAAATAGATAATTCTAAACATTTGATTAAAATCAAAATTATACAACTAAAAAGTCCTAAAAAAATCCGAATAGAAGCAAGAAAGATATGATATTTTCTCATACTGGTCAAAAATAGCTCATGTATGTTAACGTAAGCAGTTAAAACTTTTAAATATCATTTATACATTATTTACGTACCCCTACTTACATTCGAGGAACGTTCAACTTACATTCAAGGAATAATAAAAAAAAATTAATTCAATATTCGTTGAAATTTAGCTGTTTTTATTTCCTATAAGCAAATTCCTTCATAGAGGCCTCCTCTATGAATCATGAGACCTTGCCGTTGGTGAGGGGGCTTGAGTGCTCAGGGATACAGAGTAGCTGGACCGAAGGTGCAACCATATCGGAGAGGTATCTGTTGAGAGCCAGACTAAGGAATGATTCCTGAAAGAGGGCAGCAGCTCTTTCAGTAGTTGCTAGGGGCGTGAGTCAGAATGACTTAAACGGCCATATTAACATCACTCAGTCCTCTGAGTACTGCGCAGCTGAAAGCAATGGAAAACTACAGCTGCTTTTTTTCCAAGAAAATGTGGCTCTCTGCATTTTCATATAGCAATGATGGAGGCGCCTTCCTTGGTAAAATATTCCGGAGGTAAACTAGTCCCCCGTTCGGATCTCCGGGTGGGGACTACTAAGGAAGGGGTCACCAGAAGATTAAAAAAAATTGTGTAGGCAGACCACGTTTGGAATACGTAAAACAAATTGTTAGGGATGTAGGATGTAGAGGGTATACTGAAATGAAACGACTAGCACTAGATAGGGAATCTTGGAGAGCTGCATCAAACCAGTCAAATGACTGAGGACAAAAAAAAAATAAGCAAATAAGAAAATAAAAATGAAAAAATACAAAATGGTACAGGAATGAAATGCAGTTGATTTTTTAAACGATGAAAGGTCATAATCGTGAAGGTACAACATAATGACAATGTAATTCTTTAATTGTTCAATTACTAACACAGAAACTTTAAAGACGTTTAATGAAAACGATATATATTTACTTGATTTGATACTATCAAAAGAAAATATAAAAAGTAAGATATTACTAGATGAAAGAGTGTTATTTAAAACTTGCTATACCCTCGGTATCTATAAAAAGAGTTATTCGACCGTAAATAAATAAATAAAAATGAAAAAAAAAGAACAATAAAGTAATATTTTCAAAATACCACGAAGGTATTTTGTAAATTTCCATAAATAATCTACGTAGAACTCATTTAACGTCAATCGATTATAAAGAAATACAAACAATGGGATGTCGTTTATCCGAAATACACTTAAGAGAATCCATGATAATCAGTATCGTACGATATCTAATAAAACGTAGGAAATAAACACGATTGCAAGCGCCGACTTGAAAAAACATATACGAGTAGATATAGAATAATGGAACGCTATTAAAATACTAAAATACAGTCTATTAAAATAGTGTATATAATTCTTATTTCGACTGTCAGTTTGGATACGAATTAAACATTTTTTTTTTTGGTAAAACTTGAACCTAATTAATTATATTACTATCCAAAACCAGACCGTCTGTAGGGAAATCGATACAAGATATAAATCGTTCCGAAAATGGTGTATCTATTCTTAAAAATAATAAAACATTATATAAATAAATAAAAAAATAATAAAATAGACTGATATCCCAGGCCTATTAGGAAAAGTGAGGAGTGAAGTAGTTTACAGTTTTCTAATCACGCTGGGTCAAATATACTGTAGCTAAACATATAAGGTAATACACCATCACTCGCTGTAGCCGGCTGTATAGTGGATATACGTAGCTCTTAGAAAAATCAATTCGAATTGCTCTTATACCTTTGGTGATTTACATACTTCCCTAAAGCAAATATTGTACAGCGACGGATTAATATTTATTCTCTTGAGAAACAGCCCGATATATTATATTCTCAAAACGGTAAGATATACAAAGTGTTTCAGGGCGTTTCTGATATACTTTATAGGCGTATTACTCTTATCAAAACAAAAGTAAAAATTAATATAAAGAAAGATGTAGAAATGTTTTGTTTTCGAGTTACAGCTAGCGAAAAATTTCGCCCTCAAAAGGTCAAATAACAATATAGTAAAACTTCTACGACACAAGCGATTAAACAAAATTAGCGAGTATGGTGTAATATTACATTTTTTTTTGTCTTCAGTCATTTGACTGGTTTTATGCAGCTCTCCAAGATTCCCTATCTAGCGCTATTCTTTTCATTTCGGTATACCCCTTATATCCTACATCCCTAACAATTTGTTTTGCATACTCCAAACATTGCCTGCCTGCACAATTTTTTCCTTCTACCTGTCCCTCCAATATTAAAGCGACTATTCCAGGATGCCCTAATATGTGGCCTATTAGTCTATCTTTTCTTTTAACTATATTTTTCCAAATGCTTCTTTCTTCATCTATTTGCCGCAATACCTCTTCATTTGTCACTTTATCCACCCGTCTGATTTTTAACATTCTCCTATAGCACCGCATTTCAAAAGCTTCTAATCTTTTCTTCTCTGATACTCCGATCGTCCAAGTTTCACTTCCATATAAAGCGACACTCCAAACATACACTTTCAAAAATCTTTTCCTGACATTTAAATTAATTTTTGATGTAAACAAATTATATTTCTTACTGAAGGCTCGTTTAGCTTGTGCTATTCGACATTTTATATCGCTCCTACTTCGTCCATCTTTAATAATTCTACTTCCCAAATAACAAAATTCTTCTACCTCCATAATCTTTTCTCCTCCTATTTTCACATTCAGGGGTCCATCTTTGTTATTTCTACTACATTTCATTACTTTTGTTTTGTTCTTGTTTGTTTTCACGCGATAGTTCTTGCGTAGGACTTCATCTATGCCGTTCATTGTTTCTTCTAAATCCTTTTTACTCTCGGCTAGAATTACTATATCATCAGCAAATCGTAGCATCTTTATCTTTTCACCTTGTACTGTTACTCCGAATCTAAATTGTTCTTTAACATCATTAACTGCTAGTTCCATGTAAAGATTTAAAAGTAACGGAGATGGGGAACATCCTTGTCAGAATCCGTTTCTTATTACGGCTTCTTTCTTATGTTCTTCAATTGTTACTGTTGCTGTTTGGTTCCTGTAAATGTTAGCAATTGTTCTTCTATCTCTTTATTTGAACCCTAATTTTTTTAAAATGCTGAACATTTTATTCCAGTCTACGTTATCGAATGCCTTTTCTAGGTCTATAAACGCCATGTTGGATATACATACTTGGATATGCATATGTTGGATATACATAACAATATTACATAAAAAATTAAACAAAAAATAATGGGTCCGAGATTGAATCTAAGTATTTTTGAGAGATTTATTGTAAAACACAAAAATCGGAGTTCAAAATGACCCGTTTTTACGTTTGCCGTAAATTGAATGCTAATAACCAAGTTTAATTTATCAAGATATTCAGAATCTTTAATTTTCAATGAAAATAGATTTCAAAAAGCTTATTCGGTTTCTATTGGCTTTAATTACATCAGTTTTGTCACAATTAAATTCTCTACAAAATTTATCTTTACCTTTTATTTGATTATTGGCAAATTAATTATTAAAACGGGCGCTTTTGGGTTTCATTTTAGTAAATTTTTCATTTGTAACGTAAAAGTTTTAGTGTAGCATTATTTTATGTTTAGAGGGGAAAAATCTTTCGCTAGCTGTAAATCAAACAGAAAACGTTTCCGGGCCGATGTTTATATAAACTATTTTCATCATTTACAGAGTGAATCACGAAGTTCTCCCGGGACTTTCATAATCTATTCTACTCGAGAAAATAATAGAAAAAGTTCATAATAAATATATGTCCTAAAATGCTTCATTTATGAGTTACGGCTAGTGTAAACCTCGCTCGGATTTCAGTTACCCCGGTGAAATGAGTTCGTACTGACATTTTTAGGACGTTAATTAAGCGACAGAATTAGTGATTTCTTACGGTTTTTGACCTGAAAAATCAAATAAAATAGGTTCCAGAAGCGCATATGCAGTAGATTTTGAGAAATCCTGGACAAAAACGAATAAAATAGAGTAAATGTTTTTGTTTTTTTACATTTGACGTACAATAACTTGTTAAACTGATAATAAACTGTTGGCCAGTGTGTAGTCTTCTGTGGTGTTATATGGAGTTCCTGTATGGCTGGGAGCGTTGTCGAGGGCAAGGAACGTGAGGCGTTTGGTTATGCAACAACGTAGGCTGAACATATGTGTCATCGCAGGGTATCGTACGACCAGCGCCGAGGCGGCTTCGGTTATAGCTGGAGTACCGCCCATAGATTTACGAGCGCAAATGAGAGTGAATGGAGTGGACAGAAAGGAGGCAATTGAAGGTCTCTACATGGCTTGGAGTGACAGATGGCGAGATTCGGACAAAGGAAGGTGGACCTATGGGCTAATACGAGACGTCAGGAACTGGGTGGAGCGAAAGCACGGTAATACAGGCTACGAATTCACTCAGTTCCTGTCTGGACATGGATGTTTTCGAGACTACCTGTACAGGATGGGTAGATGCGATACAAGTCGCTGTCACGATTGCGGCGGACTGGATACATTCCGATATAGTATTTTTTTGTCCGAGATGGCGCAACTTCCGCGTAGTGCTTGAGGGTCATGGTGTGGAGGGGGCCAACAATATAATCGAGGTAATGCTCAGCGATAGCAACAAGTGGGACTGTGTCTCGGCTACGATCGCATCAATGATACGAGGGAAGGCCAATGAAGAGAGGCAGCGACAGGCTGAGTTGATGCGAATCTATGGAGGCTTGGAGTTCGATGACGGGTGATCAAGGGAGGCCAGTTTCTGGTGGTTGTCGGCGGGGGCTCCTCGGAGTCGTCGCTCGTCGATCGCTCCCTGAGGACGCCTTCCGGTCACACGGATTCGGATAGTGGAGTGCCTGAGTGATCATGCAGGGGCTGTACATACCATATGGCTTAGATTCGGCCCCTGCATGGTAGAAGGGGAGGTTTTTTAGCGGGTGAGAGCCCCGCACTGCCGTCAGTACGGGCTGGCAGAGCTTTTTCCTCCGCTACGGAAAAAAAACCTGATAATAAACAAATAAAACGTTTAAACGCGTAGAAAATTTAACTGTTAACAAAATGTTAGATAAGTTGAATAAAGCAAAGAAAAATAAAAAAAATTCAATTTTATTTGGCGGGCAGAAGAAAATTGAGTGAGATACGTCTACTTGAATTTTTTTTGTTCATTTTTTACGTCTTGAATTAGTTTCTTAAGTTTAGCCAACAACTTCCGGGACAGCATCTTTATAAAATAACTGAAAACATAGTTCTGGAAATGTTTCGTTAGCGAGTGCCGGCTGGCGAAAAATTTCGCCTTGATTTCTGCGCCTTGTAAAATTAAGCTGTGGTTTTATATGAAATCTGATCAGAAAAAAAAAGAAATAGCTTGCAGAACTACACTTTCCGTAGTTTTCGAGAAATTTGGAGTAAAAGACAAAGATTGGGGTCGAAAAACACGCACACAATTTTATGTTCGCCTTAAAATGCCTTTGTTAAACGGGTAAACTAGTGCGATAAGAAATTTTTTTGGTACTGGTTAGTATTGCCAACTTATGAAATAGATTATTTCAAACAAATTTACGGAAAATTAATTTTTAATTTGCTTTAAATAAGAGTACGTCTAATAAATTCTTAAAAATGATAGAAATGCTTAAAATAAAAATAAAAAAATACTAAAATTACTAAAAAACCAGTTCTGCCACCTATTATTTTTTTAGCTCATATTTCATATAAAATCAATAAATTTACCCCTTATTTTGGGTCCCAAGGATTTAAGTCTGGTTTAATTTTACCGAAAGCGCAGAAATCATGGCCAAATTTTCCGCCGGCTGACAATCACTAGCGAAGCGTTTTCGAACCTATGTTTATATAAACTTCCTTCTTTACTTTCACAGTAGAACATATCATTCGTAGTATTATTATCTATTTTTTTTTTTTTTTTTTTTTTTTTTTTTTAAATAATAAGTTGCTATAAAATATTATAAAGCTTACGTTATTATTGAATCATTTGCAAATCAGTAAAACTTTAATAATCGATTATTTCTGACTTGAGATTATCAATTTTACTTGAGATAACTTTGAACGTATGAAAATTCTTGATCAGTTAATAATAGTTAAATCAGGACTATTAGCGAAGAAGTTAGGTTCCGCTAAAATATTTAGTTTGAAAGATTTCAATATTATATCGAAACAAGAAAGTCATTAAATTACATACGCGCGCGCGCACATATATACATATTTTATCTTTTGTTATTTTATACATATCTTATTGTTGGACAGAATGAATAAATAAATAAATATCCATTTTACTCGCACGAATTGTTTTATTTGACGTCGACTAGACTCGTTTTTCAAGAGCAGAATCGACTGTACAATATACGATCAAGAAAACGTTCAGTCTAAAGAAAGATATTGTAAGGAGTAGAAAGAGACTATTTGACATCAAATAAAACAACATAAGTCGGTAAAATTTGTATTAAGTTATCGTTTATAAATGTGAGAAATCTAAGTTTACTATAAATAACTAACACAATCTTATAAGTATTTTCATTACTAAAATGAATCGTTTATGAAAACGGAAATGTTACTGAAATTTTAGAACGTGAATTAAACGATTTGAACGGTTTGTTGCAGAAACGTAATTAGTTAGATTAAAACATAAGTAATGGAAATGCGATTTAAACCAGTAACACATAAGTCGTATAACTTTATTTAAATAGACAGAATTAATGTCAAGATTTTACATAAATCAAAATACTAAAGTTGAATGTATAAAAAATTCCAATCTGCAACTACGTTGCGATTCCAACTTGCAACATTTAAAATTATCTTTTTCTTTCTTTAAAATTACCACCGGTGATTTTTTTGTACATTTGTTAATTTAATATTATTACACATTAAAATTAAATAAAATTACATATTTATTATTTAGAATAACAAAAAATATGAACAAAAAAAGATTAAAATACTGTACAGGATGATTAAAATAGGAAAGTAGATATTTCAAAGGCTTATAAGCTTATTGAAAAGAGGAATATTAAGCGTAAAAATATGAAACTCTATAAAAAGGTCTATACGTAAAAATGTAGAGCGCAAATAAAATATGAAAGGGATACTAGATGTTTTAGCGAACAATCTATCTAAAGTAAAAGTTATTAAGAAAATATTTCATATTACTAGAAGTGCAACATGTTTTTACGAACACACCTATAGAATTTAGAGCAGAGCACAGTTATAGCCCGTTTATAGTTTTACATAGAAATTTTTAATATCTGAAAAAATAAGCACGAAAGAAATAAAATTTCAAATTTTTTGGCTATCCATTTTATTTATTCTTAAATAATTAACACCTACGAAGCAAAATCAGCGGAAACCAAAAATCACATTAAATTCGTTGTTCATTTATAAAAAAACAAAAACGTAGTAAATAGGACAACACCAGGTTTCTTGAATTCGAATACTAACTAAATCTCAAATACTCATTCCTAGTTTCATTTTATTTATAAATTCATATTTCATATAAATACATTTTACACCCACGCATTTGCGCGCGCACACACACACACACACACACACACACACACACACACACACACACACACACACACACACACACACACACACACACATATTTATATTAAGAAAGAAAAGTTCATATAAAAATGTGTAATTATCAAAAATAATATGTAAAATGAGAAGCATTTTATTTTGAGAAACTTTATATTTTATATTTTTAAGCATCGGCAGTCCCAAGAGCACTAACTAATATGTATAAACATTTAATTTATTATATTCAAATATTAATAACAGAAAAATATGAATAATATTATACAAACTGATGTGTAATATTTATGAAAAAGGGGAATTTCCGTCAGACTTCAAAAAAAGTGTTATAGTAATGATACCAAAGAAAACAGGGGCAGATAAATGTGAAAAATACAGAACAATTAGTTTAACTAGTCATGCATCAAAAATCTTAACTAGAATTCTATACAGAAGAATTGAGAGGAGAGTGGAGGAAGTCTTAGGAGAAGACCAATTTGGTTTCAGGAAAATTATAGGGACAAGGGAAGCAATTTTAGGCCTCAGATTAATAGTAGAAGGAAGATTAAAGAAAAACAAACCGACATACTTGGCGTTTATAGACCTAGAAAAGGCATTCGATAACGTAGACTGGAATAAAATGTTCAGCATTTTAAAAAAATTCGGGTTCAAATAAAGAGATAGAAGAACAATTGCTAACATGTACAGGAACCAAACAGCAACAGTAACAATTGAAGAACATAAGAAAGAAGCCGTAATAAGAAAGGGAGTCCGACAAGGATGTTCCCTATCTCCGTTACTTTTTAATCTTTACATGAAACTAGCAGTTAATGATGTTAAAGAACAATTTAGATTCGGAGTAACAGTACAAGGTGAAAAGATAAAGATGCTACGATTTGCGGATGATATAGTAATTCTAGCCGAGAGTAAAAAGGATTTAGAAGAAACAATGAACGGCATAGATGAAGTCCTACGCAAGAACTATCGCGTGAAAATAAACAAGAACAATACAAAAGTAATGAAATGTAGTAGAAATAACAAAGATGGACCGCTGAATGTGAAAATAGGAGGAGAAAAGACTATGGAGGTAGAAGAATTTTGTTATTTGGGAAGTAGAATTACTAAAGATGGACGAAGCAGGAGCGATATAAAATGCCGAATAGCACAAGCTAAACGAGCCTTTAAGAAATATAATTTGTTTACATCAAAAATTAATTTAAATGTCAGGAAAAGATTTTTGAAAGTGTATGTTTGGAGTGTCGCTTTATATGGAAGTGAAACTTGGACAATCGGAGTATCTGAGAAGAAAAGATTAGAAGCTTTTGAAATGCGGTGCTATATGAGAATGTTAAAAATCAGAAGGGTGGATAAAGTGACAAATGAAGAGGTATTGCGGCAAATAGATGAAGAAAGAAGCATTTGGAAAAATATAGTTAAAAGAAGAGACAGACTTATAGGCCACATACTAAGGCATCCTGGAATAGTCGCTTTACTATTGGAAGGACAGGTAGAAGGGAAAAATTGTGTAGGCAGGCCACGTTTGGAATATGTAAAACAAATTGTTAGGGATGTAGGATGTAGAGGGTATACTGAAATGAAACGACTAGCACTAGTTAGGGAATCTTGGAGAGCTGCATCAAACCAGTCAAATGACGAAGACAAAAAAAAAAAAGAATAATATTGGTAGTAATGAGATTTTATTTATAGGAGGTTCTCTCAATATGGCCACCATTTGCCTCCAGGCATGAATGAACCCGTTTTAACATAGTTTGAAATTACACCCTGAAGCATGAAAAGAATAATCGCATTTACAAAGATGTGCTACATCGCGTAAACGGATAATCATTTACTTTTTACGCAACACAGTAAGTACTGCAATGAAATCACTTTATTTTTCCGTCAGCCATCTAAATAAGGAAAAAATTACTAGAATATAATTCCAACGAGATGAAGCAACTACGCACACCGTCAATTTTTCACTAAATTTACTACGTAAAGATTTCCAGGATAGGCCGAGTTCAAAGCAGATCTGCCCACCGAGATTCTCGGATCCTAATCGTACAGATTTTTATTCGTGGGGAGCATTATAAGGATCCGTTTACAAGAAAAAGCCTAATACCCTAAGATGAATTGAATAAATAACAAAACCGAATATGTAAACGAGATCACTCTTTTAGTACTTCAGCTGAAATTTCAAATAAATTAAAAATTGTTCAGTCATACATCCAGGCAAACGATGGCCGTGCTGAGCATCTATTACGCATAAAAATCCATTATAACAAACAAATATTATTCCTTTTTTATTTGAACATAATACATTAAGTGTTTATAAACATTTTCGCACTTGGAACACCGTTTTAATTTACAGGATATGTAACTAAACATTTCATCGATGACAGACAAATTTTTATTTTAGAATAAAAGCAAACTTTTAGGATTACGTCGGTGCAAGTAGGCGGGACGGTGGCGCGATTAAAAATTTTTAAACATAATTCGTTAAAGCGACCGTAAAAACCTAGCGGTATTTAAAAATATTTTGAGATAATGAATTTTGATTTTAATACTTTTTAACTGTGCTAAACACGCTTGACGATATATTTTGGATCTCGAAATAATTTTTATTATTCGAGTATTCACGGACAGTATTCGACCGTACTGAACAAATAATATTATTTCTTTAAGTTATATCTGTTTACGTTAATTTTATAAGTATTTATTTTTAATTAAAATAACAACGGGAAAATCTCATTCGCGTTAATCTTATTCTAAAATTTCTTATTATTACGTTTATTTTTATCGTCAAAAAATAAAGATAAATAATTTCAGTAAAAAACCCCTACGCGATAAAAAGATATTTTATACTTTCTATGCACGAAAATTCTATGTACGCGACACAAAAGATATTTTATATCCATATTTTCTATACACGAATGTATAAAACTACAATAAACTTAGTTTAAAATTTACTACGTGCAGTAAAAATAAATCAAAACTAAAAAATGGTAGCGACAGTAAAAATTATGATATTATTTACACTGCACGAGAGAGGTAACCCTTCCACAATGCAACATTATTACTAATAACATTACGACCGAATTAAACCTCGGTTCTTATAATTTATTATATAATTTCAACTAATATTTTAATTTAATTACACTTTAAAGAAACTGACCGCTTAATAATTAACTATGGGAACAAAGAAATATACAAAAATCTAATACTAAATCTCATAAATAAATGTTTCAATATCACGTAAATGTACGTAAAAATTTATGTTTCTCTTTTAATTATTCAGAAATATATGGTTACAATGAAGCTTTATTAAATCTCATTATAATGATTTTAGAATAACGATGTAATTTAATTATTTTTTATGGAATTTAATAAACTTGAAGTTTAACGTAATATGGTTAAAGTAAAAAGAATGCGCTTCTTTAAGATAATAAAACTATCAACTATACTTTTTTTAATACCACTGTTAAATTATTAATGACTAGTAGAATGACTTAATTAATGAATGGTGATGAACATTTCGTGCTTTTCAGTCATGATCAGTACATGATTTAAATTATACATACATATATATATATATTATATATATACTTATAGGCCACATACTAAGGCATCCTGGAATAGTCGCTTTAATATTGGAAGGACAGGTAGAAGGAAAAAATTGTGTAGGCAGGCCACGTTTGGAATATGTAAAACAAATTGTTAGGGATGTAGGATGTGAGGGTATACTGAAATGAAACGACTAGCACTAGATAGGGAATCTTGGAGAGCTGCATCAAACCAGTCAAATGACTGAAGACAAAAAAAAAGAAGGTATGGAGTCCAGGATAAATGTTATCTTGTTAAACCGAACATAAATTATAATTTTAATGTAAATTATAAATTTAAACATTTTTATCGAAAACATTTGTTTTTAAACGCGACTGAATATTTCCAATCTGTTCCCTCAGAACAATAATTAGATGTGATGAACGTTCATAATTATTGTCTTGAAGGTGAAACGTCTAACAGCAATTACCTCCTCTGTATTCTGTTTTTAATTTGGTTCACATCTTATAACAGCTGCCGCTGAATGTAACAAAACGGGTCTCGAACCCAGAACCTTTGAATAAAAAGCAGAGATGCAACTACTTCTAGGAAGTAGGTTGTATTGTTTAAAAATAAAAATTTCCAGTGTTCCCTTTCAGTATTACTTTTAATTCGACAGAAAAAATATATATTTGAAATTATTTTCGTTAACCGTTAGTTAATAAATCACACTAGTATGTTGATGTATTTTAATTAAATCGCACTCGCTACCGCCGTTAATACTTTTCTTTTCTGTACTAGACCTATCGATTCTGCTTTTCCACAAATTATTCTTTTTAAAGTCCTTTCTACTTATGTCTAGACGAAATGAAAACAAATTGCTGGATTATTTACTGACGGTTGTGTCCTTGAGTTTCCTGATAATGTTGAGTGTTGTTTATCCGATTAACCGCGCTTATTTAACCGGCTTGAATAAAACAATTTATTTTCTTCTCTAGCAATTCATATTATTCTCGAATTTAATTTCTCTTTCTACGATGTTTAAATACAATAAAAAGTTATCCTGGAAAAATTATGCATTTCTGTATCCTTTTACTTTCCCCAAGAAAGAACAATCTTTTGTATTTCATGGTTTTTTTTTTTTTATTTTTTTTATTTTTTATTTTTTATTTGTCGACGTTTCATGAACCAGGGACTCCGAAAATAAAGGGGGGAGGGTAATGTTCGTACGTACGTGTATTGGCGTTTTAAAGCTTAATAACTTTTGACCGGGTTAATCGATTTTGATGAAATTTGGCACTTAGAATCTTGCATATGGGGCAATTTTTTGATAAACGTTTAGGGTCTATAAACGACTAGCACTAGATAGGGAATCTTGGAGAGCTGCATCAAACCAGTGAAATGATTGAAGACAAAAAAAAATTATATATAATATATATACAATAAAAAATACACCACCAGAACTGATAAATTACTAGTAACTTTAACCCTTTTATTTAATTACCAGCAGGGTAATAGATCCATATTAATTGATCTGATTTTTTTATAGTAACACGAAGTATAATAGACTAATATGCACCACGAAAAAAAGGTTTTTGGATGAAAAGCTATACCTAACGAATTACGTAATTCAAAAATTGAGTTCTATTTATTTTTAAATTTTTGTTCTACGTTATTATGAATATCGATTTACCCTAAATAGAATATCAAAAATATACAGGTATTATGCAAAATTATATTTAAAAAGCAAAATTCTTTAAAAATTAGTATTTAAGTATATTAAAAAAATATACGTACATATAGTTTTTTCTTAACTGACTGAAAGGTTTATCCTTTATAAAGTAATATTACCTTATTAGCAATATCATCAGCAATAATTACAGGGACACCAGATATAAAAATACTGTAAACTACTGTAGAGATAATTCTTCCGCTAAATTCGTTTTTTTTTTTAGATTTTTTATCGAAAACCAGTAGAAAATGGAATAATTTAATGCAGTACATTGAAAAAGAATAACGGTCTTGGAGACAAATATTAGAATTAAAGTTGAAGTAAAATATAAAGACTGAAGAAGTTTAAATGTAGCTGTCGAAGCCAGATCGCAAATGATGAGTGACGTCATGAACAGTTTGTAATCAGTGAAAGGAACCCACCATTGTGGTATAGTGGTGAACGCGTCTTCCCAAATCAGCTGATTTGGAAGTCGACAGTTCCAGCGTTCAAGTCCTAGTAAAGTCACTTATTTTTAAACGGATCTGAATAATAAATCGTGGATGCCGGTGTTCTTTGGTAGTGGTTGGGTTTCAATTAACCACACATCTCAGGAATGGTCGACTGAGACTATACAAGGCTACACTTCATTTATACTCACGTATCAGCCTCATTCATCCTCTGAAGTATTATCTGAAAGGTAACATCCGGTGGCTAAACAGGAAAAAGAAAGAAGGAATCAGTGAAAGGGATACCGCATGCACCGTTTTGTCGCAGCGATACTTTGGAAACGGAAACTTCTCCATCGAATGTATCCTTTCTCCACGTTAGAAAGACAACGGCTACAGTTTTGAAACAGGAAATGTTTTATGGATATTCGAAATAAACATGTCGTGTTGCCATGCTGCAATAAATCATACAGTACAAGTTTACAAAATCGGAACACGAATTCGGTTCTGCATCGCAAACAAAGAGCAAAGTTGTGTGAAAAAATGAGATCGCTCGTTAACTATTCTCCGTGACTGATTGTACTCTTTTTATATAGCAAATGGTCGAGATTGTCGACAGGGTTACAAAAATTGCTTTTCATTGACAAAACTTTTACTATCCCGTTTTAAAATTAAATTATAATAGTATTAGCGTAAAATAATTTTTTTTATTATTCACCACATAAGAAAAGAATCGTAGTTTTGTTTAAGTATTTAAACCACATTTAAATACTTAGAAGGAAGATTAAAGAAAAACAAACCAACATACTTGGCGTTTATAGACCTAGAAAAGGCTTTCGATAACGTAGACTGGAATAAAATGTTCAGCATTTTAAAAAAATTAGGGTTCAAATACTGAAATAGAAGAACAATTGCTAACATGTACAGGAACCAAACAGCAACAATAACAATTGAAGAACATAAGAAAGAAGCCCTAATAAGAAAGGGAGTCCGACAAGGATGTTCCCTATCTCCGTTACTTTTTAATCTTTACATGGAACTAGCAGTTAATGATGTTAAAGAACAATTTAGATTCGGAGTAACAGTACAAGGTGAAAAGATAAAGATGCTACGAATTGCTGATGATGTAGTAATTCTAGCCGAGAGTAAAAAGGATTTAGAAGAAACAATGAACGGCATAGATGAAGTCCTACGCAAGAACTATCGCGTGAAAATAAACAAGAACAAAACAAAAGTAATGAAATATAGTAGAAATAACAAAGATGGACCGCTGAATGTGAAAATAGGAGGAGAAAAGATTATGGAGGTAGAAGAATTTTGTTATTTGGGAAGTAAAATTACTAAAGATGGACGAAGCAGGAGCGATATAAAATGCCGAATAGCACAAGCTAAACGAGCCCTCAGTAAGAAATATAATTTGTTTACATCAAAAATGAATTTAAATGTCAGGAAAAGATTTTTGAAAGTATATGTTTGGAGTGTCGCTTTATATGGAAGTGAAACTTGCACGATCGGAGTATCTGAGAAGAAAAGATTAGAAGCTTTTGAAATGCGGTGCTATAGGAGAATGTTAAAAATCAGACGGGTGGATAAAGTGACAAATGAAGAGGTATTGCGGCAAATAGATGAAGAAAGTAGCGTTTGGAAAAATATAGTTAAAAGAAGAGACAGAGTTATAGGTCACATACTAAGGCATCCTGGAATAGTCGCTTTAATATTGGAAGGACAGGTAGAAGGGAAAAATTGTGTAGGCAGGCCACGTTTGGAGTATGTAAAACAAATTGTTGGGGATGTAGGATGTAGAGGGTATACTGAAATGAAACGACTAGCACTAGATAGGGAATCTTGGAGAGCTGCATCAAACCAGTCAAATGACTGAAGACAAAAAAAAAAAAAAAAAAAATTTAAACCACAAAAACTATCGTAAAATAAATTTAACAGTTGCACAGAATATACGGCAAAAATCAAATAATATAATATTCCGACACCTATATAAAGTTATCTTGCATTAGAACAGTGGTTCCCAAACTTTTCCGAGTCGCGGCGCCCTTTTTCAATTAAAATTTTTCCATGGCGCTCTACCCTAAGTAAAAGTATGACCACTCGTAAGTAAGAGATAAAAATAAATAAAACTCGTGTATCTTCATTATTTTTTTGCTTTATTAGTACTAAATTAATAATTATAAATGTGTTGGTTCAATTAATTATGAAGCTTTTACAATATTTCGCGGCGCCCCTGTGAAGAGGCCGCGGCACAGTTTGGGAATCACTGCATTAGAAGTTAACACTGATAACTCATTCCACGCTAATATCAATTTTTTTTAATCATCGTTTTAGCAATTCTTTGTAGGCAATAACTACTACTAATATAACTTAGTTAAATAAATGTAAAGAATATATTTATTACGAAGAAAAATGTTTTACAAAAAAGTAGTTTCGTAATACTACTTTGTTCTCTTTCTGTCAATTTTACTTATAAAGTGTATGTAAGGATTAAAGGTGTGAAACGAGAAAATAAAAACCTTTTATCATATTATTTATTTTAAACTTGATAGACATCAAAGTACAGTACTCAAACCTGGATTCACTGACAAATAGATTAATCGAACTTCAAGTCCTAGCCTTTTGTTAAATTTTTCTGATTTTTTTTATGAATAAAGAGAAATAAAATATAAAAAAAAATCTCAAAAAAAATATTATCTTTCTTTAGCAAATCAACTGCTTATATATATATATATATATATATATATATATATATATATATATATATATACGGACAAATTCATTATATAAAAAAACATATGTAAAATTAAATTAGTGTCATGTTTTTTTAACTGCATTAGCGTAACCTTGAACTTTATACTTTTAACAGTCAACATTTTCCAGGAAAATACTTTTAAAAACTCAGAATAATCATGAAAAATTAAAACAATCAAATGCAGTGGTATACATATACAACAAAAATTATTTTTCACCGATTCATCGCTAACAAAAAAAAATTACAAAGGAAAAGCTTTCGAAATATTCGAACATATCTTCAGCAACATTTATTAAAAAAACTCAAATATCAATCAATTTATTGCCATTCAAATTAATCAAAAATATCTTTGCCGAACTGCATTTAGTGTAGACGTATCCTTGGAAATTTTACTAAATTTTATGTTGTTACAAACACAGTTACTTATTTTTAACTCGTGAATCATCAAGAACCGTTTACACAACAATATTTAATGTATTATGATAAGTAGCATTGATTTCATAAAAAAAAAAAAAAGATATACATTTAAAACTGTTTATATATCGTCAGTATAAAAAATACTTCTGAATAATTGACGATGTGCATAAACTGATGGAATTTAATATGTATTTAAATATTTTTTGACTGATGAAGATGAATATTAATAAGAAGGCCCTCTTCAGACGTAACCATTTAAACAAAAAGAAAAATCAATTGAATCGTATGAATTTTTTATCTTTATATTCATGCCTTATGATTATTAAATGGATAAATTTTAATGATCTTTTTACTTCCTTCTACGAAGTAAAGAACGTTATTGTGATCGCGATAAATTTAAATTTTGGCCATCCTTTCTTTTTCCAGTTTAGTCTCCGGTAATTACCGTCAGGTATTACTTCAGAGGATGAATGAGGATGATAAGTGAACTGTAGTCTTGTACAGTCTCAGATCGACCATTTCTGTCCTAGTAAAGTCAGTTATTTTTACATTGATTTTAATACTAGATCGTGGATACCGGTGTTTTTTGGTCGTTAGGTTTCAATTAACCACACACCTCAGGAATGGTGGAACTGAGACGGTACAAGACTAAACTTCATTTACACTCATTCATATATCATCCTCATTCATCCTCTGAAGTATTAACTGAAAGGTAATTACCGGAGGCTAAACAGGAAAAAGAAAAAAGGTCGACCATTTCTGAGGTGTGTGGTTAATTAAAACCCAGTTACCAAAGAACACCGGTATTCACCATCTAGTATTGAAATCCGTATAAAAATAACTGGCTTTACTAGGACTTGAACGCTGGAACTCTTGACTTACAAATCAGCTGATTTGCGAAAACGCGTTCACCACTAGACCAACCCGGTGGGTATTTTGACCATCCCTGAATCCATTTTAACTAGTTTCGGCGTGACGTCTGTACGTACGTATGTATGTATCTAACATAACTCAAAAAAGATTAATAGTAGGATGTTGAAATTTTGGATTTACGACTGTTGTAAGATCTAGTTGTTCACCTCCCCTTTTTATTGCAATCAAATGAACCAAAAGTGTCCAAAAAAGAACAAATTCTAAACGAATTTGAATTTTGGTATTTTTCTTAACTATACTAATAAGCCCTTATTGAGGGCTTTTCAACGATACATCATAAGTGGTACTTATTTTCGTCGGTTCCAGAGTTATAGCCAAATGAAATTTTAGGAACTTACAAGAAGAAAGAACGTCGGTTCTAATCCGTTTCATCTTTTTTTAACTTTTTTTTTTATCGATTTATTAATTATTAATAAACACTGTAAAAACATGTTTACGATAAATAAATCAATAATATCAAAAAAATTTAAAAAAATATAAAAACATATGAAAAGTTATTAATGAAATAGAATTTCATGTACTTTTCATTTTAAAACAATGTGTATATGTAATTTAATAGGCGTACAAGGAAGTCATGTGGTATCCAAATCAGAGTTCTTATTCTGTAAAAGAAGTTACTCTGATAAATCTCATAGTAAGTTTTCCCAACATTTTTAAGTTGACGATTTTTTTAACGAAAAATATCGTTTCTTTGCATAATTTAATTGTAAGAAGTATTTTAGCGGAAAAATTAAATATTATTTTGAAAACAGAACAATATATAATTCTATACTTCGCAAATTCGTGGAAGCAGTTTTTTTAGGTAATTTGTCTGCATTACTCTTGTTTTTATTAAGAAAAGTAAGTTTCTTTATTAAGAAAAGCGAGTTTCTTGAGAATAGCTTTTTTTCAGAAAAATAATTGAAAAACCATTTTTATTATTTATTTTCAGTACTTTTATTGATCACAGTTTTGCTATTACATTTTATCTTTTTCAATTAGTCGATTTTATTAACACATGTCATAAAAGTAAAAATTTATACAAACAATTAAAACGATGTATGCATTTAAATGCACAAAAACCAGAAAAAATCAAACAAAAAAACGAGCAACATTAATTTAAATAAAAAAAGCAGATCGTATAAGACTGAAAATAAAAATTTAATCCGATTTAAAAAAAAAAATAATACTATTATTTTTACCCTCTCCGATATTAATGAAGCGTTTTAAATTAAACGATAAATCCATTAACGATGAAAATGTAAAGCTGTTTACCGTAGGATTATCATGATGCGATGTTTTCACAGCAAACAGTACTCTTGATGGTATTAGTACACAATGAATGGTTCAACGGACAAACACATTTAAGCAGTTTGTTGAATAACTACCAATATTTTGAACAATCGATATTCATTCATAATGACTTCTAAACGACTAGTAAATAAATTATATTTATATTAAATAATAAACAAATAGGCCTACGAATAAAAAAATAAAAACACCGGTTAGAAATGTTTAATTTCCGATATATACGAAAAAATATTTTAATGTGATAGTATACTGCATAAAACTGAAAACCAAACACGGTGATTATTTTTTTATTTATTTCCGTAATTACGGGCTGACGTCCTGTGAAAACTGCCGAGTCTGATCGGGATTCGAACCCGGCATCTTCCGACTGAAAAATACAGAGGCCCTCTATAAAGTTGAACGGCATACATTCAGAGTGTAGTGTAAAAAAATATATCCTGACTATATAACCTATATATTATGATTTTTATACATATTTTTATGAAAAATTGAGATTTAAATCCAATTTGCAGGTATATCATTAACGGTCCTGAATTATATAGGAGAAGTAGGTAGAGAATGATTTTACCCAAGTAGCATTATACCGCGCTAAACGGCAACTTATAAGTGCATCACTTATTGGTTATCGGTTTAATTTCAATAATTATAACAAGATTTTACTTCATATGCAAAGATTTATTTCAATTAGTTCATTTCATCGGACTACTTCCGATAATACTTTAGGTTTTTTCTAAGATATGACTTAAAGATGATCTTGCGTGAAGAATCATTTTACGATGAAAAGTTAATAGGCACGTACAGTATAATAGTTGCTTTGGTTTATGTAACAAAGAATGATGGTAATATGATAAAAAAACTGGAAATCGCTTTTGGTAATTACATATTTTTAAAAAAATGTAATTTTGGTAATTACATATTACCGGGTTGGTCTTGTGGTGAACGCGTGTTCGCAAATCAGCTGATTTCGAAGTCGAGAGTTCCGACGTTCAAATCCTAGTAAAGGCAGTTACTTTTATATTGATTTGAATATTAGATCGTGGTTACCGGTGTTCTTTGGTAGTTGGGTTTCGATTAACCACACATCTCAGAAATGGTCGACCTGAGACTGTACAAGACTACACTTCACTCATACACATCATCCTCTTTCATCCTTTGAAATAATACCTGACGGTGATTCCCGGAGGCTAAACAGGAAAAAAAAGATTACGTATTTCATTATTCCATTAATTTTATAATGAAATTCTCTAAAAAGTGAGTTTTCGTGAACCGTTCATTGACACAGATGGGTCCTGAGAAATTCGATCATCGATTAAGTAGATAAAAAATGTTGAGAATGCTTCATGCGAATTAAGATTTTGAAGATAATTTTTGCCAGACTCATTTGGTTTGTCTAAGGAGGAGAATTGCGTTTTAATATGCCGACAGGAGAATGTACGAGATGGAAGAAAATTTTTAATAATAGACATTCAACGTTTGACACGATTCATAGGTGAAATATTGAAATGGAGACTATCAATCGAGGATGTAAAGTTTAATTGAGTTTCGTAGCAGAATTATTCACGCCTATTCTATCACCCCTGTAGAATATTTACATAAAAGCCGGAAAGCGGACAGAAAATAATGAATTTGCTGTTTTGTTACTACTGTTGCAGAAATCGATTAAAAATCCTGTTGCTAACCTAACAAGGACGGAAAATATTCCTGTTTTATGATAATCGACTCTTAACGCTTTAAGAGTCGATTAGACTTATCGAGACCACTGGCTATCTGGCTAGACATTACAAGACAAAAGGAAAGAAGAAAATACGTTACGACTAGTAGACTAGATGCAATAGTAGGGGTGGAAATATTATAAAAGGAATTGTCCTTTACTGTGGAAATCAATCTTTTTAGGTTGTAAATAAATAAATAAATGTTGTAAATAAATAAATGCGGCAGTGATCAAGGGGCTGGTTCAGAAGGCTCCCTGGGAGATGCTCGAGATTGCCAGCCATGGCATGGAGAACGGAGACTTCCCCGACTGCTGGAAGGAGGCCAGAGTGGTATTCCTACCTAAAGGCACCTCTTCGGAGGAAGATATAACCTATAGACCCCTGAGCCTCCTTAACATGATGGGGAAGCTAGTAGAAAAGATGCTGGCCGCATCATCAAAGAACTAGAAGAGGAAGCCGGAATCAGTCCTAACCAGTACGGGTTTATGCGGGGGCGATCCACCGTGCAGGCTATCTGCCGAATTTCGGGATGGGCCGACGAGGTGAAGAGAGGCACTTGGCGAACCAGGAGAATTCCACTGATGCTATCACTAGACATAAAAAACGCGTTTGGGGCTATTGGTTGGGGTCATATTAATGACGCAATTGCGGCTAGGGGCCTCAGCCCGTACCCGCGTAGGCAAATTGAATGTTACTTGTCCAACAGAGGATGTCTGGTGGAAGCACAGGAAGAAACAGTACATTTTCAAATGCACGGTGGAGTTCCGCAGGGCTCTGTTCTGGGGTTGTTGTTGTGGCTGGTGATTATAGATGAACTCCTTCAGGAGTTTCCTGTCGGCGTCCAGGTGCTGGCTTATGCAGATGACCTTGCAGTCCTCGTAGAGGGAAGGACGGTCTTGGAGGTGCGGGAGAGGGTGTATGCGGCCATCGACACTATACAGGAGTGGTTGAGGTCCAGGGGTCTGCAACTGTCTACGGAAAAATGCCGGTGTATTGCCTTTACGGGTAGAAGAGTGCTAGAACCGTTCAATATTTCCATCAACGGTCATGCTATAGAAGAAGCGAATAACATCAAGTACTTAGGAGTTATCCTCCAGAAAAACGGTAGATACACCGAGCACATAGTCAATGTATGCAACAAGGCAGAAAGGATGATAAAAAGTCTAAACATCATTATGTCATCGCAGAATGCCCCTCGGGCCTCAAAGCGCCGTTTACTGGCGACCACCGTCGTGTCTTCGCTTATGTATGCCGTTCCAGCCTGGTGGCGCTCTATCGCCATCAGGCGCAACAAAGAGAGACTGGCGAGGACGCACAGGTGTGTGCTCCTAGGTGTTGTGTCCGCATACAGGACAGTGTCCTATAGCGCCCTGTGCGTGTTATCGGGTACACATCCTATTGACCTAATCGCAAAAAAGAGGGTGGAGAGGGCACAAGGCAAGCCAGAACAAGAGGTCAGGGATGCCGTTTATAATATCTGGCAGGAAAGATGGTCGCAGGAAGCTGTGGGTCGATGGACGAGAACCCTCATCCCCAACATCAAGCCATGGTTGTCGAGAAGATTTGGTGAGGTTGATCATCACCTATCGCAGTTTTTACAGGACATGGTTCCTTCAATAACTACTTGCACAAAATAGGCAAGAGAGAAGAGCCAATTTGCGACTACTGCAACGAGATAGATGATGCTGAGCACACCTTTTTTGAGTGCAATAGGTGGGACACACTTAGACATAGTAAGGCACTCACAGGTATAACTCCAGAGACAACAATAGACTACATGCTAAGAAGCGAGTCAAACTGGAATAATTTTGCTAGTTTTGTTAGACAAGTTGTTCTACAGAAATACTCCGACGAGAGAAGACAAGGTGTTGGCTAGAATAGGACTGGGTGGACAGCCTTGCTGGTGAGGTCCAGCATGCTGCGGTGTGTTGGCACTGATGAGCCACCAAGGACTCCACGGGTAACAGTCAGGCAAGAGCACACTGAATACTGAAGGGACCCGGTACCGCGTCGCGGCGAACTGGGTCTGGCGTGGTGTATTAGTATTGCCCTTTTGGGTCCCCAAGGGGGTAATATTGATAAAGAACTCTCAAAAAGAGCTAACCGGTAGGCCGACCTGCCTTGCCGGTATATAGCCGGGTAGGTGGGGAGGCCTATTTGAGTTTAAAGACACTCCCCTGGGCGGCGTAATACCAACAAGTCGGTCCGGCCCAGGGAAGCTGAGAGAAAAAAAAAAAGAAAAAAGGTTGTAAATAAATCTGTAAGCGCCGCTAGCGAAAACCTTAAGAAACGAATTCTTACCGATGACAACTTCGCACGGAATATATATTACTATATCCACAGCGATAGTTCTTTTAATATTTCAGAGCTCATTGAGGAATTAATAAGTCTCATATTTTTTTCTTATTATACTTTTTTAACCGCTCCTGGCCAACCGGTAACCGCCTGAAAGACGTTGCCTCGATTAACTTAAGGTGACGCGGCGAAGCCAAACCGTCACCCGTCAGCGCTGTCCACACATCGGACATTCCCACCGGGGTCCCAACAGGAATATGTCCCGTATTGTTTCAAATCTACTTTAAGTATATCATTTAATTATATCATATGAGAATGTAGCGGCGTATATTTGCAACGCGATATAAAGCCATGAATATGACATTAAGATAACCGGTAAATACATCGATCAGTTAAATCACCGCATCCGGAATCACCTAGTAAAGAAGGTTACAGAAATCCCTGATTATTAACATAATTATTTGTATTGTGTTTTTACAGTATCATCTGAAGGAGGTAATTGACCACCATAAATTATAATTGAGGGAATAAATTAATTTGAGATCGGGCAAAGAAGGAAAAAACTATGAGCTCAAACGTTGTAACTATCGTATAGTAGAGAAAATCAGTCAAAGGTTCCTAAACCCTTAATGGCACGAATAAGACCGTAATATAACTCCGAGCTCAGTAGCAAAGTACTACTAAACTATATACTAAGTGATATCGTACTACGTTGATTCGTGGTAGGAAAACTCGTTTTCTCTCCATTATCTATCGTAGAAGAAAATGAGAAAATTTATAAGGTTTACATTTTTTTTCCGAATAGCCAATCTTTCAGTAGTTATCATATGTCGTGATAAGGAGTGAAGGATGACCTGCTGAAGCCTACGTACCGTCAACGTGAACGGCGAGTGAATCTGTTTTAACTTCAGACACTACAATATATATTGGGTTTACTTACCCGTAATGTAACTTTCTCATTCGCACATACAAAAATATTCACACATTCCACTTTAAAAACAAAATAGCGCTATAAAATATAAAACATTTTAGAATAAATTAAAACGTATTTGTTTATTATACGCGTTTATTTCAGAAACAATTAAAATAAACAATTACCAATTCACCGCATAACAAATAATAAATTAAAGTATTGTTGTTTTTAAAACCAATGTACACAAATAATAATGAATTCATTATAAACAAAATTAATAATTAACAAATATTATATATCCGTTATTAAAATAAATTATTTGCAAGTGAATAATCAAACGAGCAGGAATTTTTTTTTACACGAGTAATCGATCAATCATTGTTATAATATATTGCTACCGTTATAAACTTAAAACTAATATAGACGCTTTCCTGTTCATGATATCTTCTAAGCCCACATTGCCATTAATAAATTAAGATTACCCTGCCTAACGGATTGACAACATGTTCCATCATAACATTGTTTTTTTAACGGCGTTATAAGCAAACGTAACTTTTTTTTTTATACATAAATTATTATATTTATGTAAATATAAAAATAATTTAATTAAAATGAACATACATTCTGAAAACAAAAAAAAAACCATAAGGTAAACATTTTTAAAGAGAATTAAATAATTACATAGTTGCGTGAAAGATTTCCAAATTAAAAACAAATTATTAGTTTTTCTTTTCCTGCTGTGTAGCTATATACAGCCGCTTTCAAAATCAATATCGGGGTTTTAAACTACGTAATATTTCACAAGGTTCACGTTTTTTTTTTTTTGTCTTCAGTCATTTGACTGGTTTGATGCAGCTCTCCAAGATTCCCTATCTAGTGCTAGTCGTTTCATTTCAGTATACCCTCTTCATCCTACATCCCCAACAATTTGTTTTACATAATCCAAACGTGGCCTGCCTACACAATTTTTCCCTTCTACCTGTCCTTCCAATATTAAAGCGACTATTCCAGGATGCCTTAGTATGTGGCCTATAAGTCTGTCTCTTCTTTTAACTATATTTTTCCAAATGCTACTTTCTTCATCTATTTGCCGCAATACCTCTTCATTTGTCACTTTATCCACCCGTCTGATTTTTAACATTCTCCTATAGCACCGCATTTCAAAAGCTTCTAATCTTTTCTTCTCAGATACTCCGATTGTCCAAGTTTCACTTCCATATAAAGCAATACTCCAAACATACACTTTCAAAAATCTTTTCCTGACATTTAAATTCATTTTTGATGTAAACAAATTATATTTCTTACTGAAGGCTCGTTTAGCTTGTGCTATTCGGCATTTTATATCGCTCCTGCTTCGTCCATCTTTAGTAATTTTACTTCCCAAATAACAAAATTCTTCTACCTCCGTAATCTTTTCTCCTCCTATTTTCACATTCAGCGGTCCATCTTTGTTATTTCTACTACATTTCATTACTTTTGTTTTGTTCTTGTTTATTTTCATGCGATAGTTCTTGCGTAGGACTTCATCTATGCCGTTCATTATTTCTTCTAAATCCTTTTTACTCTCGGCTAGAATTACTATATCATCAGCAAATCGTAGCATCTTTATCTTTTCACCTTGTACTGTTACTCCGAATCTAAATTGTTCTTTAACATCATTAACTGCTAGTTCCATGTAAAGATTAAAAAGTAACGGAGATAGGGAACATCCTTGTCGGACTCCCTTTCTTATTAGGGCTCCTTTCTTATGTTCTTCAATTGTTATTGTTGCTGTTTGGTTCCTGTACATGTTAGCAATTGTTCTTCTATCTCTGTATTTGAACCCTAATTTTTTTAAAATGCTGAACATTTTATTCCAGTCTACGTTATCGAAAGCCTTTTCTAGGTCTATAAACGCCAAGTATGTTGGTTTGTTTTTCTTTAATCTTCCTTCTACTATTAATCTGAGGCCTAAAATTGCTTCCCTTGTCCCTATACTTTTCCTGAAACCAAATTGGTCTTCTCCTAACACTTCTTCCACTCTCCTCTCAATTCTTTTGTATAAAATTCTAGTTAAGATTTTTGATGCATGACTAGCTAAACTAATTGTTCTGTATTCTTCACATTTATCTGCCCCTGCTTTCTTTGGTATCATAACTATAACACTTTTTTTGAAGTCTGATGGAAATTCCCCATTTTCATAAATATTACACACCAGTTTGTATAATCTATCAATCGCTTCCTCACCTGCACTGCGCAGTAATTCTACAGGTATTCCGTCTATTCCAGGAGCCTTTCTGCCATTTAAATCTTTTAATGCTCTCTTAAATTCAGATCTCAGTATTGTTTCTCCCATTTCATCCTCCTCAACTTCCTCTTCTTCCTCTATAACACCATTTTCTAATTCATTTCCTCCGTATAACTCTTCAAAATATTCCACCCATCTATCGACTTTACCTTTCGTATTATATATTGGTGTACCATCTTTGTTTAACACATTATTAGATTTTAATTTATGTATCCCAAAATTTTCCTTAACTTTCCTGTATGCTCCGTCTATTTTACCAATGTTCATTTCTCTTTCCACTTCTGAACACTTTTCTTTAATCCGCTCTTCTTTCGCCAGTTTGCACTTCCTGTTTATAGCATTTCTTAATTGCCGATAGTTCCTTTTACTTTCTTCATCACTAGCATTCTTATATTTTCTACGTTCATCCATCAGCTGCAATATATCGTCTGAAACCCAAGGTTCACGTACACTGATTAATTATACGTGAAATAAAAGAGCAAGTCAAACAGTTTTAAGCTGTGCAAACTCGAACTGTTTCCTGTACTTTCCGCTTGAAAGCGATAGTAGCAAAGATGGCGACCCCCGACAGAAAACGCAGGATGTGTTTTACAGTTTGCAAAGTGTGAATCTGTAATTACCGTTCAACGCGCATTAAGTTTGAAGTTCTGTTGTGATCCCTCGAGTGACAATAACATTGATGGTATAAACAATTTGATCATTAGTATTTTTGTAAAGGGAAGGGGTATAGGACTACCGACTGTGTCCGAAGACAATGCTGAACGTGCAAGAAAGTCTTTTGTGCGTAGTCCTAGGAAATCCGTTAGGAAGGCTAGCCGTAAATTAGCGATTCCAATGACGTCTGTGTAAAGGGTTTTAAGGAAACGCTTACAACTGCGTCCGTTTCGTTTACAGCTATTACCAGCTCTAAAGCCTACAGATTACGGTTTGCGTGCTAGCTTCATAAATGGAACGATATACCGTGACGAGAAGACTTCTTTATCGTGTTGTATACAGTGACGAATCGACATTTCATGTTAACGGAAAAGTAAACTCTAATAATATGCGTGTCTAGGCATCACAAAATCCTAACGAAATATTTCTATGTGAACGAGACTCCCCAAAACCGAATGGTTTCTGTGCCGTGTCCCAGACGGTATGTTTACAGGTGGTTCTTTTTCGCGAAAGCGTGTCTGGAACTAACTATCTTGATATGCTACAATTATGGCTCTTTCCTCGACTGTAATACGAACCAAACAACTCTGTTTAGCCACAAGATGGTGCGCCTACACGCTGATGTAACGCTGCACATGGGCGGTGGAATGGATTTCTCCCCGACCGCTGGATCGGTCTTGGGGACCAGATGACAGGGTTTGCCGTGGCCTCCACGTTCGCCCGATCTGATTCCGTGCGATTTTTTTCTTTGTGGGTTTATAAAGGATCAAACGTTAGCGTCACCGTTACCGGCTGAAATACTCGACTTGAGACACAGGGTCGAAGCAGTTGTCGCATCAATTAATCCAGACTTGCTGATTAAAGTGTAGGATGAACTCTCCCATCGACTGGATATGTGCCGTGTTACGAATGGTGCTCACGTTGAACACATAGGAAAATCTGTCTGGGCTGCTATTTCACTTCATGTATAATTTATCAGTACTACAATTCCGCAAATTAAAGCGAATTATTTATTCGTTTTATTTTGTTTTAATTTTTTTTTACAAAACAACCAAAAACATCATTAGATTTAAAAAAATCTATCAAAATTAGAATAAAAACTTGTTAGAAAAGAAACAAAGAGAAGAAAGATTGCAAATAGACCCTACGAAAAAAAATCAAGCCTTTGGATCAGTCCCCCGTAAAAGATAATGGAAATAATTTGTTACAAATTATTATCTAATGTATTAATTTATAATTATTATTTTTTTGTTGTAATATTGATTTACTTGACTTATTGGATCTTTTTCGGAATCCCTCTCATAAAAAAAAAACATTTAATTATTTAACCCATCGGCCACAAATCGATGTATTTTTAATATCTAATAAGAATTAGGTAGGAATATGCACGTTTCAAAAGAAAAAATCGAAATTCAACGTAAACAAAATATATTGGAAGAAAAATTTGTTATACTGGAAATAACCCAATAACTAGATTTAACCATTTATATTACCATTCTTATAGTAACTGTTTATATTTATTTATTTTATAAATATAATCTAACCAAACTTAACCTACGCTCGCTTAGCTCACTAATCTTAATAATTAATAGTAATGTTTTGAATATTTAAATAATGAATTCAGTAATTATTCCAATTATTTATTATTTAAATAATCAAAACATTACTATTAATTAGTCGAAGTTAGCGATCGCAGCGAGCGTAGGTTAAGTTTTGTTAAATTATATTTATAATTATAAGAAATAATGCTTATATTTTTAATATGTAAAATATGTTAATATGGAGAATGTTTAAAATGACCAGTATTAAAACAGCATGTTAGTGAGTTATTGGGTTATTTCTCCAACCTGGTTGTTGTTAATATCAATATTTCCTACTATTTTGAAACGTGCATATTCCCACCTAATTCTTATTGGATATTAAAAATACACCTTTTTGGCCAATCGGTTACAAAATTAAGAGTTTTTTTTTTTGAGGGGAGGAATTCCAAAAAAAGATCCGACTTATTTCCTATCCGGTCATATCAAGAGCACAAGGGCCTTAGATATATACGTAGTAGTAGTAAGCAATATATATACATATATATAAATAGCCTCTCCGACGTAAATGCAAATCTCATCTTCCTATGATCCAGTCTGTTGTCACTAATGAAGCTCAGGCGAACAAACAACTAAAGTTACTTAGCAGGAGAGTAGGAAATGTCTTTCCGTAACTGAAATAACAACGTCCGAGGGAGTAGCAGATACTTAAGTAAAAGGATAGCGGTTCCAACATAGTAATAATATGACAGAAGGTCAATAATCTACTCCAGCTTAAAATTTAATTATAATTTTTTTTTTTTTTAATATTAACCATGATTTAATATGTATAATAACACTGCAATGAAATCACTATGATACAAATTTATAGTTACACATGATTATTACTTTGTTTCAATATCTATATTGCTTATGCATTGCCCACCGGGCTGGTCTAGCGGTGAACTCGTCATCGCAAATCAGCTGGTTTTGAAGTCGAGAGCTCTAAGGTTCAAATCCCAGTAAATGCAGTTATTTTTATACGGATTTTGAATACTAGATCTTGTATACCGATGTTCTTTGGTAGTCGGGTTTCAATTAACCACACGCCTCAGGAACGGTCGACCTGAGACTGTACAATTCATTTACATTCATACATATCATCGTCTGAAGTAATGCCTTACGGCGGTTCCGAATGCTAAACAGAAAAACAGCGATATTGTTTATGTCTATGCACCTGAATATAATCATTAATCATTAATGAGTGACGTGTTTCAAGTCTTGAACTTCGTCTATCATAATGGAATACAAATCACATTTAGTGTTCGTTTTATATTTAACGTATTCTGTTCCGGTTAACAGGTCAAACAAATTCTTAAGTAAAGTAGTCGAAAACAATTTACGTAATGTTCATTTTTTTGTAAATAATAGGCACGAAACAAGTTCACAACTGCCGTATTTTTTTTTTTGTCTTCAGTCATTTGACTGGTTTGATGCAGGTCTCCAAGATTCCCTACCTAGTGCTAGTCGTTTCATTTCAGTATACCCTCTACATCCTACATCCCTAACAATTTGTTTTACATATTCCAAACGTGCCTACACAATTTTTCCCTTCTACCTGTCCTTCCAATATTAAAGCGACTATTCCAGGATGCCTTAGTATGTGGCCTATAAGTCTGTCTCTTCTTTTAACTATATTTTTCCAAACGCTTCTTTCTTCATCTATTTGCCGCAATACCTCTTCATTTGTCACTTTATCCACCCGTCTGATTTTTAACATTCTCCTATAGCACCGTATTTCAAAAGCTTCTAATCTTTTCTTCTCAGATACTCCGATCGTCAAGTTTCACTTCCATATAAAGCGACAATCCAAACATACCCTCCAAAAATCTTTTCCTGACATTTAAATTAATTTTTGACGTAAACAAATTATATTTCTTACTGAAGGCTCGTTTAGCTTGTGCTATTCGGCATTTTATATCGCTCCTGCTTCGTCCATCTTCAGTAATTCTACTTCCCAAATAACAAAATTCTGCTACCTCCATAATCTTTTCTCCTCCTATTTTCACATCTGCCGTATAAAAAAAATAATTGACGATTCTATCAATCTAAGTTCTTGAAGTTCGATTTAATAATAGATAAATGGTTTCAAAATAGAAGCATTCTTTTACAGATGATTGTTATATTCGTTTACAGCCAGTCAAAACAGTACAAAAGTACGAAATTTTCATGGACGACTCTGAAAACTTACCTCCGTGAGTTTGCACCCATCTGTTTCGAAAAATCTAGGGAAAATTGGCGCACCCAATTCGTCCGTAGAAATAAATGTCTTGTTTCTATCGATGTAAATATAATGTCGTTAGAGTATACCAATAAGAATGGGATTTCAGAGAAATAGTTTCATGTAAATTGTTCCCCAATCGTACACCAGAGATCCTTCTTTGGATTATTCGTGAATGTACTGAGCCGTTTAAAACTGTTACTTCTATTTAACTATTACCTATAATAATCGTACAACGGTATTACCTACTACCTGGTACGAATTTCAAACATATAATGATACACCGCACGATAAATTCGTAAATCTACAAACGGATGCACACAACTATACGATTAAATCAATGTGAACGGCTGTAAAAAGTTGGAAGAGAAAGAATTACGGGACCAGAAGGGAACTGTTGGATTTCTATCTTTGCAAATATTTGTGCCAACATAAAAACAAAATCCCCAAAAAATAAAGATTTACTTGAAGTAAAATTGGAAGATAAACTCTCCTCCGGTAACAAAAAAAAACCGAGACTGCTGTAAACATCACGCACAAAAAAATTATTTATAAGTAAAAAAAAAACCATAAAAACAAAAACTTAACTTTAAACGAAAATCTAAAAACGTATACACAGATTGATTCACGATGAATGTAAAAAAAAACACTCAGATAATGTTCTAATGGTGAAAATAAACAAGTTAATATAAAAATAGGTTCAGAACCGCTTCGAGTATGGGCTGGCGAGAGATTTCACTTTTATTTTGCGCTTTCGGTAAAATTAAGCCAACCTGTAATTTTTGGAACCCAAACTAAGGTGTAAATTTAGTGATTTTATATGAAATCTAGCCTGAAAAATTAAAAAAAAAAAAAATAGGTCTCAGAACTGTATTTTCGAAAATCTGAGGTAAAAAAAAAAAACACAAAACTATAATCCTGAAAAATAATCTTTTTCGGGTCGAAAAAGATTATTTTTGTTTGGCGTAAAATATTTTTTTTTTAACGGGAAATAAATAAAATGTCATCTGAATAAAATGTTATGAATAAACTTCACAGAAATAAAATACAAACGTAAGAATTTCGGAGTTGTTTAGTGATTAGAGCACTATTTCCGACGGATCAACAGATTTGTTCTGGATTAGTTGTACTGTACAATTCTTAAACTAACTCTTCTTTAGTATTGAACTTTTATTCGTAAACTAAAGTAGCCCCTTAATTTGGAATTACAGTCTGGCTTAATTCCATCGAAGGCGCAGAAATCAGGGCCGTAATCTTTTCACTCGCTAAAGAAGCGTTTCCGAACATTGATTCTATAAACTTTCTTCTTTATTTTTACCAGTAGAAAATGTCCTGAAAGTCTGTTGTATTCTTCGTGAATCAATCTGTATAAATTTTCTACAGACTGTACGTAACGTACAGTACTGTACTGCAAGTGAAACATACGAGGAAAAATAGAAATAGTTAGAATGCCGTACACTAAAAGTGTACAGTCAGAGCCTGCAATTAACAGAATTAAGCGATCAATCATCAGCATTTCAATGGGTTTGGCAAGGATATGCAGCAATATACCCGGGTCAGTAAAAAAGACAACCGGAAACCACTTCACTCTTCTAAATAATTCTGGAATGATATGCCTGTCATTCTTCAGAAGGCTATACCATTTTTTGGAGCGACTATCTAGAGCAGGATTACCTACAACCGTTACGAGTATGGAATCTAACAAAATTACATGACAAAAGTTTGAGCTATGGAATGCATTTTTTTAAATGTACATTCTAATCTAAATATTTGCAAGCTAAAATATTATAAATATTCTGAAAAACATCTTACAACTTAAAATAATGTTTTGTCAATTTCGGCCTCCTTATCATCGAGAATAATACCACTTCTGGAAATTACTTTGAATTTCAATCGTAACCGCTGTACAAAATCAAAGTATTTACAATCAAAGAGAATGTTAAATCATTAAGCCGAGAACTAGGTAGAAGACTTATTAGAACATCATCAAACGATACGACGTAATACATTAGCTTTGTTGCTTAAACTAAATTGACAAAGGACTACACAACGATAGTTACGCGCCGATATTGCCACGCAACATAACTGTTACTTTTTAATTAAAAACAAAATGCTAACATCGAAAGAGGCGTTTAATAAACCGGTTTCTCTTCCTTCACAAAAATAAAACAAAGCCGAGTACAGTTTCAATGGAGTTATAGTAGTTTTTAAAAAGGTAAATATTAGAAAAAAATTAATAAAAAAGATTGAAAATTTTAGTCCCTCCAATGATAACATTTGGAATTTTGATATTCAATAAATTTAAAAAAATATTTTATTTATCAAATATCTATCCTGTACGTTTCTTTAATATTTTAGATATTAAATAATCTGTTTTAATCTATTTTTTTTATACAGTAAAATAAGCGCGCGCGCGTGTGTGTACTCGTACGCGTATATTTATAGCCTTTATAACAGGGTATCTAATGAAGAAACGGGAACAATTTCAGGAGGATATGTTCTACCCGTAAAAATAAATAAAAGAAGTTAATATAAACATATGTCCGGAAATGCTTTGTTTTTAATTTACAGCTAGTGAACAATTTCTTCCTGACTCCTGCTTATAGATAATTTCATTGAAAATCTTTGGATCCAAATGACGAGATTAAATCGATTGAAGAACTGTAATTTCAGTAATTTTGAGAAAAATGTTTTAAAACTCAAAACAATTCATTAAAAAATAAAACATGCTTTTTAAGGACTAACATGAATTTACTTCATTGAATAAACCAATAAACATTCATAGAACATCCATAAACAATGTAGAACATTCATTCAATGAAACTAATTTAAATAACGTCAACTGAAAATAAATAAAAACTTTTAGAAAGTCTACTTTTATTTAAAAATAAATCAACCAAAACGTATTAGAAACTATTATAATTTTAAATCAGATTAAAAATATTTTTATACTGTAAATACAGTGGAACATCAGGAGTTCGGTTTTATCTGTAGGTATGGAATGGAATGGAATGCAAAGTTGGCAGGAGTCTATTACTCCCTACTTTATCGCAGAGCCTGGACAGAGTCCCTTGCTGCTGGATCTTTCTAATCGGGCTTGTTTTAAAAGGGTTATTTTTGATCTCGGATCTAATTTTTCAATTTTTGTATATTATTATTATAGTGAATTTAAGACGGATTTAATTGCATTCCAATCCGTTGTTGAACCAGCGTTATCGAACCCATTTTATGGGCCGACCGCGGAAGGCTAGGCTTATAAAGCCTGTCCTCCCGACGTAATTCCCCTTCAGACCGTCCACTGAAGTCCTTTCGGTGCTAACTCTTTAATAGGCTAGCAGGAATACGCCACAACGGGGCACTATCTCTAAGGAGGGAGCAATGCGTCCCCTTTTCCGGAGGAGTCGCTATTGCTGGGTTATTTGTCTTAATGTAAGTTTTAAATTAGGAGAGGTTGTGTAGAAGCTCTTCATCCGCTTCTGGTATGGCTGCCCTTCAGGACGCATCTCTGCTGGGCTCTGCTCCGGACTCCAGTCCGTGATGTTGAGACGAGTGGCTGGTCTTCCTTCTTCTTCATCTTCTCCCTCTTCTTCTCCCGAAGACCTCTTCGTTCTTCTTTGGCCTGCACTTTCCAAGAATTGGTAGTAACCGAAGTTACATACCGTTAACCTTGTAATTCCCGAAGCCCCGAAGGGCTGAACGGGGGAAAGTGCAGGTTTCTTCGCTCTTCTGTGCTGTCAGTAGCTGCTGGGCAGGTGGCTGCTGGGCTTGCGACTGCTGGGCTGATGGCTGCTGGGCTGATGGCTGCTGGCTGCTGGGCTCGTTCCCTCTTTCTTCTTTCTTGAAAGGAAAGGAAGGTAATAGGGAACTTACAAATGGTGATACCTATTCGTCTGTAGGTATATACAACGTAATGATCGGATAACCGTAATAAGTACTCTAAAAATAATATAGTATATAGTTAAGAAAATGCTTTTCTTTTACCGAAAAAATTACCGTATCAGAATATTTGACCGATAGACAATTTACGGAGAGACATTTAACCGATGAACACTTGAACGCTATTTGATCGACTGGAGACACTTTATCGAAAGTTTTTTAAAACGACTTTAAGAACGTTTTGATACATCATTTTTAAGAACTCTCTTAATGGGAATATAAAAAAGACAAAATTATTTTTTTTAAAAACCGGTTTCGTGACGGTAAAGTGGTCACAAGGAAGTAATTTGATTTTCAGGAATGGTATGATTGTCACTAATAATAGCGTTGAGAGCTGGAATCGAGGTTTCCAGTACCCTTTTTTATTATAAAAACGCTAATATCAGGTGTGTCATTCGTTCATTCAAAAACTATCCTAAATAACAAAATAAAAAAACGCGTAGAATTAAGATCCGGAGCTAACCTACAACCTCCATGAAAAAATAAGCTTCATACAAAATAAGCTTCAAACAAGTGTTGTTCAGAGGTATGAAACTGATTTGTATGAAAACGATTTCTTCAACATTTCGTTGACTGTTTGTGAGTTATTGATTAATGAATGTATTAAATTATAATGATTATATGATTTGCATTAAATTATTAATGAAAAAAATAAAATATTTTATTGTAAAAATACGTTTTTTTTTTTTTTTTTTTTTTTTTTTACTTTTAAGATCATAATGGATCACTTAGTTCATTTCTTTTTGGAAAGTTCTTTCTTTCCTTGCTGATTTGTTGTTTTTTCAGCTTTTATTTTTTGCCAGTAATTTCTAAGGGTTTCAGGTCTTCTTGCCCTTTCTTGTTCAGAGTACACCCGGCTTATTGTTTTCTTGTGTTTTGATAGGAATCTTTATTTTTTTTATTTTTTAATGTCTCATAGTTTACGGTTTTCGTTTTTAGGTTTTCACGGGTTATGTCTAATTCCTCCATGTCTTTCTGTACTTCGTATAACCAGTTCGGTCTGCTTTTCTTGTTGCAGAAAAGTTAGATTATCCGTCTGATAACTCTCGTCTCTTCCGTTCTGAAAATATGTCTTAGAAAGGAAATTCTCTTCTTTCTAAATTTATTAGTTATCGGGACGATCGTTTTGTAAGTCTCTTCGTTCGGAATAATTCTCCAAATCCCATAATAAAATACGTTTATTATGTAAAACAACAGTAAAAACTGAAGAAAATTGAATTTTTTTAAATTTTATGCTTACTATACATTTTTTTACCTGTCTTTACCTGTTCTTTAGCCCTATTTTTGAAAGACTGATTATTAGATACAAGGATATTCGGTTGTTTAAGTAAAAATAACGCAAAAAATTAATTTTCCTCTTTCGTCAGTCAATCTCCCCCTCGGTCAAATGTTTCTCGGTGTGTCGTAATCAAAATTACAGTAAAATAAAACAATATAGCAGTAATTTGGGGTAAAAACATAAACCGAATTTAAATCAAAAACAATTGTAATACAAACCACGCGATTAGAATTATCTAATAAGATACATACAGCTCAAAAAACAATTAAACAATTTATTTACCATATCTCTAAAATATTTAAAAAAAGTTTAGTTTTTTAAAGTCGCCCAAATCGGATGAAAATATTAATTATTAAACTCTTAACAGGCCAATTTTTTTTTAATTTGCCTGGGTGTTTCATACGTGGGTAAAATAGAAATAGTTTTTAAAACAAAAAAATTCAATAATGAAAATAAATTGCATAGGTTAACACAGTACGTTCGGAAAATTGCTGTGCACTACAATTTTGTAAAGACGAAACTTTCTTAATCATGACTTTCAAACGGATCCTCCAACAACGATACAATACTGCATGCTTTTCAGTTTGTTTTCAAATATTTTAATGGACTGATATACTGGAATGTCTCGTAGGTATACCGTTATTGTGGTTTTTACTTCGCCAATCGTGCGTGGTTTGTTCCGATACACTGCTTGTTTCGCTGAACCCCCATAGACAGTAATCTGGGATAGTCGGATCGGGCGATCGTGTAGGCCAAAAACCCCTCAAAATGATCGGTTCACCAAAGACATTTCATAAAAAATGTCATTCACCTGTTACCTGTGTGTGCAATAGCGCCATCTTTTTGAAGCCAACCGTGATTGATTTCCACATCTGTTAACCGACTAATAAAGTTTGTTAAAACGGCACAATACAAGCAGCTTCTTTTCATTCAGTTTAAGTGGTCTTACACTTCGACCAGCCTCTTCAGCCCGAAATTGTTCAATAAGAGTTCAAACCGCATCGCGGTGAGGACGGATATATTTGGAAACTTTTCAGAAAACTTATGCTTGACTAAATTAGTATACTTGTCACCTTCACGAAAGACATTTTCGACGAGAAAAATACGTTCCTTTACCGAAAGGACCGTTACGTTTCTCGTAACTATTGATTCCGACAAACGAAACGAAGCACGTTCAATCACAACTTAGTTCTAAGGTCTTGGTTTATTACTGAACCTTTCTTTTGAAAGGTTCAATGAACCTTTCTTTTTCCTGTTAAGCTTCCGGTAATTATCGTTCAAATAATACTTCAGAGGATGATTAAGGATGATATGTATGAGTGTAGTCTTGTACAGTCTCAGTTCAACCGTTCTCGAGATGTGTGCTTAATTGAAACCCAACCACCAAAGAACACCGGTAACCACGATCTAATATTCAAATCCGTGTAAAAATAACTGACTTTACTAGGACTTGAACGCTGGAACTCTCGAATTCCAAATCAGCTGATTTGGGAAGACGCGTTCACCACTAGACCAACCCCGTGGATTGCCCAATGAACCTGCAGGGCAACCAACCTAACGCCGCAAGAACAGAATACATCACATAATTCTAAAGTATACTCTTCTCGAGATGTGTGCTTAATTGAAACCCAACCACCAAAGAACACCGGTAACCACGATCTAATATTCAAATCCGTGTAAAAATAACTGACTTTACTAGGACTTGAACGCTGGAACTCTCGAATTCCAAATCAGCTGATTTGGGAAGACGCGTTCACCACTAGACCAACCCCGTGGATTGCCCAATGAACCTGCAGGGCAACCAACCTAACGCCGCAAGAACAGAATACATCACATAATTGTAAAGTATACTCTTCTTTTTTCTGTTTAGCATCCGGGAATTACCGTTCAGATATTACTTCAGAGGATGAATGAGGATGATATGTTTGAGTGTAAATGAAGTGTAGTCTTGTACAGTCTCAGTTCCTTTCCATTCCTGAGATGTGTGGTTAATTGAAACCCAACCACCAAAGAACACCGATATCCACGATCTAGTATTCAAATCCGTATAAAAGTCTTTCCTAGGACTTGAATGCTAGAACTCTAAAGTATACTGCACAGCGACTTTCTTTGCAGACTGTAGGGTAAGTGATTAAGTACTAAAATAAGTCACCTCCCGATTTTTCCATAATTATTCAGACATCGCCAAAGAGTAATATTACAGTGTAAAGTAGCGTAAATAGTATGACATGGTGGTGGCGGGCCGGCGATCACACGCGCAAGATTTATTTCTTGTCAATGGCGAATATAAAAGTAAACGGGCTAAATAAGGATTTCTTAATACGTGTATGTGTGCGTGCGGCTGACACATTATTTAAATATGTAAATTCATCGGTTCAACGGGCAGAAAAATAACGTGGTTAAAATAACTGCAATTTATTTAAATCGTTGTTGTATATTAGCTTTATTTTATCGTTTAAAAAAATAAATAACAAAAGTAAATATTAAAAGATGATTGTGTCAAACTAAATAAGGGACAACAAACACAGAACCCGTATTAAATCAGAGCAACGAGACAGTAGTCGGTATAAATAATTTACTTGATGCGTAAAGACAAGTGCGAGTTAAAATATAGTAGAGAAAGTAAACGATCTGACGGTTTCTATGGAAACAACATAAACTGTATACTAAATCTTTCAAACAGCTTCAACCGCTAATTGGAAACATTTACAAATAGAATTTGAATTCGGTTTGTTTATAAAATTAAATGAATTTAAAATGAATACATCAACATGTATATTTACACATATATAAATTTGTAGACACTTTTCAGCTGAAATTAGATATTACATTTCAGATATTTATTTATCTTTTAATTAGACTAAAATGGCGATCTCAGATGTCAATTTAATGAGATTTCCCCATTATTATTTTAATTTAAAATAAGCTATTTTAAAGCACATCACCGCATATAAAATTCACATCAAATCTACTCCATCCATATTTTATATCCTTTTTTTTATTTCACATTTATATATAAATCTTACGACAATAAAATTCAGGACTTAAAAAAACAATTACGTACGAGAACTTCAACGAAATTTCCGTCTTCTTACACTTATAATTATACTACCAACCAACAAACGAATAAATTAGATTTCCCAGATGACATGGGTTTAGATTACAAAGCAACGTCGAGTGTTAATTCAGTAAAACGACCTGGGTTAATCAGTAATAAAACATTCAGAATAAAGATTTTTGTTCCCTCGACTGTTGCGGTACAGAGAAGAATATTACTGCCAGTCAAAAATGTATAATACCCTCATAAATTTAATAATTCTTGATATTTTTAGAACTTAAAAAATACTAAAATCTTAGTTAAAAAATCACAAATTCGTGTACGTATAAATTTACTAACAGATTAGACTAAATATTATTATGTGCGATTGAAAATGAGGATAAATCTTGGAAGCGTGTACTGTCAATTTTTTTCAAATTTTGATAAATTTATCCTCTTCGCTTTTGGATTTATTGATCACCTTAAAATATCTATTCGGTTTAAGCTTTAACTAAATCACAAATAAGGTCCTTTTTCTACGCTCTAATTTTTAAAGAACATATTTTTAACTGAATATATCTTGTTAAATCTATAACCAGATTATTTTTAAAATTACAACGTAATTATCATTTTAGTGTTTTAAATAGATCTATCGAATCTCAAATTAAATCGACTCCAAATGTTATGCTATATATGTAGCTCTAATATCTCTATACCAGCTACGTTAAAAATTTGATGTAATGTAATAATACATTAAAATGAAATCATGATAAGCAGATTATGTTTGTTGAAATTAAAGAAAATGATAGTTAAATATTTTACATACACAGCGAAGATGGGGCTCAACGTTGCCAGATTTCTTTTGAAAAACCAATTTTTAAACCTTAAAGATTTAAAAGGTCTACTTCCGTTTACATCTGTACAGAATCTGACAACGTTGAGCCCTCTTACCTCTCGTATCCGAACATAAATCAGAAAAACTTAGCAAAAAAAATAACTCATCATATCTTACTCAAATAATCTAATCTATAAAATTAGTTCGGTAAGATAACCGATCCAGTGAGTTCCTTACCTCTACTGATTATTATTGTGAAGACAAGAAACTTTCATAAAAAGCGTACAAACAGAAAAAACCAAAGTTAGTAAAAGTTTGTTCATTTAATCACACGCTATTGCAAAGAGTTTTTTCTGTTATTCTTAAAAATAACAATAAGAATATAACAATACTGAACAAGAACAATTGTATTATTATATAACAATAATAAATAAGAATAACAAGCATACTAACCCAGACTTATTACTAAAACTTATGCCAAGTTATTAGTATTGTAACAGGACAAGTATAAAGGACCAAGGTAACTGATTTCTACCGATTAACAAGAAAGAAACAAAATGTAATAATGAAAAGGAGAATCTAGAAGGAAGAGAGTAACGTATCCGTTTAACAATCCGTTCTTGTAATACAGACAACGGCACCTCCAAAAGCTGTTGTTCGACCAGAAGGGTCACCGGACCGGAATAAGCATTTATAGTAAACCGTAAGGGCGCGGATGATAAAATTATTACGCTTCGACAATTAAAGGGATGAGGCGATTACTAGTTCTGCGGGCCATGGGATATAAATACCTCCAGGTAACAGCGGAGAAACCCACCGGGTTGGTCTAGTGGTGAACGCGTCTTACCAAATCAGCTGATATGGAAGTCGAGAGTTCCAGCGTTCAAGTCCTAGTAAAGTCAGTCATTTTTACACGGATTTGAATACTAGATCGTGGATACAGGTGTTCTATGGTGGTTGGGTTTCAATTAACCACAGATCTCAGTAATGGTCGAACTGAGACTATACAAGACTATACTTCATTTACACTCATACATATTATCCTCATTCATCGTCTGAAGTATTATCTGAACGGTAATTATCGGAGGCTAAACAGGAAAAAGGAAAGGTAATAGCGGAGAAAGTCAACAGCTCGGCAAGGCCGTGTTCGGTGCAGTCGTCCAGACAATAAAGCGAAAAATGAATAGTTTTGCGAGGGCATGTTCAACGCGGTTGCGGAGACAGCGATAACAGTAAGCGTTTTATAACACAAGGTGAAGAGTGCATCACGAGCATTCCTTTGTGAACAGTGGGTGAATACAAGAAGTTGTTCGGTGAGGAGAAAGCATTCTATTCATTCATAAAGTGTAGGATAGTTCTTTTATAAACAGCAAAAATAATATTTGCAAAAATTTAACTGTATCAACTTCAGACTTTTCTACTGTTATCTTGTTAATGCAGTTTTAGGTTCTAACGGTCATTTAACGTTTTTCGTAAATCTCACTATATTCTGATGTATATATAATTTAACTGTCATTAAATAAATCTTAAGTCATAAGTCATTTTATTTTAATTACTCTTTTGTATATTATATATGCGTATATTTATTATTTATTTGGTTCATATGTCTACAATAATAAATTATATTCATAAGAAATTCTTCGTTTATTTCTCAATATTCTGGTCGAACCGCGAACACGCGACAGTATAGCGAGCTAAATAAACGGCACTTTTTTAGAATAACCAGACGCTATTAAAATAATTAATGTGAAAAATTATACGTAAGCTGTTTAAAATAGATTTAAATAAATTATTGAAAAATATTTCGAAAAACTTTGAAATCTGTATTAAAAAAAAGCTGCGGGAAAAAGACCACATGGTTCTAAGTTAAAGACGGCTTGAAAATCCATTTAAAAATATTTTTTTTTAGTTTCTTCTTTATACTGGAGTTAAATTTCTCAGTCATATTTAAGTACCGGGAAAAAGTAATAACATCGTTTCCAAATATAAAAAAAATTGTCTAAGTTCGTCTTTATCTTTATCAAAATTATTGGCTTTCCAGTTTTGCGATCGCTTATGGGTCAATGGTTGAAAACTACTGAAATGAAATAGGCAATAGGATTATAAAAATAGATCGATAAATCTACACATCGATGGACGAAAGAGATCTAATATGAAATATGTGACTGAAAAGAGAGATCTAAATTTTGCATTAATTTTTCAAAATACGTTCACCGGGATATTAAAAATCGACAAGTTATTAATAATGTAACGGTAGCAAACGGTTACCGATACCAATTTAAAAAATACATATATTTATTTCTTAGCACTGAACTAATAAATCAAGTTTAGAAAATACTTAAAACTTACAGAATTTATATAAGATCTTTAAGTGTAAGACAGTTAAAGAAAAAGTAATAATAAAAATTACAATATATAAAAATAAGAAATTAAAAAAAAATCATTAGAAATAATTTTTCACTTGTTCACTCGCATCCGCACGCACACACAAGCAAAACTAGAAAACCTATATACAGCAGTAACGCTTTGTGAGAAGAAATAAAAATCTTTGGATTACAAAACGACTGATTTTAAGATGATATGATGAAGCAAATTTTGTTTAACATCTAACGAATAAAAGTATAAATGTATAAAGAGAATATATTTTTACATTAGTTTTATTTTTTAAATAAAAAGGTCATTAGATGAACAAGTAATAATAAATACTGATTTATCTTATATAGAAACTGACATTAAAACTAACTAATATTACGAAATCAAAAGTTTAAATTTAATTGGCAACCTACTTACACAGATCTGATGAAAAAAATTTACGGCCACTAATTATAAAAAAAGGTAATAATTACATAACAACGTAATACAAACATTATTATTTTTTTAACTTTAAATATAGTTTACCTCGCTTCAAAATTTTAAATAAACCTATTTAATAACAAAACAGTAATTTTATATTACGAAATGAAGTAAAAAAAATTAAATTAACAGTAATAATACGTTACGAAATGACAAAATACGGTTTTCTTTTTATTATTATACCGGTGATTCAAAAAGGACTTCACAACTTTAAAAGCATACAAAACTTTATTTACAAGTTCGGTTGGGGTCTCATTTCATAGTAAAACACATTAACTTTTGAATCCCGTAGTTCATTAGTACCGAATTTGGCTAACAGTGCTGTAGAAGGCCTCCTAGTAAGCATACAATTTACTCTTAGCACCAAACCTTCGTCGAGACAGATTGTTTTGTTAAAAATATAAAATCACCAAAACGCCCACGCATCCATCAAGCTGCTGTAGAACAGCTCAGAGAAAGCTTTGCACGTATTCCGGAGAAACCAACTCGACGTGAATCACGTGAGACAGAATTCCACAAACCATCGCTCATAAACGCATTTTTGCTTCAACGCATTATAGATGATGACAAAGTCGCTCGGCTCCAGTTATGTTGGAGATGATACGTAGAATTGTAAACGACGATTTTTAGGGTTGAAGTCAAAGTTTCACATCAGTGGCAAGATGTACAGCCACAACTGCCAAATATGGGGTAGCGAAAATCTTCATGAAACTTTGCAGTACATTCGTGAATAGCCCTAAGATCAATGTTTTTGTGCCCTAAGCAAACGAGACTGTACGGCCCGTTCTTCTTCAAGAAGCAACCGTAAATCGTTTATCTGGACATGTTTAAACATTTTTTAATTCTTCAGTTAGACGATTTATTTATTTTCAACATAAATAAACTTCTTAAAGAATAAATTTTTAAAATATTAACAATAAAGTTTCAAAAAGAGTACGACAACGACAGAGTCCAATCTGGCCATCCGTTAATTTTAGAAGGCAGATAAAAAAAATAATAAAATGTAAAACCTATACGGTATTTGTAAATCTGTAGAAAATATTTAATAATGCTGAATATTAAAATTTTAAAAACGAACTTAAATATAGGGATATAAGAGTTAGTTATAAGCGATACAAGAAAAATAAAAGCAAGTTCTGACACAGAAAGCAACGAGAAAAAATTGTACAAAGAACTAGGAAAACAGGAATTGAAGGAAAAATTTGAGTCTAACAAAAAACCTTATTGTATTAAATCTAAACAGTAAAGGAAAAGTAGAAAAATTAGAAGAAAGGAAGTACAGGAAAAATCTAGGACTCGTAGAAAAAATCGAAACTACTTAATAAAAATTAATTCCGAATTATGCCAAAATAAAATACCCTAAAATAACAATAATCTATAAGAAAAAAATGTTTTACGGGCATCTTTCAAGAATAAAAAAAAATTACTGATAGAGAAAATATTAGGAAAACAAAAAAAAAACGAATGAATTTGATTCTCAGAAGTCAGAAAATACTTGAGAAAAAAATAGATCTCTTAAGAGGAAATCCTGCGTGTGAAATTTTTAGGAAAAATCGAAAATTTGGAAAGTTTCTTAAACCAAAATGATCGAAAGAAAGAAAGGACGCAATAAAATGACGAAGGAATATTGGTAAAAGAGAAAACAACATAAAAGTGAATACAAATTGTAACCCGGTTCAAATGGGTCAAATCGGGAAAATATTAGTCAAATAGACGATATTTACGTAACAAACAGAACAAGTATATTTAGAAGGGTTTTTAAAATAAAAGTAAAAAAAAATACAAACTGTTTAAGCGATGCATAACTAAAAACAAAAACGTATCAAACCTAACGAAAAATTTTAAACATCAAATAGTTCAAAATTCTATGAAGATTACTATTGAAATTCAGATTTTTACTAAAGTGAAAATGAAATAAAATTATAAAAAAAGCAATATTTTTTTCACAAAGTTTTGTGCTTAAAAGTTATAAAATGTATATTTGTATTCGGGTTAAAATAAAATTAACTTCCAGATTATTCTCTGGGGACACATGAATCGTGACACTGTTTTTTCATTCACGCAGGTATTATAAACAGTATAATTGATCGGCATTCAACTTAATAAAATTTAAAATAAAAAAAATTTAACCTATTTTCATTCCATATATAGATTTTTAACTTTGTAAAATATAATGGAAAGATATTATATATATATATATATATATATATATATAAACGGACGATAACCTTTCATACAATACTTTATGAATTCCGATGACAAGCAGGCAAGGGTCATCTTGTTAAAAGGAAATATTCTACTATATATCATAAATCGCCCGTGACCGCTAGCTTTTATATAGTACAATAACAAAACATTAAGTAACAATATTCTTCATATAATTTCAAAATCGGATAAAAGTTCACGAAGTCTGCCTTTTTTAAAAAAAGAAAAACAAATCTTTGAAATGCAATTAATCATAAATTAAGTTAAATATTAAATAGCACAAATATTATAAATAATTTAACACAAAATTTACTAAGTGTTATCCATGAATTAGTACTATTAAGGTTCTAACTTTAACTAAGAATTCCAAGATATATCAATTAGAATTAAGATTGTGGCAAGGCAGAGATATTTTAATGGAAAAATGATGTTCGTTCATTCGTAAATAAGAAATAGATAAATATTTCACTATAAACCATTAAAATACTTATACAATATGTTCCGCATATCTAAGGAAGTTACATTTTATTGCTAAAAACTAAATAGTTCTTTCATAAAATCAACACAAAGTGATGATTAATAAAAATTTTAAAAAAACCAAGATTATTTTAATCAGAAGCAATTACAATAACAATAATTTTTCTCTAATCAGTTAATATAATATATTGATAAAATTTTTAATTTCTGTAATCTTCTGACGGCTCAATATATTGAATACAACATAAATTAACATTAAAATTAAAACTAATCGTCTAATCCTTTTCTTTCTCTTTCCTGTTATTCCTCCAGGAATTACCGTTCAGGTATTACTTCAGCAGATGAATGAGAATCATGTATGAATGTAAATGAAGTGTAGTCTCAGTTCGACCATTCCTGAGGTACGTGGTTAATTGAAACCCAACCACCAAAGAACATCAAACATCAAACATCATAGTATTCAAATCCGTGTAAAACTGCCTTTACCAGGACTTGAACGCTGGAACTCCACTTTCAAATCAGCTGATTTGAGAAGACACGTTCACCACTAGACCAACCCGGTGGGTTTAATCGTCTAATCCTAAATATACGATAACCTAACCCTACTAATGATTAGTAATAGAATAAACACTTCAATAAAAATAAATAATTTTTCAATTAAAAACTGCTTTGACCATTTTATAAATTTTTTCAATCAAATAAACCAATGTCGTACGGAAATTTCATTTCTCCTTGTGCTTTAGTCCAACATAAAATGGCAACAATTAAATAATTTTCTATAGACATGCAAAAGCATATTTTTTTAAATCTATCGACCATCGAGTGATTGAGTATAAATAAAATATTGTTTTTTAAATAAAATCGATTACTAATTTTTCTCTTTACCTAATCCTAAAATTCAAAATAAATTAATGTTACTATTTATGTAAAATATTTTTAATAAAAAAAATTTTATCTATATTTCTACAAAGTTTAAAAATAAGTAAAGGGTTTTGGTTTTAAAAAGTAAAAAAACTTTTTTTTTCAACAACAATTTCTTGCAGGTCTTTAAAATATAAGCTACAAAACAATAAAAAAACATTCTCCAAAACATACGAATAACTTTTTGAAATTTTAAGTAAAAAATAACAAATAAGCATTCATTTTTGTACGTTGGAAAATGCTAATTTATCTATTTTGGGTACTATAAAATAATATGTTTTTTTTTTTTGTCTTCAGTCATTTGACTGGTTTGATGTAGCTCTCCAAGATTCCCTATCTAGTGCTAGTCGTTTCATTTCAGTATACCCTCTACATCCTACATCCCCAACACTTTGTTTTACATATTCCAAACGTGGCCTGCCTACACAATTTTTCCCTTCTACCTGTCCTTCCAAAATTAAAGCGACTATTCCAGGATGCCTTAGTATGTGGCCTATAAGTCTGTCTCTTCTTTTAACTATATTTTTCCAAATGCTTCTTTCTTCATCTATTTGCCGCAATACCTCTTCATTTGTCACTTTATCCACCCATCTGATTTTTAACATTCTCCTATAGCACCACATTTCAAAAGCTTCTAACCTTTTCTTCTCAGATACTCCGATCGTCCAAGTTTCACCTCCATATAAAGCGACACTCCAAACATACACTTTCAAAAATCTTTTCCTGACATTTAAATTAATTTTTGATGTAAACAACTTATATTTCTTACTGAAGGCTCGTTTCGCTTGAGCTATTCGGCATTTTATATCGCTCCTGCTTCGTCCATCTTTAGTAATTCTACTTCCCAAATAACAAAATTCTTCTACCTCCATAATCTTTTCTCCTCCTATTTTCACATTCAGCGGTCCATCTTTGTTATTTCTACTACATTTCATTACTTTTGTTTTGTTCTTGTTTATTTTCACGCGATAGTTCTTGCGTAGGACTTCATCTATGCCGTTCATTGTTTCTTCTAAATCCTTTTTATTCTCGGCTAGAATTACTATATCATCGGCAAATCGTAGCATCTTTATCTTTTCACCTTGTACTGTTACTCCGAATCTAAATTGTTCTTTAACATCATTAACTGCTAGCTCCATGTAAAGATTAAAAAGTAACGGAGACAGGGAACACCCTTCTCGGACTCCCTTTCTTATTACGGCTTCTTTCTTATGTTCTTCAATTGCTACTGTTGCTGTTTGGTTCCTGTACATGTTAGCAATTGTTCTTCTATCTCTGTATTTGAACCCTAATTTTTTTTAAATGCTGAACATTTTTTTCCAGTCTACGTTATCGAATGGCTTTTCTAGGTCTATAAACGCCAAGTATGTCGGTTTGTTTTTCTTTAATCTTCCTTCTACTATTAATCTGAGGCCTAAAATTGCTTCCCTTGTCCGTATACTTTTCCTGAAACCAAATTGGTCTTCTCCTAACACTTCCTCCACTCTCCTCTCAATTCTTCTGTATAGAATTCTAGTTAAGATTTTTGATGCACGACTAGTTAAACTAATTGTTCTGTATTCTTCACATTTATCTGCCCCTGCTTTCTTTGGTATCATTACCATAACACTTTTTTTGAAGTCTGATGGAAATTCCCCATTTTCATAAATATTACACACCAGTTTGTATAATCTATCAATCGCTTCCTGGAATAGTCGCTTTAATATTGGAAGGACAGGTAGAAGGGAAAAATTGTGTAGGCAGTCCACGTTTGGAGTATGTAAAATAAATTGTTGGGGATCTAGGATGTAGAGGGTATACTGAAATGAAACGACTAGCACTAGATAGGGAATCTTGGAGAGCTGCATCATACCAGTCAAATGACTGATGACAAAAAAAAAAAAAAAAAAAACGATTCATACTTACAGGAATGCCAGATAACATCTGAGAGCCCATTTTTGTAAATTAATAACCCGTTCTGACTTTCTGAGGGAACTCCAAGAAACGATATTGTACTTTACATAAACGTAATAAAAAGTACTAAGACTTTTGCGCACGAGATAGTTTAGCGTATTTTGGCAAAAAAAAGTCGAAGACCGGCATGTAAGCAATCATGACATCACCGATGGCCTAACCATCCATCACCAAACAACGTTAAACCGTTTGGAGAAAGCTGAATACAAAAAGAAGTTTGACGTTTGGGTACCGCATGATCTGACTCGAAAAAACATTTACCCGATCGAATTTCTATCTGCGAATTTCTACTGAAACATATCGAAATCGAGCCGTTTCTGAAGCGGTTGATTGGTGAAAAGTAGACACCCTACGACAACAATGTGTGAAAAAGATAATGGTCGAAGAGAGGAGAAGCTTCACAGTCTGTGGCAAAGTCCAACCGACGCACAGGAAGGTTATGACGTGCGTTTGTTGGGATCGGAAGAGCATCGTGCATCACGAGCTGCTGTCGCCAAGTAGAACGATAAACTCAGACCTGTATTGTCGACAATTATCGCGATTGCACCTAGATATTCAAAAGAAACGGCCTAAACCGGTCAACAGAAAGGATATCGTATAACACGCCGCAACGCATCTTTAACGACCCGTCAAAAATCGAGAGAACTTGACTGGAAGGTTTTAATGCATTCACCGTAAAGCCCGAACCTGGCACCGGAAGAATATTATTTGTTTCGGCCCCTGCAGAACTCCCAGAACGGTGTTAGTTTCAAAAGAGGCCTGTGAAAACCAAGGGTCACAAATTTTTGATCAGGAATCACATAAGTTCTACAGAGTTGGGATTATGATATTGCCGAAAAAACGGCAGGAAGTCATCGAAAAAAATGGTGCGTCTATGGGGTCTAATAATGTTATTTTCCAATAAAAATAAATGTATTCTCAGTTTTAGCCTCCAAAGACTCGATACTTTTTAGACAAACTGATATTTAATTATGATAAAAAACTAAGCTTTTATTAAGGAGGTTTAAATCAAAACAGTACGGTTCAAGTTTGTTGCCGACGAAATCAATCTCAAGAGAGCTTATCATCTAATAAACACCCAAAAAATTAGATTTTTGGGCAACAGAAATACTATCGTTATCATTAATTGGAATTCTATGTACGCGATCAGCAACGTTGCTTCTCCCTGAGAAACACAATGCAACGGTTTTATTTATATTTTAATTTAGATGGTTTAAATATATCCAATGAATACTTTTCTGTACTGTTATCATAGAATTTTCAATTCCTTTTAAATAGTTATCTTCAGGTATAGACATAACTGATATCATGTGCGAAGACGTTAACAATGAATGATTCCAGATTTTGAGGGTCGTTCATTAATAAACTATAAAAAAAGCAAGGAACTGAGAACAGATGTTTAGTAATAGAATTATATTAATAATTAATGTTATATTAATAATTGTATGTATTAATTTTTTATTAATAACTGCAAGATTAATTTTATATAAAATTTGATGTGTTTTATTTACTTTTTTAAGAGTACATTTAACTGTAATACTCTTTTTTTTTGAGCGATTACTAATTTATAAATGCAACATTTATTACATTTAAATTTTATACATAAAATGAAGTTTGAAAGATTAAAACTTGTGTAGCTGTAATACTTTCCTAGCACTGGTTATTTATTCTTAGATAGTGGAAAAATAATTATACATGAAAAAGTTACCTATGTTTTTTTTTTTGGGGGGGGGACGAGGATAATTTATGACCAGGTTTTATTGTCAAATTATAATTATATGTTTAAATAGACCAAAAAAGTTTAAAAAATCGGTAATTTTTTCCCTCCTTCAAAATCACCATAGAATTCCATAGAAAAGTGTATAAAAAATAAAAAAGTTATCTATATTATTAATTATTTGGGGTTGGGGAGAGAATTATAATAAATTTTATTCTAATATTATTATTAAAGGTTTTTAATTTAAAATTTTATTTATATTACAATTTAAATAAACCGAAAAACGTTTGAAAAATTCAAAAAATCATTTTTTTTTAAACTTTGGTCGGCTCCCCCGACCCCGATATTGCCCCCATAGTATTTTTGGGGTCATCTGCATTACTATTGTGCCTAGGAAAACATAAAAAAAAAGATTCGGTAAAAAAATATGCAATAAATAAAAAGATAGCAGCCAGCGTTTTACGATTTTTGAGTAAGGGGGAATTTTGGAGTAAAGTTTTTTTTAAAAATGGTAAGATAAATATGCACACATGTACTGAATTTAATATAAGTGGGATTATGTTTGAAAAATTTTGAGAAAATTTACTCAAAAAAACTATCAACCCCCTAGAGATATTGACCTCAAGTTTTTACCAAAACATTGCCCCATACATACGAGTGTGTACAAAATTTCATCACAATCTGTTAATCCAGTCAAAAATTATTAAGCTTCAAACACGCCGACATAGGTACGTATGAAAATCCACTAATTTTTTGGGGTCCCTCGGTCATGAAACGTCGAGAAATGCACAAAAAATCCGTATCTCTGGGTAGATGATATTCAGTAATAGCTAATGTTTTAACAACCTGTACGTTATTTTTCCTGATGCGATCAAAATACGAAGAAATAAATCATTAAAAAAATCTTTTTAATTTGCCCTGGCATAATCAATCGAAATGAAATATGGTTATCAGTATAAGAATTACAAAATTACATAGAATTTTTAATATAATTATTATTATTATTAATATAATTACCTGTACTACTACAGGTAGGTAGTTTATATTACAAGAATGGAGATGACTAGATGTCTGGAAAATATTTTGAATTTTTCCCCACATACAGCTTAAATGTAACATTAAAATGGATGACTGCAGTTCTGTAAATATTATTTAACGTTTCTTACATAGTTTTTCCTGAACAATGATGTCACTCGATAGCGTTTATCAATGACTAATTATGCTACTGATATTTTCCTTTTTTGTGATGATAAGGATAAATTTATATGTTTTGGTAATGATTTATGATACGTATATTACCTTGTGTAATTTATTTTAATTGTTTATAATTAATTTGTGACCGATTTAATAGTAAGTAATTTTTAACTTGTTTTGTTGAATGGAATATTATTTTTCTTATTTTATTTGAAAAAAAAAATTCCATATATTTGTACAATACACTGAATAAATTTTGATATAAGAACTAATATAACACTTTAATTATTCCTTAGATTCATTAATTAAATATTTGTAACTTAACCATAATTCTAAAATATTTAAGTGTGTTAATTGTATCCATTTAAATTTTAGATTCGAGATTAAGATACCTCAAAACATCGAGTGAAATCTACTATCGCTTTTTGGACTATGACTACAATTGTAGTATTCATCCGATTCATATTTTTGAAAATCACTGTAAGAAAATAATGTAATAATATTTTACTACGTTTTCCTTTCTTAAAAGAGACTCCACAATTTGGTTTATAAATAATAGTTTATTGGCAAACACATAATAATTTACAAAAGGTGTTGCAAATGATGTCCGTCCACTTCTATGCACTAGACAACACGTTTCTAGCTACTCTTGTTATTAAATCCCTGTCTATTTCCAGGGTGGCATTGCTAATGTTTATCCTGCAGGGAATGTGGTTTGTTCCTATAAACAATTTATTTTAATTAACCCCAAAGAAAGAAGTCTAGACCGGTCAGATCAAGGAAACTTGGTGGCCACAATCCTTTAGAAAAGACTCTTCTACCGAAAAATCCTGCAGCATCACCATAATAGAGCGAGCTGAACGGCAAGTGGTACTTCTTCTTTTTCCTGTTTAGCCTACGGTAATTACCGTATAGAGGTAATTATTACTTCAGAGGATGATATATATGAGTGTAAATAAAGTTTAGTCTTGTACAGTCTCAGTTCGACCATTCCTTAGATGTGTGGTTAATTGAAACCCAACCACCAAAGAACACCGGTATCCACGATCTAGTATTCCAATCCGTATAAAAATATCTGACTTTACTAGGGCTTGAACGCTGGAACTCTCGACTTCCAAATCAGCTGATTTGGGAAAACGCGTTCACCACTAGACCAACCCGGTGGGTCACCGGCAAGTGTCACTGACCTGTTGCAAACTGTCGGATAATTTCTTAGTATACGGCAGCATTCTTTTTTTTTCTTCAAAAAACAAGGCTCCTATTGGTCGTCTTGAAACCGCATACCATATGCCTATTTTTTATGGGTGTAGGGGAGATACAAAGGAAACGTTAGGGTTTTCAATACCACAGGTCCCGTAGTTCCGACCGTTAACGTATCGACCAAGGTGAAACCACGTTTCATCTGTGAAAAACACTTGATCTAAAACGCTAATGTCGCCTCTAATGAAGTTTTTGAACCTTGACAGTGGTATATGAGTCCTTTTAACATAATCACCATTAGTTATTTCACGGAAAACCTGCATTCGATACGGATAAAATTTCAGCATTCTCCTCACAGCAGCGTGAGCTAAACATAATGAAATTGTTCTTTTCCTAGCTTAATCTTCGCAAAGATTTATGAGATCTTATAACTGTCGCTTCAATTCCTGTACGACATGCGTCGTTAAAGTCCGACTTGTGTCGGGCACGTTCCTGTTCTAACACCGAACCTGTTTCAAAAACTTTTTTAAAAAACTTCTCGATAACACTTTTCATCGGGGCTTCTTTTTCACATTTCTCCCTGAAGTTTCACCGACACACTAAACGAGATTTTTTTTGTTTTTCGCCCAGAACAAAAAAAAACTACATGAGATTTCGTCTCTAAATAAGTTTCCATTACGAATACACGTTTTTCAACAGTTAACCGCATTTTAACAAACAACACGCGATTACGGGACCTTGTTCAAAAGCCAATGCTCGACAAAGACAGGTAATACTCAAATGTGGAAGCTATACAGTCCTCTCCACTCAAACACAGTCGTACCAACATCTTTCACATTATATAACCCGTACCGATAAATGCATTTTAACAAAAATAAGCATTTAGTACAAACCGCTAAGCGATGGGGTCTCTTTTACGTTTAACACTCAGTATATAGCAGCTATAAAGGGAAAGTATTTAGATTAGATTAGTAGAAAATTTTTTTCCAAATTGGATTTTTTGCCAATGTCGATTTTTCACGAACCCCTGATTCAACAAAATGTAAAAATTCACTATAGAAATTATCGAAAGATGAAATGTACGTACGTGTGCCAGCTGTTTTATTAATATTCCCGGTCTACCTCAACATAAATACTTCGAAAATGGCTCAAAAGATTTCTGTATGCGGTACATTGGTGACATTAAATTTAGGGAAAAGTTAAAAAAAAAAGGGGAAAAGTAGTTTTCGCATTTTTAATTTGCTACTTTTTGTATAATGATCGCAGGAAATTAAGCACATAACGTTATTTAAAATTCCAAAATTTTAAGACGATCGGAATTAGAGAAGGGAAGGTATTCAGCATTATTTCTAAACAGCTCTCACCTTATATCTCGAAAACCTGTTGAATAAACAAGTTGAAATGTAGCACAAATATTTGGCTATAAATATCCCAGTTTCGGCCTGATTGTTTACCCCCATCGGACAAGAGGATATCAAGGGAAGGCAATTTTTCCATTTATTATTTTTTTTTTATCGGTTGGTGTTAACCAAACTTAAGGGAATGGTTCAGGGCAACAAAATAAAAACTCCACGTAAGTAAATGAGCTATCCCGTCTTATTTTCCCTTCGTTCGCAATTTTGTGTTTTTTTTTTTTAAATATATATTTTAAAAATGAATAGAAATATTTTAATGAAATTTGGTGTATATATACCAAAACAAATCTACAAAATTAATAATTTAGAAAAATCTATCTTTGAAAATTCCAAAAAAGATGCCATTTAAGTTTTTAATCATTAACAGCTCCGTTCATATTAGTTTTATCGAATAATGTTTTATTAGATAAATTATTAAGCCTTTTATTGTTGATAAAATGATATCTCATTTATTCAAACAGACTGATAAACAACTGTAATATGACTGAAACTGGTGGCCACAAGCCTCGACCGATAACACGATTACCAAACAATTCCTCAACGAAATCAGAAGTTGAACCTGCGTAATGCGACGTCGCACCGTCATGTTGCAGCCAGCAGTGTCTGTCTTCCTCTTCCAAGAGTGCGATGAACTGAAATAAAATATCCTGATATCGTTCTGCATTAATGGTGTACTCGAAAAAATAGGACAGATTATTTTCTTCCGCGATATCGCGCATCACACGCCCGACTTCTGCGGGTGTAATTGATTGCTTTTCGTGATAAACGTGGGGATTTTCAGCGCTCCAAATTCTACTGTTTTGGCTGTTTACGTAGCCATCCAAATGAAATCGTGATTCATCTGTGAAAAATAACGAATCCATAACATTAATTCCCTCACGCAGAAATCGACGGAACCGTTGACAATATTGTAACCGTTTTTCTTTGTCGGGCTCAAGAAGTCGATGAACGGTTTGAATGCGATAAGGTCGTAATTGTAATCGTTCGGTCGCCCGATGAACGGTCGATTTAGACAAATTAATTTCAGCAGACAAACGTCTGATCGATTTATTTGACGAGGCGAGTAATCGGTCTTTGATTTCAGCGACTGTATCTGTAATCAACACTGACGCAGATCTTTTGTGTTCTTTGTTATTAACAGAACCGGTCTCTAAATTTTGCGACTAACCTTAATACTGTATGTTTTGTTAGAAGCCGGTTTATCTGGGTACTTATGGCGAAACAAATCTTGCATTGCGACCACTGATTTCGTACTGAAGTACGACTCGACAATGAAAACACGTTCATCTAGCGAAAACACCATCTTGTCTCTAGCAATACACTGAACGTTATGATTGCGTTGTTGTTACTATCGGTAGTATTCTACTGCGTGGCCGCGATGTTCAGATGTTGGACGAGTCCATTTCAGTAACGAGTAGTGGAGTAAGCTTTACTTTTGAAATTTCATGGATGAGTGATGGTTGCGTTTTATATGGGACACCCTGTATTATTCGAATTATTCAAATTCTATATTAACGCGTGAAATTTAATTAAAATGTTTCCTTATAAGGGAAATATAAAATGAGTTACTAATTTTTATATGAGGTAACACTGATTCATTCGTATCAGCTATTGAAATAGCGGTACAATCTCTATAATACTCAGTAGAAACAGATTTCTAAAATAATTTACTAAATTTGTTTTCTAAAATCGATTTTCAAAATCGTTTCCTATTTGTATTTCATAATTTTTTTGATCGACTAAATAAAAATTAAAACGTGATTAATATTTAAAAATTTACGGGTATATTTGAAATAAACGATTTGTCAAGGGCGGAGCGGGAAAAATTATGTAAACCTTTAAGAAAAATGAATTCGATAAATCTTTTAATACAGTGAACAATTTGAAACAAGAACTTGAAAAAAATAAATTTCTACATCGGTACGTTTAAACAAACGATAAAGTTACTTAAAATAATTAAACATCCTACTTTTCTTTACTTGCAAACCTAATCTATTGTATACCTTTGGTACGATCTTTTGAGGATTAAAATTCTTGAGTAGGTGATTAACAAACAAAATAATTTGCAAACCTCAAATTACATTAACATTTCCGTTCCGAAAATAAAATTTTATGAACAAACAAAAGTACAACGTATATGAGATATTTTGTCAAAAACTTCAAAATATATGACTATTTAAAGATGTGTTTTTTTGGGTAAATCGATACATATTTTTGGTTTTTGGGCTAAAAAAAAGATTTTTCTTTCATTTCAGTCTACTCGATAATATTCTGTTACGAGTAAACGTGTAACTGTGAAAGACTGATATATATGGTAAATGTCGATATTCCCCGTTGAATGTTGTTGACATACCAAATACGCCGGTGAAAGACCGAAATACTTGTTTATTTCTACCTTCCCCGGTATGTGACTACAAATACAGATAAGCTATGGCGGAGATCGAAACGATATCCAGAAATTAAAAAAAAGAATCACCAGATACTAATCTCTAAGGTAAACACATTACGCAAATTCACCGCATTTATAAAAAAATTTAATCAAATTTTCAGTATATTATAAATTAAAAGGGTCAATAAAAACATACAGTTTATGTTAACTGCACGGATAAACGAAATAAAGACGACGAAAGACAACGATACAAATAAACGGTCAGATGGTTGCACTTTGATCAATTATTTTTTTTTAATAAAAATATAACTTTTATAAAATTCAACTTTCACCATCAATATGCTGAATGCGGTGAATTTGATTAATCGCCTCCAATAATTGAGAAAATAACATACATATATAATTATTATATTTAAAGTTAATTAAACGAGGTTAGCGAGCGAAGCGAGCGTAGGTTATGTTTGGCTTAAATTTAAACTTCATTTTTTTACCAGGGTTTCTCGTAATCTATTAACCTTACAGATTGGTGTCGAGTAATTTTTTTTTTTAATTTCTAGTTATCGTTTCGATTCCCACCAGAGCTTATCTGTGTAAGTCGACATATACCGTATGTGCAATAATAATAAAAGCAAATATTTCGGTCTTTCACCGACGTATTTGACATGTGTCGACATTCACCGGAGAACATCGACATTTTCTAATTTCGGTCTTTCACATTAACATATATTTTAATACGTACTGTGCGGTATATTACAATTAATAATATTCGAAATAAATAAGCATTTTGTGGAATGAACATAATTAAATATTCCAATAAATTAAATTAAATAAATTTAGCGATCCCCTATCTTGAAACGATCTTTTTATTAGATCGACTTACCTCCAAGCCCACGAACGGGGATAACAAAAAACTGAAATGGAAAGAGTAAGTGTTATGATATTATTTAAAGAAAAGTGAAATATAAAAATTTTAACATAAAAACAACGGGAATTACGACAACCCTAACCGAATTGGCTGCATTTCAAATTTTTCAAGTTTTAAACCTCTTTTGAAACAAAGGTTTATTCACATAAAGAATAGTGTGTCACACCGAATAATAGATCGTTTTGGGGTAGGAACACTTGTCAAAGTGTATTTTTTTTACACGACTGCCCAAAAAGAAGTGTAATATTGAGGGTGTAATGTATATATATATACACACACACACACACACACACACACATATATATATATATATATATATATATATATATATATATATATATATACATATAAAAATACATAAACATATATAGTTTAAATAAATTGAAAAAATGATACAATATACGAAATTGTGAAATTATGAAAATGGGGAATTTCCATCAGACTTCAAAAAAAGTGTTATAGTTATGATACCAAAGAAAGCAGGGGCAGATAAATGTGAAGAATACAGAACAATTAGTTTAACTAGTCATGCATCAAAAATCTTAACTAGAATTTTATACAGAAGAATTGAGAGGAGGGTGGAAGAAGTGTTAGGAGAAGACCAATTTGGTTTCAGGAAAAGTATAGGGATAAGGGAAGCAATTTTAGGCCTCAGATTAATAGTAGAAGGAAGATTAAAGAAAAACAAACCAACATACTTGGCGTTTATAGACCTAGAAAAGGCTTTCGATAACGTAGACTGGAACAAAATGTTCAGCATTTTAAAAAAATTAGGGTTCAAATACAGAGATAGAAGAACAATTGCTAACATGTACAGGAACCAAACAGCAACAATAACAATTGAAGAACATAAGAAAGAAGCCCTAATAAGAAAGGGAGTCCGACAAGGATGTTCCCTATCTCCGTTACTTTTTAATCTTTACATGGAACTAGCAGTTAATGATGTGAAAGAACAATTTAGATTCGGAGTAACAGTACAAGGTGAAAAGATAAAGATGCTACGATTTGCTGATGATATAGTAATTCTAGCCGAGAGTAAAAAGGATTTAGAAGAAACAATGAACGGCATCGATGAAGTCCTACGCAAGAACTATCGCGTGAAAATAAACAAGAACAAAACAAAGGTAATGAAATGTAGTAGAAAAAACAAAGATGGACCGCTGAATGTGAAAATAGGAGGAGAAAAGATTATGGAGGTAGAAGAATTTTGTTATTTGGGAAGTAGAATTACTAAAGATGGACGAAGCAGGAGCGATATAAAATGCCGAATAGCACAAGCTAAACGAGCCTTCAGTCAGAAATATAATTTGTTTACATCAAAAATTAATTTAAGTGTCAAGAAAAGATTTTTGAAAGTATATATTTTGAGCGGCATCACTTTGTATGGAAGTGAAACTTGAACGATCAGAGTACCTGAGAAGAAAAGATTAGAAGCTTTTGAAATGCGGTGCTATAGGAGAATGTTAAAAATCAGACGGGTGGATAAAGTGACAAATGAAGAGGTATTGCGGCAAATAGATGAAGAAAGAAGCATTTGGAAAAATATAGTTAAAAGAAGAAACAGACTTATAGGCCACATACTAAGGCATCCTGGAATAGTCGCTTTAATATTGGAAGGACAGGTAGAAGGGAAAAGTTGTGTAGGCAGGCCACGTTTGGAGTATGTAAAACAAATTGTTGGGGATGTAGGATGTAGAGGGTATACTGAAATGAAATGACTAGCACTAGATAGGGAATCTTGGAGAGCTGCATCAAACCAATCAAATGACTGAAGACAAAAAAAAACGAAATTGTTACCCGCACGCTCTTTTATACGACATTAAAGAGCAACATTTGTTAATAATGTTTTTTTTTTTATTGCAGTCGTGTTTTTTAACTGTTAAGAATTATTATTATTATTTCAATATTGAACAGTTAAGAAATAAAAAAATAAAAATACATTAAATGACTGCTAGTTGAGAAGATTTTTACGTCGTTTGTTTAATTCCCTTTAAAATTATACATCACAATCCTACTGTTTCCATTTAAAAGATCTGAATACCCCCTTGGTGCTTCGGGTATAGTGGTCTTACATAAAAAAAAAGTATCGTTCGAGGTAAATTTATTTTTTTTGTATATAACGGTTGATAAAAAAATAAATAAATAATAAAATAAAATACTAAACAAAACTTGACCGTTAGACCGTACTAAATAAACCAAAACGTTAAATGTATCACTAGCTTAAGCAATAACAAAAATAAAACAAAAATAATAAAGCCGTTCCAATTTTATTGATACTTATTCAACAAACCACAATTGAAACGGAAGCCTAAATTTTATGCAAAAAGAAACACAAATAAAACGATTTTAAGAATATAGTTTAGTAACCGATGAAATACATTGTAAAATATTAAAAAGAAAAAAGGAAAGCGACCTTCACGCAAAATTTCGTTTTACTCGTACTTAAGAATAATTTCTACAACAAATATAGCACTTAAAAGAGGTCAATAAAAGTAAAAATAATAACAATAATAATAATAAAAAAGCTAAACCACAAAAATTTGTTTCTTCTAATTTTTAGAAACGTGAAATAATAGTTTAAAAAAAAAACAGAAAGTTACACATTTTTGTAATTAATAAAGCAGCCAGAAAAAAATATCTAATTAAAATTTTTTTTAATGTTTTTTTAATGATTCGTATTTAATTTATTACAAACATGCACTATCGGTACAGAAATAAATTTTAAATATTTTATTACTAAAAAATATGGAAAAAGAAAATTAGTTTAATATTTACATATATTAAATTAAAATGTTTTGTGAATTAAGAAATGCGTAAGCAAATGTTTATAATTAATTTCACTGGTTCCTAAAAGAAAGTTTAGAACGTAATTAAATATTATATATATATATATATAAAATAGAGAAAAAACAGAATTTTAAACAATATTTTGGTTTTTTTTTTTAATTTTTATTATATTTATGTTAAAGGAAATTGAGTTTCTACAGAATCAGGAAACGCGCACCGTAATATTTAAAATTACCTCCCTTCGTCGACTTTACGTTAACTTAACTAGCAAAATGTTAATTACTCGTCCAATTTAAAACGGGAAATTAAGGTAATACAAAAAAAAAACACACACATACACACGAAAACTACCATTACCTTCAGCCCTTCCCCTTCACCAGAATCATAGATTTAATTACTTCAAAATCTAGTACTTTAAAACCAAAATAAAACACATTAGAAGAAGAATATAACTTTAAATTTTAGTTTATAAATTTAATAGGGTAATTAATAGGTAAATAAAATAGGATACGCTAAGTAAATTTACGTTAAGGTAAATAATTATCAAATGCATTATGCTTGAAGCTACATCCAACATAAGCAAAACCGTTTTATAGTATAATAAATTATATTGATATAAAATAACAAAAAATTAGATACAAATAATAAAAACATTATCACTAATAAAGATAACATTCGGAAAAATTACGATACGCCTCCAATTTTTACGCACACACACACACAGACACACACACACACACACACACACACACACACACACACACACACACACACACACACACACACACATATATATATATATATATATATATATATTTATTTATTTACGTTAATAAACAGGCGTGCATAATTTAATGAAGTTTATATGTATGTTTTTTTATCATTTAATGGTTAAACACAGTTTTCCATTGCGATTTTATTATAACCTAATCTTTTAATTAAAGCAATACTATTTTATATCCCTGACACATAAAGTTTTTGCATCAAATCTCCTAACCTTGTCTCGTTATACAGTTTTTATCGCTTATCACTCTTTACAATTCTAAATTAAATTAAATTAACAGTAGCTGATCTACCAAACTACACGAAAAGCTGAATATCTTAGCGGTTGATTTTTCCGTGTTATTGTATTAGTCAAAACAAATCATATAAAAAATGTAATTACACCATTCGAATCATCTATCTTTTCTGCATAAAAGCAAAAAATAACATCTGGGCTTTTCTGTTTTCTTTTTATTGGTTTGAAAATTAAAAAAGAAAACAATTTTTAAGGAGAATTTTGATAAAATAAAAGATTTAGACAGATGAGTCGTCCGATGGTATTTTTCCTGATGTGATAAGTATGTACGATCTTTTCGGTAGATTTATTCCAATCGAAATACGATACAGTTTATTTCTGGAAACGGTGATTTTGGTGATCGGATGCAGATTAGGTTTGATAATTCAGGCTTGTGTCCGGAGTATAGGGCCGCTGATGATGTGTTCCATGTCTTATAAGTCTGCCGCAGCTACGAAGCTGAAGGTATCAAAATAGCTACAGCTTGCGAGGATCAATTCTGATTGCGATCTGCAATTTAATTGGAAGGGAATGAACTTTGTCGCTGGCTTTCTGACATTCTTAGCCCTGCGAAGGATGGCTGAAGGGGTCTGATACTGTTATGGAAGTACAGATACGATGGCAACTCGGGTAGATACGAGCCCATCTGAGCGCTTATTTCGCCAAGATAGGGTTTTGGTAACCGGTCCCTGTTAGCTGAGTTATTCCCTGATAGGATGAGAATGGATGTGTGAAATGTGCGATGGAGCTGCGGTGTGGGAGGGTGTAGGCATAGACTTCGCTCCCGAAAGCGGACCAGGTCAGAGAGATAGATACGTTTTCATTAGAAATTTACTAAATTTGTGAATTTAATTTTTAATTTCTGAATAAGCCAAGAAAGCTTTGAGTAATTGAATTGTAGGAGAAAATTGTCGTTTCGTTGGTATGAGAATACTATTTTTGGTGTTTAAAAGACACGATCTAGTTATGACAGATCGAGTAATGATCTGAGTGGATAGTCTAAGTGAAGTTACATATAGGAAGATTTTTTGCGTGAAACCTATTTAAAAACAAATACAATACTCATTAAGTGAACACTTTTAAGGGTAAGTCATCACTCACAAGTGATTACTGTTTTTTACTCACTAGGCCCATTACGATTCCATATTTGCTTTAATTCTTCAATCGTTGGCTTTGTAACTGTTACACTCTAATCAAAGTTGTATGATTTTTATACGGTCAAAATAAAAATAAAATATCATATTTAAAGTCACCTCCTCTATGAATCATGAGACGTTGCCGTTGGTGAGGGGGCTTGAGTGCTCAGGGATACAGAGTAGCTGGACCGAAGGTGCAACCATATCGGAGAGGTATCTGTTGAGAGCCAGACTAAGGAATGATTCCTGAAAGAGGGCAGCAGCTCTTTCAGTAGTTGTTAGGGGCGTGAGTCAGGACGACTTAAACGGCCGTATCAACATCACTCAGTCCTCTGAGTACTGCGCAGCTGAAAGCAATGGAAAACTACAGCTGCTTTTTTTCCAAGAAAATGTGGCTCTCTGCATTTTCACATAGCAATAATGGAGGCGCCTTCCTTGGTAAAATATTCCGGAGGTAAAATAGTCCCCCGTTCGGATCTCCGGGTGGGGACTACTAAGGAAGGGGTCACCAGAAAATTAAAAAATAACATTCTACGAGTCGGAGCGTGGAATGTTAGAAACTTGAAAAAGGTTGGTAGGCTAGAGAATTTAAAAAGGGAAATGGGTAGGACAAAAGTGGATATAGTAGGAATTAGTGAGGTTCGGTGGGAAGAGGAAGGCGACTTTTGGTCAGGTGATTTTAGAGTAATTAACTCAGCGTCAAATAATGGGCAGGCAGGAGTAGGTTTCGTGATGAACAAGAAGATAGGGAGGAGAGTGGAGTATTTCAAAACGCATAGCGATAGAATCATTGTAATAAGGATAAAATCAAAACCTAAACCGACAACGATTGTTAACGTCTATATGCCTACAAGCGCCCATGATGATGATGAGGTAGAGTGTGTATACGAAGAGATTGATGAAGCAATTAAACACGTAAAAGGAGATGAAAATTTAATAATAGTTGGAGATTGGAATGCAAGCATTGGAAAAGGCAAGGAAGGAAATATAGTGGGTGAATACGGGCTGGGCAAAAGGAATGAAAGAGGGGACCGACTTATAGAGTTTTGCACGAAGTATAATTTAGTAATTGCCAACACCCAATTTAAAAATCATAACAGAAGAATATACACTTGGAAAAAGCCAGGCGATACTGCAAGGTATCAGATAGATTATATCATGGTTAAGCAAAGATTTAGAAATCAACTCGTTGACTGCAAAACTTACCCTGGAGCAGACATTGATAGCGACCATAATTTGGTGATAATGAAATGTAGATTGGGGTTTAAAAACCTGAAGAAAAGGTGTCAGATGAATCGGTGGAATTTAGAGAAGCTTGAGGAAGAGGAGGTAAAGAAGATTTTTGAGGAGGACATCGCAAGAGGTCTGAGTAAAAAAGATAAGGTAGAAAATGTAGAAGAAGAATGGAAGAATGTTAAAAAGGAAATTCTTAAATCAGCAGAAGCAAACTTAGGCGGAATAAAGAGAACCGGTAGTTAAACCTTGGGTTTCAGACGATATATTGCAGCTGATGGATGAACGTAGAAAATATAAGAATGCCAGTGATGAAGAAAGTAAAAGGAACTATCGGAAATTAAGAAATGCTATAAACAGGAAGTGCAAACTGGTGAAAGAAGAGTGGATTAAAGAAAAGTGTTCAGAAGTGGAAAGAGAAATGAACATTGGTAAAATAGACGGAGCATACAGGAAAGTTAAGGAAAATTTTGGGGTACATAAATTAAAATCTAATAATGTGTTAAACAAAGATGGTACACCAATATATAATACGAAAGGTAAAGTCGATAGATGGGTGGAATATATTGAAGAGTTATACGGAGGAAATGAATTAGAAAATGGTGTTACAGAGGAAGAAGAGGAAGTTGAGGAGGATGAAATGGGAGAAACAATACTGAGATCTGAATTTAAGAGAGCATTAAAAGATTTAAATGGCAGAAAGGCTCCTGGAATAGACGGAATACCTGTAGAATTACTGCGCAGTGCAGGTAAGGAAGCGATTGATAGATTATACAAACTGGTGTGTAATATTTATGAAAATGGGGAATTTCCATCAGACTTCAAAAAAAGTGTTATAGTAATGATACCAAAGAAAGCAGGGGCAGATAAATGTGAAGAATACAGAACAATTAGTTTAACTAGTCATGCATCAAAAATCTTAACTAGAATTTTATACAGAAGAATTGAGAGGAGAGTGGAAGAAGTGTTAGGAGAAGACCAATTTGGTTTCAGGAAAAGTATAGGGACAAGGGAAGCAATTTTAGGCCTCAGATTAATAGTAGAAGGAAGATTAAAGAAAAACAAACCGACATACTTGGCGTTTATAGACCTAGAAAAGGCTTTCGATAACGTAGACTGGAATAAAATGTTCAGCATTTTAAAAAATTAGGGTTCAAATACAGAGATAGAAGAACAATTGCTAACATGTACAGGAACCAAACAGCAACAATAATAATTGAAGAACATAAGAAAGAAGCCCTAATAAGAAAGGGAGTCCGACAAGGATGTTCCCTATCTCCGTTACTTTTTAATCTTTACATGGAACTAGCAGTTAATGATGTTAAAGAACAATTTAGATTCGGAGTAACAGTACAAGGTGAAAAGATAAAGATGCTACGATTTGCTGATGATATAGTAATTCTAGCCGAGAGTAAAAAGGATTTAGAAGAAACAATGAACGGCATAGATGAAGTCCTACGCAAGAACTATCGCATGAAAATAAACAAGAACAAAACAAAAGTAATGAAATGTAGTAGAAAAAACAAAGATGGACCGCTGAATGTGAAAATAGGAGGAGAAAAGATTAAGGAGGTAGAAGAATTTTGTTATTTGGGAAGTAAAATTACTAAAGATGGACGAAGCAGGAGCGATATAAAATGCCGAATAGCACAAGCTAAACGAGCCTTCAGTAAGAAATATAATTTGTTTACATCAAAAATTAATTTAAATGTCAGGAAAAGATTTTTGAAAGTGTATGTTTGGAGTGTCGCTTTATATGGAAGTGAAACTCGGACAATCGGAGTATCTGAGAAGAAAAGATTAGAAGCTTTTGAAATGCGGTGCTATAGGAGAATGTTAAAAATCAGATGGGTGGATAAAGTGACAAATGAAGAGGTATTGCGGCAAATAGATGAAGAAAGAAGCATTTGGAAAAATATAGTTAAAAGAAGAGACAGACTTATAGGCCACATACTAAGGCATCCTGGAATAGTCGCTTTAATATTGGAAGGACAGGTAGAAGGGAAAAATTGTGTAGGCAGGCCACGTTTGGAGTATGTAAAACAAATTGTTGGGGATGTAGGATGTAGAGGGTATACTGAAATGAAACGACTAGCACTAGATAGGGAATCTTGGAGAGCTGCATCAAACCAGTCAAATGACTGAAGACAAAAAAAAAAAAAAAAAAAAAATTTAAAGTCATTTAGAAAGGTACAAAGATCCTTCTTGTGTATTAATGTAACACTGCATTAAAATGTGACACAGAGTTTCATTTTAACACTGCGTTTTGTATTCTTTCAACAAACTCATCAATTGATCCAAAACGACAAGTCATTAAAAAAATGGTAAACCCGATTTAAATCATATTTTAAATAACTCTTACATTATATTTAATTAAATTTACAACAGTATTATACAAATAAAATTAGTTTACGTGAACAAATAAATATCTTAGTATAATACAAATTAAAAAAATCAACTAAAACACAAAATTATGATCATACAAACTTTTGTTTTTTTTACTTTTGTTTAATTAATCTTAAAATGTAAGAAAAATACATTTTTTTTAATAAATAATTATACCTAAAGAAACAACTAAAATTCAAATGCATATTTTGATTTAAACGTTTTGAAGTCAAATGACTGAAGACAAAAAAAAAAAAAAAAATATTAAAGGTTGTACTTAACTTTTTCCAGTTTGTGAGTTTTCCTTGCCAATAGTTTTTTTTTTTTAATTTAGCAGTGATGAAGAAGCTCTGTTATGAAAAGATTTTGTTGTTTCAGTTTGATATTTCAGAAATATTTACAAAGCTCAAACTTATTCCATTAAGATGATGCGGATGGGAATTAACATTATTATATTTTTATTTCATTAGTTTGCCATAAAACTGTTAATTATATCTGTATATTGTTTTTAACGAAGGATTAGGAACCGTATTGTTTCACTATAAAGACAGTTCCATCGTTAGGTTTATTATACAGGATACAAGGAGTCGGTCCGTAGGCATTCCCCTTACCGGATCGCATCATTATCGATACCGATGACTGTACCGGTCCCGGCAGTTATACAGTCGGTGACTGTATACTTCTCGGCATTTTCAACATCCATGTTCAGACCTTCATCCATAGAAACCAGACAGGAGAAGGTATTAAGGCTATAAGAAGATGTGGATGAAAAGAAAGGAATTTACCCTTTGAAGAACCACGACGCAAACTAATTTACTCAGTTTAGAGGATAAACCTGTCAGGTAACAGGCGTTCGTCACGGTTATCCGGGTATTTCTATCCGTGATTGTAATTACTCGTTTACGATTCTGCGTGTACTGTTACTAAAATTGATTTTTATCTAGAAATTCAAGAGATAGCCGAAGATTGTATAGACTTATTAACAGAATGACACCTATGTAGACACCATGACACCTGTCATGTAGAAGTATCCATTTGCTCTAAAAACTATCCGGTCCGAAATTCACCCCTAATGGTGTTTAAGGAATACATTACATCGGTCGTGGTATTTGTGTAGCTATCAAATGAATTGGATCTGTGATGAAACTTTCAGAAAGCTAGATGATTTTTTTTTACAGAAGTCAGTTATTTTAATTGTTTTGCGTAACCGAAATATCTATTAGCAGCGGTTTTGTAGAGTGGCGTTGCCCTTATTTTTTTATACATAAATATTTTAATTTTTTTTACGTAGAATCACAAATTCTCCATTAAATTATAAATCGTTCAACATATCGGTTTATTTTTTTACTTTTATTTTACAAGTAAATACATCGTTTGATTCAAACGTTTAGTCAAAACGTTTAAATCAAAATATGCATTTGAATTTTAGTTGTTTCTTTAGGTATAATTATTTATTAAAAAAAATGTATTTTTCTTACATTTTAAGATTAATTAAACAAAAGTAAAAAAAACAAAAGTTTGTATGATCATAATTTTGTGTTTTAGTTGATTTTTTTAATTTGTATTATACTAAGATATTTATTTGTTCACGTAAACTAATTTTATTTGTATAATACTGTTGTAAATTTAATTAAATATAATGTAAGAGTTATTTAAAATATGATTTAAATCGGGTTTACCATTTTTTTAATGACTTGTCGTTTTGGATCAATTGATGAGTTTGTTGAAAGAATACAAAACGCAGTGTTAAAATGAAACTCTGTGTCACATTTTAACGCAGTGTTACATTAATACACAGGAAGGATCTTTGTACCTTTCTAAATGACTTTAAATTTTTTTTTTTTTTTTTTGTCTTCAGTCATTTGACTGGTTTGATGCAGCTCTCCAAGATTCCCTATCTAGTGCTAGTCGTTTCATTTCAGTATACCCTCTACATCCTACATCCCTAACAATTTGTTTTACATATTCCAAACGTGGCCTGCCTACACAATTTTTCCCTTCTACCTGTCCTTCCAAAATTAAAGCGACTATTCCAGGATGCCTTAGTATGTGGCCTATAAGCCTGTCTCTTCTTTTTTAACTATATTTTTCCAAATGCTTCTTTCTTCATCTATTTGCCGCAATACCTCTTCATTTGTCACTTTATCCACCCATCCGATTTTTAACATTCTCCTATAGCACCACATTTCAAAAGCTTCTAACCTTTTCTTCTCAGATACTCCGATTGTCCGAGTTTCACTTCCATATAAAGCGACACTCCAAACATACACTTTCAAAAATCTTTTCCTGACATTTAAATTAATTTTTGATGTAAACAACTTATATTTCTTACTGAAGGCTCGTTTAGCTTGTGCTATTCGGCATTTTATATCGCTCCTGCTTCGTCCATCTTTAGTAATTCTACTTCCCAAATAACAAAATTCGTCTACCTCCATAATCTTTTCTCCTCCTATTTTCACATTCAGCGGTCCATCTTTGTTATTTCTACTACATTTCATTACTTTTGTTTTGTTCTTGTTTATTTTCATGCGATAGTTCTTGCGTAGGACTTCATCTATGCCGTTCATTGTTTCTTCTAAATCCTTTTTACTCTCGGCTAGAATTACTATATCATCAGCAAATCGTAGCATCTTTATCTTTTCACCTTGTACTGTTACTCCGAATCTAAATTGTTCTTTAACATCATTAACTGCTAGTTCCATGTAAAGATTAAAAAGTAACGGAGATAGAGAACATCCTTGTCGGACTCCCTTTCTTATTATGGCTTCTTTCTTATGTTCTTCAATTGCTACTGTTGCTGTTTGGTTCCTGTACATGTTAGCAATTGTTCTTCTATCTCTGTATTTGAACCCTAATTTTTTTTAAATGCTGAACATTTTATTCCAGTCTACGTTATCGAATGCCTTTTCTAGGTCTATAAACGCCAAGTATGTTTAATACCTTTAATATAAGTTATATTTTACATATACAAAACATTTTTAATTACATAGCTGACCGTCTGCCTAAAGTGATCGATCGCTTTTTCTTATCTCAGCCTAAATTACGCGAACTAAATGTTTACTATTCCTTCATTTTTTATATTAAATTGAATATCTATAACATAAATGAAATGCAATATGAAATATGAATGAATAATCATAGCAAGAAAAGAAAAAAAGTAACTTTTATTACAGTACAATTTATATTTTTCATATACATAGAGGCCGTTTTTCATTTTTCCAACAGCGTAAATTTTGACAGGCTGCGTCATATATACGTATACGTATATAGTTTTTCAGCTGTTAAAATTTTTGATCTTTCAAATCGTGTAAGATTTCTCCATCCTTCAGCTTCTCTTTCTACCAAATAAAAAATCCTTTTAACGAACACATAAAGGAAACGGTCTTTTCCTTTAAAACCGTCTTTTGAAGTCAACTGTATCTTAGGATGTGGCAAATTCAATTATAATTTGTCTTACGAAAGCGTGCAGCAAACTAAAACATAACAGTATGGTGATTCTTTACTTTAATTTAGCGCAATCCACCCAAGAGAAAAACACTTCTTCAGCGTAGGATCAAAAAAGCGCACTGCGCGCAGGAAAAAAACATCATAATCAATCAATATTTTCTTCCTCTAGTTCATGTGTTAAGACACTCTGTTTTTCTTCTTATTAATTTATAAATACATAGACCGTTCTTCTTACTCTTTTGTAAAAGTAAATAAATTTGTATATTCAGCTAGCCTATTTTATATTAGTAATTCATTATTATTAACGCATTGTTCAGTCTAAATTTAGAGCTCTTACTCTCGTCAGCATGCGCATTCATTAACATAAATCTTTTCAAGAATGTAATGTAAAAATTATATTTAAATTTTAACATGTAATGATCATTATAACTTATTAAAATTAATATTTAATCATCAACTGGACAATGTTTTGTATTTATTACAAAATACGAACCGGCGAAGCTAATATAGAATAATTACACCTAGCTGAGGCATTACACCGAAGCGGTTAGTTATTCCAACACGTGAATTAAAGAAAATTTTGACCACTCGGACTGTAGATTGTAAAAAAAGAAGGAGGAGGGATGAAAAATCTCCCTTCTCCTTTATCTCTTGCCAAACAAAGGCAAGAGATAGAAGGGGAAGTTAAAGCGAAACCACCACGATCGACCCCTAGGTATGAAAACTGCTGCAACATATTTCATCTAGATCAAAATTGTGACAGAACTTTTTGGTTACGCGGAAGGTTTAATTCCATGCTGTAACTGGTAGCAATTCCTTTTTTGATCGGGTTACTGAAACTCAATCTTTAAATAATATTAACCCGTTACCGTCCGACCGTGAAAGTTGCGAATCGTAATCGCGCATAATATTAATCGGGAGTATGACCGGTCGTATAGTAAACTATTACAAGGTGAAATATAACGTATAAGTTCCATTCAAGAGGAGGTTACGTATGAAAAAAATATTTGATTACGATTTTCTTTTGTAAATTTATTTGACCTAATTTACCGGCTTAAAGTATACGTGTGGTTAGTTCTATAGTCACCAGTAATTGCAAACTATTACGAAAGACAACTTTCATAATTCTGGTTTTGTAAGTTTACTCTAAGATTTAGAGTTTGAGATGGGTACCTGTATTAGGTTACTGAGTCGTGTTTCTCCACACCGTTACATTTTATAGTTTTTCTTTTTTATAGTGCATGTTTTTAAAATAAATAAATATTGCTAGAATACGCATACGTTTCTCATACTACACTATAACATGACAGTTCACAACCGTATTGTATATATGATAATGAAGCTAGAAAATAGAATATGAATATCACAACATTTCGTTACAGTTTTAGTACTAGAATACGTAGCTGATAATAGATATGTAAGCAAGTATTCATATCAAGTTATGATAACTATTCCGTCAAATGAATTTTCCAATGAAAACTGAATTCATGATCGATTACATAAGTTTCTGTATATATATATATATATATATATATATATATATATATATATATATATATATATATATATATATATATATATATATAAAGATACTTATATATATAAAAATACTTATTATATATTCTGTTATATACACATATAAAGTATATATGTTATCAGTTGAAAGATTTGGTAGAAGGAAGTTTCATAAAAACTATAAGAAAGCTGTAACTATGTAAAAAAAAAATGTATATACTGTATATATATATTTATTTTTTTTTTGTGCAAAACGCTTTTTTTGAAAAGACACGATGTATTTGTTTTAAAGAACTAAATGTTAAAAATTCACAATTAAAAACAAGAATATCTTTAAAAATATTTAAAATAAAAAAATTAAGATAATAAAATTACCATCTGGTTTAGGGCAAATGGCATAAATATCTTAAACACAGTAATTTAAATTTTTTAATATAAATGGGTGGCCGTAAGAAATCGTAAAACACAACAAAACTTCGTTTCATTATCTCCCAAAATTGTCCATATGTTAACCTCTAGGTTAAACTTGCGACGCAATGCCGCTTAACATGGAATGGAATGGAATGCAAAGTTGGCGGGAGTTATTTCTCCCTACTTAGCGCAGAACCTGGACAGAGTCCCTTGCTGCTGGATGATTCTAATCGGGCTTGTTTTTTTTAAAAGGGTTATTTTAAATGGCGGGTCTAATTTTTTTAAGTTTTGTTTATGCCGCTTAACAGATACAATCAACAAGGATGAGGTGCGCTGTTATTTAAAGCTTTAATTTTTTCCCAACTTAGGTGCCACATTTTTCTACTATACTTCGACAGCAGATTCTCGCAAATATCTATTCAAGATATTAGAATCGAATTTTAGTTAAACTATATCAATGTCTTTCTTCATAAGACAGACGAAAATTATAAAATAATCGGAAGAAGTGTAAAAAGTATACCAATTTTTTTTTTAATTTCCAAAATTTTTACTTCCGTTTCTTATCGATTCAGAACATCTCCCTAATACATAAACCGTTCTCAAGCCGGCATTAAATACATATTTCTCCTTGAACTGTATATCACAGTAAACTGTGAATTATTATGAGTACTAAATACATTTTTTTACCTCTTCGTATACTACTTTCAGGACTCCCGACTGCTACTCGTCTCAGAGTGCTAAATCAGCATCGGTCGCATCATGAGAGAGGCCAAACTGATGACTGTGTTGTGTTATCAGCTTTAGAGGGTCTAAAAACGACCTCCATATACAGCCAATCAAATCTTGTTATTGTACCGGTTACTTTTGGTGTTTTTTTTTTATCTCTGCGTGAACTTTCATTACTTTTGAAAGACGATAAATATACAAAAATTCGATTTATTTTATAAATAATGATTTATAAAATCATTTAACATTTTTTAAATTATTTTAACGATAAAATAAAATAACAATTTTAATAATGAAATAAAAAAAATTATATAATATTTTATTTTTATTTAAAAATTGTTATATTATAATAAAATTATTATTTTATTATAATATAAATAAAATTTATAAATTAAAATCTAATAATGTGTTAAACAAAGATGGTACACCAATATATAATACGAAAGGTAAAGTCGATAGATGGGTGGAATATATTGAAGAGTTATACGGAGGAAATGAATTAGAAAATGGTGTTATAGAGGAAGAAGAGGAAGTTGAGGAGGATGAAATGGGAGAAACAATACTGAGATCTGAATTTAAGAGAGCATTAAAAGATTTAAATGGCAGAAAGGCTCCTGGAATAGACGGTATACCTGTAGAATTACTGCGCAGTGCAGGTGAGGAAGCGATTGATAGATTATACAAACTGGTGTGTAATATTTATGAAAAAGGGGAATTTCCGTCAGACTTCAAAAAAAGTGTTATAGTTATGATACCAAAGAAAGCAGGGGCAGATAAATGTGAAGAATATAGAACAATTAGTTTAACTAGTCATGCACCAAAAATCTTAACTAGAATTTTATACAGAAGAATTGAGAGGAGAGTGGAAGAAGTGTTAGGAGAAGACCAATTTGGTTTCAGGAAAAATATAGGGACAAGGGAAGCAATTTTAGGCCTCAGATTAATAGTAGAAGGAAGATTAAAGAAAAACAAACCAACATACTTGGCGTTTATAGACCTAGAAAAGGCTTTCGATAACGTAGATTGGAATAAAATGTTCAGCGTTTTAAAAAAATTAGGGTTCAAATACAGAGATAGAAGAACAATTGCTAACATGTACAGGAACCAAACAGCAACAATAACAATTGAAGAACATAAGAAAGAAGCCCTAATAAGAAAGGGAGTCCGACAAGGATGTTCCCTATCTCCGTTACTTTTTAATCTTTACATGGAACTAGCAGTTAATGATGTGAAAGAACAATTTAGATTCGGAGTAACAGTACAAGGTGAAAAGATAAAGATGCTACGATTTGCCGATGATATAGTAATTCTAGCCGAGAGTAAAAAGGATTTAGAAGAAAAAATGAACGGCATAGATGAAGTCCTACGCAAGAACTATCGCGTGAAAATAAACAAGAACAAAACAAAAGTAATGAAATGTAGTAGAAATAACAAAGATGGACCGCTGAATGTGAAAATAGGAGGAGAAAAGATTATGGAGGTAGAAGAATTTTGTTATTTGGGAAGTAAAATTACTAAAGATGGACGAAGCAGGAGCGATATAAAATGCCGAATAGCACAAGCTAAACGAGCCTTCAGTAAGAAATATAATTTGTTTACATCAAAAATTAATTTAAATCTCAGGAAAAGATTTTTGAAAGTGTATGTTTGGAGTGTCGCTTTATACGGAAGTGAAACTTGGACGATCGGAGTATCTGAGAAGAAAAGATTAGAAGCTTTTGAAATGCGGTGCTATAAGAGAATGTTAAAAATCTGATGGGTGGATAATGTGACAAATGAAGAGGTATTGCGGCAAATAGATGAAGAAAGAAGCATTTGGAAAAATATAGTTAAAAGAAGAGACAGACTTATAGGCCACATACTAAGGCATCCTGGAATAGTCGCTTTAATATTGGAAGGACAGGTAGAAGGGAAAAATTGTGTAGGCAGGCCACGTTTGGAGTATGTAAAACAAATTGTTGGGAATGTGGATGTAGAGGGTATACTGAAATGAAACGACTAGCACTAGATAGGGAATCTTGGAGAGCTGCATCAAACCAGTCAAATGACTGAAGACAAAAAAAAAAAATAAATAAATAATAATTTTAATTTATTTATTTTACAAATATTTTATATTATTTGTATTTCATCAGTTAGTATTGATTACATAATTATGTTATACTTTTATTTTATAATTATATATTAATACTACTATTTTTACTTTGAATTAATAATTTTTGGCGATTATTTGTATCATTTATAATACAACGTGATAAAAAATGTATCATCTACAACATCAATCGATGACGAACACGGCTCAAGCGTAATAAACCCTTATAAGCCACATCGAAAGCTGAATCGCATCAAGCTGTCAATTCGATGAGATTATAAAGACGTGTATTTTAAGTTGCTTCCAAGGAACTGAACGATCAATTCAGACGTTTACCGTCGACAACAAATGAAACAGAAGGAAGCGATCGAAGAAAAACGACCAGAATTGGGAAATCGAAAAGGAATCGCGTTCCACCAAGACGATACAAGCCTCGCATATCTTTTGAAATTCGTGGAAAATTACTGGACCTCGTTCGGAAAGTGATACCTCATCCATCCTCCTCACTATGTAGCCGTAATCTTGCACCGTCAGATTATCATTTATTTTGAAGTTTGGAGAACTCTTTGAACGGTAAAATTACAATAAATGATGATGACCAGAATTAGCACTCGCTTAAATTTTTTGCCGATAAGGATTAGAAATTCTATGAACGCGGGACCACTAAGTCGCCAGAAAGATGGAAAATATACCTGTATACACGATTAAAGTTCATTCTTTGTATAAAAAATGAGTTTTATTTCACACTACAAAACCGATCTTACTTCCTTCCGAACCGATAACGTACACGATATATTTTGAATTTTTTTTTTCATTGTATGCAAGTAAATTTTAAATCGGAAAAAGAACTAAATAAACGATTCTATTATACAGTTTTATCTGCCGGACATAGCACTTGCTCCGGCAACCACAGTTCGATGTTTCTGTCGATTTAAATAACAATTAATCAACTACAAATATTATCATAACTTCGTATAAAAACGATAAAGAATACAAAGTGGAAAATAAGTACTAAGTGGAAGTGGAAAGAGCTTGCGGTCATAGTGGTGCCAGCGAAAGCGTTAAGAGTGTTACGCGTACCCTGCGGTTAGGTTAGCACTTACGTAACAGTAAAACCGCCCCTATTTTCACACCCTTTTAAATGAACAGAAAAATAATTTCTAAAGATACAATCGAATAGATTATATAAAATATAAATCTGTTCGTTCGATAACAGAAATGTTATATTAATTACTTGCTCGTAAAGCTTTATTAAAAACAATTCTGGTTTACCGTTTTACAGCAGATCGATTAGTAAGTCACCCGAGCTTATTTACTCATCACCATATACGGGCTACAATTTAAACTGCAATCTACGTTGCGTATTTAATAATCTTAACGGTAAATTAAGTGTAAGCCTGTCGGATTAACTTTAAGAAAATAAATATTTATAAAAGACAAATACGTGAACTAAATTATCGCCCTAAAAAAATATCTTCGGCAATATATTTATCGTAACAGATAAACGAGAACAGTTTTTAAATTTTACCCGTTAGATTATTTAATTTTACATATTATTACAGCACATAATTAAATTCTTATACCAGTCTCTTTACAGTTTTACAGGCGTTAACACATTTACTAAGCAAAGGTGCATTTTTCAAAGAATATTATACAATAAAGGAACGTATACAGTAATTTTCGAAGTTAAATAATTTATTACGCATATATAATCCTTTATCTCCATTATGTAATCCTGTTCACCAATTATTATATTTTGTTGTTTGTGACGATGAAAGTATATATTACAGAGGACACTAGCAATAGCATTGTATGCCAAATTGTATAATTATAGTAAATACTATATAATATACTGATGGTCTATTATTTTTTTTAGCGCAGTTTCACTTCCTAATATATATTTTAAAAAAAAACATTATAAAAACATATATATATATATGTGTGTGTATATATATATATATATACACACATTACACAGAATATATGTTTGTAGATTGAACAAGTTTTTACGTCTACTGATTTGTAGATCAGTTCGTTTACATGACGTTTAGAACAATGTAATGACTTTCCAAATGTCTGTTCAGAGATTATCACTGGACGGTTTATCGATTTTTAATTTAAGGGCATGTCGATTCGGTTTCTGATTCAAACTTAAGGTATATACCAAATTAAAATTGTGCGCCGTCTCTCTGTCACTCAAAAATGTTTTTTTGCCTTTTTATCAGCTTCAATATTACTTTATTAAAAAATTAATATTCATTGATTTTTTTTAAGTACATTTTAATTATAGATTTGACAGTTTTCCACTTATTAACATTCTGTTTACATTAGACATGATGATCAAATAAAACTAGAGCAGATATAATTATAAATTTGTCTTATGCTTTTGTTCGCGGTCGGCGATGATACCAATTTAAATTAAAACTTTTGTAACGAAAAACTGAAACAAAATTGTTTTCTTTCAGTAGATCGGCTATTTTGTAAACTGACTACGAAACGTTCAAATAAAAACGTTTGAAAGTATATTAAATATTATTCAAAAGTTATATACATATATATATATATATATATATATATTTTGTCTTCCCTCACTTGACTGGTTTGATGCAGCTCTTCAAGATTCCCTATCTAGTGCTAGTCGTTTCATTTCAGTATACCCTCTACATCCTACATCCCTAACAATTTGTTTTACATACTCCAAACATTGCCTGCCTACACAATTTTTTCCTTCTACCTGTCCCTCCAATATTAAAGCGACTATTCCAGGATGCCTTAATATGTGGCATACAAGTCTATCTTTTCTTTTAACTATATATTTTCAAATGATTTTTTCATCATCTATTTGCCGCAACACCTCTTCATTTGTCACTTTATCCATACGTCTGATTTTTAACATTCTCATATAACTAATCTTTTTTTCTCAGGTACTCCGATCGTCCAAGTTTCACTTACATATAAAGCGACACTCCAAACATACACTTTCAAAAATCTTTTCCTGACATTTAAATTAATTTTTGATGTAAACAAATTATATTTCTGACTTAAGGCTCGTTTCGCCTGCGCTATTCGGCATTTTATATCGCTCCTGCTTCGTCCATTTTTAGTAATTCTACTTCCCAAATAACAAAATTCTTCTACGTCAATAATCTTTTCTCTTCCTATTTTCACATTCAGCGGTCCATCTTCGTTATTTCTACTACATTTCATTACTTTCGTTTTGTTCTTTTTTATTTTCATGCGGTAGTTCTTGCGTAGGATTTCATCCATGCCGTTCATTGCTCCTTCTAAATCCTTTTTACTGTCGGCTAGAATTACTATATCATCAGCAAATCGTAACATCTTTATCTTTTCACCTTGTACTGTTACTCCGGATCTAAATTGTTCTTTAACATCTTTAACTCCTTGTTTTATGTAAAGATTAAATAGTAACTGGGATAGGGAACATCCTTATCGGACTCTCTTTCTTATTACGGCTTCTTTCTTATGTTCTTCAATTATTACTGTGGCTGTTTGATTCCTGTAAATCTTAGCAATAGTTCTATATATATATATATATGTTTAAATAAATTTAAAAAATATACTATATACAAGTATAGATGGAATTCCGTTTTTTCTATTATTTTTCCAAATATTTAAATTAATAGCCTATATCCTACTTTTATCTATACATCCGATTTTATTACACAAATGCTTTTATATTTAGGATATCCGATCAACATATTTGTTGAAAATTGTTTATAGGACGAGCAGTTAAAAAAATTCTCTTATTTATCGCAAGTGATCCAGTCCAACGGCTGTAATTTACATCACAAGAAATAATAAACAGGTTAAATGTTATCTTACAATAAATTAATTTCTCATTATAATGTTTATTAAACTATTTTTCAACAACTAAATTATTTTCCGTTATATAAGTCTTATGCGTTAGTTACTTACAGCAAATATTTTCGCAGGACGAAATTTTCACAACATCCGTGTTGAAAATACGTTTGGTTCTTCATTAAAACGTAAAATATTAATTAGATGAAAGAGAATTTCAGTGTATTACCTGCAACAAAGAAAAGTTTTCAAATTTATAAATTATAAAATATATTATTAATTTATTTTTTAAAAAAACTAAAAAAAACAAATTAAAAATATTAAATTTTATAAATTATTATTAATTACACATCGTGTAAAAATTGAACCGTGGTCAAAATTACGGGTCAAAATTGACCCGTGCGAACCGATAAAGAATCAAGAGTAAAAGTTTATTTTAAAGCGTTGTAATTAACCCACCGGACCGGTCTAGTATTAACTCGTCGTCGCTAATCGCTTGTTAAACAGCTGATTTTCGAAGTCTAACGTTTTGAGGTTCAAATCCCAGTTTAAGTTAATCGCTTTTGAATACTAGACAGTGAGAATCGGTGTACTTCGGTGGTCGGAGATTTTAATTAGTCACACGTCTCAGGAACGTTCGGTCTGAGTCTGTACTAAACTATACTTCATTTACACTTCATACATAACATCCTCATCTCATCGGGCAAAGGGAGGGTGTTTATCGTTCACTAAAAAATTTTAACGTAAAGAAAATAAAAAGCCTTGAAATACAACGATACACCGCATTTTAACAGTAGTAATATATCAATCGAGAGTCATGATCTCGGAGAAAAACATCATTGTTTTTAGTCTTTTCTTTTTCTGATGTAAACTGTTTTATAAAATAAAATTTTTACGAAGTAATTTTTTTTTGTCTTCAGTCATTTGACTGGTTTGATGCAGCTCTCCAAGATTCCCTATCTAGTGCCAGTCGTTTCATTTCGGTAGACCCCCTACATCCTACATCCCTAACAATTTGTTTTACATATTCCAAACGTGGCCTGCCTACACAATTTTTTCCTTCTACCTGTCCTTAAAATATTAAAGCGACTATTCCAGGATGCCTTAATATGTGGCCTATAAGTCTGTCTCTTCTTTTAACTATATTTTTCCAAATGCTTCTTTCTTCATTTGCCTATATTCATTATTTTTGACTATAAATCTGTCTCTTCGTTTATCTATATTTTTCGATTTACCATCGATTTACCGCAACACATCTTCATTTGTCACTTTATCCACCCATTTGATTTTTAACATTCTCCTATAGCGCCACGTTTCAAAAGCTTCTAATCTTTTCTTCTCAGGTACTCCGATCGTCCACGTTTCACTTCCATATAAAGCGACACTCCAAACAAAAATCTTTTCCTAACATTTAAATTAATTTTTGACGTAAACTAATTATATTTCTGACTAAGACTCGTTTCGCCTGTGCTATTCGGCATTTTATATCGCTCCTGCTTCGTCCATCTTTAGTAATTCTACTTCTCAAATAACAAAATTCTTCTACCTCCATAATCTTTTCTCTTCCTATTTTTATATTCAATGGTCCATCTTCATTATTACTACTACATTTCATTACTTTCGTTTTGTTCTTGTTTGTTTTCATGCGATAGTTCTTGCGTAGGACTTCATCCATGCCGTTCATTGTTTCTTCTAAATCCCTTTTACTCTCATTTATTACGAAGTAATAAAATACAAAAAATTTCTATTATTTCTGCATATTGATATTATTTCTATTCATTATATTCTACTTTTTTTTGCAAGACAATAGTTCGACCTGCGTGGCCGATAGGTAGCGTCTCGCATTTCTACGGAAATTCCAGGTTCGATTCCCGGTCGGCGTGGCATCGTTTCATACGGTACCGATTTCCACCAGGCTAATGACCGTAGCCGTTTATACTCGCTCTTTCATAGAAGGAAAAATTTAACCAAAATTTTGAAAATAATAAATACTTTTTTAATTTTATTTTACGACGGAAATAATGGATAAATTAAGTTATATTACTAAGTTTTGTTTTAATTTTTTTACATCAGTTTAATTATAATCTTTTACGTTTCAAATAAGTTGTTTTTATTTACTCGTACATCCCGTTTAATTGATATTGTGACCTACACAACTAAACTACACGTTCAGACACAAAAGAATAATTTCTGTAGGTCGTGTGACACAGAAGTGTGTCATCCGTTTGTAAATAAATAAAAAACACTACGCCAAATAATAAAGGTGAAACTATTTAAATGATTTATTAATAATCATAATTAATATGTTTATTTTTTTATAATTAATATTAAAAAAAGATCTAATGACATGAATGGAAATATTTAGAGATATTGCATGACAATCGAGCGCGTTAAATTTAACCTCGTCAAATTACGGTTAATAAATATTATTTATAAGTACAGAATACTTCACGGCTGAAATTATTAATTAAATACAGGAAGATCTTAAAAACGTTAGAGAGAACTCGATATGATCCATCGATTTCTTACGGATTCAGACCTAAAATTAAGGATTAACTCCGACAAACCGAACTTTTAGAACAATAAAATCAAGAATAATCATTACTTTTGAAAGGAAAGAAGTCGTATTTATTTATCGTTTAATAATTCACATTTTAATTAACGTTTCAAACACAAACTTTTTACCACGAAAAGTTCTTCTTATTCAATTTAAGTCATTAAAATTTGTTAATGACAGCTCAGAAGTTATCAGTCTGGGAGTACAGAGACATGAAACCATATGCATAACATAATTATATAAAAAGTTATGGTATTTCTGCCAAAGTAAATCGTGAATATCGTTATTTATATTTTACCCCTCTATTAATAATTAATTATATATAAAAAAAAGGAATTAATTTATATGCTTCAAAAAAAAAATAGAGACCTGCAACGGAGTAACTATACTTTCTTACTGAGAAACTGAAGCGGCACTTCGAAAACTGATTTCTCGAATGATTTCAAGAATTTTCCCGTAGCTATTTTCATTCAAAGGAAATAGATCAAAAATTTGTTTAATGGTATTAGAAGAAACCCATAATGTAAAATTTGGTATCATTTGACTTGCCTGTCTGTAAGGGTTCACTCTGAAATTCATGCAGCCTGCATGAATTTCAGAGTTTCAAAATGTTACGCCCGTTTTTGAAAACGGGCGTAACATTTTACGCCCGTTTTCAAACGTAATTTTTTCATTCGTCATAAACAATTTTTCAAATCACAACTGTTTATCAATCTATTTAAGTAAGATATTATTTATTAATTAATTTATCTTGTTTTGTTACGAAAGCGCGGGAATTTACACCTAAGTTCATTGCCCGGTGTAAACTGGTAGCGCATGAAAAGACGCCAAGCCTGACCGGGATTCGTACCCGGCACCTTCGCACAATATGCCAAGACGATATCTACTCGGCCCGAGGTCAGCGCCATTATTTTTTTTCACAATAAAAGGTTTAACAATTCACATAATAAAACACAATACGATAAACCTGATATTTATAAAAAAATTAACGATTAAAAAGTTTAAATGGCTGCCATTTTGAAATATTAGAGGTAAAATTTTCAAACATATTTATTTTTTAGTAGATAACGTCGGGTATATAAACACGAAATTTCATTAAAATATCACAATACTCTTAAGAAATTTTTATTGAAAAAAAAAAAAACAAAATTGCGAATAGAGGAAAAATAAAGCCAGGTAGTATTTATCCATATGAAATTTTTTTTTTAATTTTGATAACCTGATTCACTCCCTTAAGTTTGGCCAACACCTCCCGGGACATTCTATCTGGGGAAAAATAAACAAATATGCGTACCGTGTTGTCCCCTTGTCCGATGGGGTCGAAAATCACAAGACTGGGGGCTATTTTACTTTTTTACTCGACGAGATCGGTATAAGAGGTGAAAGCTGTTAAGAAATAATGTTTAATATCCTCCGCCCTAAATTCGATTAATCTAAAATTTTGGAGTTTTAAATAACTTAAGTACTTTCACCGTATTAAAGCTCAATTTTCTACGAACACAATGAAAAAAAATAAAAAATGGCAAAAAATAACCTCAACCATTTTTTTTATTGTTCCCAAAGTTTTATCCCACGATCCCCTATGTATAGAAACATTTTGAGACTTTTTCGAAGAATTTAAGTCGAACCAGTCCGGAGATATTAATCAAAATAACACATGAACATACGAACATTTTCCGGAAATTTCTATAACTTTTTTGTATATTTTAGATTGAAGGGATAAATGTCGACAATTGCAAAAACCTCGTAAACTAAATTTTGGCGATCGATATTCTTTCCCTCTACAGTTATGATGCTGAAACAGAGCTAGAGCTGGGAAACTAAAAATATTGAAAAAAAATTTTTCTACAATTTTCAAGATTTGTTTGGGGTGTAAAACAATCTAAATACACCAAATAATGCGGGAGTTTAATTTCATATTAAATAATTAGATTTTTTGTCGATTTATTAGCGAGAAAATGATTACTGTATAAAACGAGAAAAATGTACAAGAAAAAAAGAAGACGTAAGTAAATATATATTGAATTTAAAAAGGGCCCCTAGTCAGTCAACAATCTCAAGAAAAAAAATTATATAAATCTTCTTGAAATTTGTATGGTTTTTCTACATCTTTTTTTTGGACTCGGAAGACGTAAAACGTCGACGTTCCCAAAAAAAAATCCACACCGATCTATAAAAACAAAAAAGTAAAACTCAAGGCCATGAACTATCATCTCGCTCGGATCGTTTTGACACTGTTCAGTAAGTGAATATATCATCTGATAAAACAAGTTAATTTTAGTTGATAATCGCACAAACATAAAACTGCAGAAGAAAAAATTTACGAATTCGAATATCACATTTAAAATTTACTACGTCCTATGAATAGAAATAATTGAAAACACTGACATCAGGAATAAAAACTATTTCTGTTACAAAATTTTTTTCGATAGACAATGACATACAGAGACGGAGCATACAGGAAAGTTAAGGAAAATTTTAGGGTACATAAATTAAAATCTAATAATGTGTTAAACAAAGATGGTACACCAATATATAATACGAAAGGTAAAGTCGATAGATGGGTGGAATATATTGAAGAGTTATATGGAGGAAATGAATTAGAAAATGGTGTTATAGAGGAAGAAGAGGAAGTTGAGGAGGATGAAATGGGAGAAACAATACTGAGATCTGAATTTAAGAGAGCATTAAAAGATTTAAATGGCAGAAAGGCTCCTGGAATAGACGGAATACCTGTAGAATTACTGCGCAGTGCAGGTGAGGAAGCGATTGATAGATTATACAAACTGCTGTGTAATATTTATGAAAAAGGGGAATTTCCGTCAGACTTCAAAAAAAGTGTTATAGTTATGATACCAAAGAAAGCAGGGGCAGATAAATGTGAAGAATATAGAACAATTAGTTTAACTAATCATGCATCAAAAATCTTATCTAGAATTTTATACAGAAGAATTGAGAGGAGAGTGGAAGAAGTGTTAGGAGAAGACCAATTTGGTTTCAGGAAAAGTATAGGGACAAGGGAAGCAATTTTAGGCCTCAGATTAATAGTAGAAGGAAGATTAAAGAAAAACAAACCAACATACTTGGCGTTTATAGACCTAGAAAAAACTTGGGATAACGTAGACTGGAATAAAATGTTCAGCATTTTAAAAAAATTAGGGTTCAAATACAGAGATAGAAGAACAATTGCTAACATGTACAGGAACCAAACAGCAACAATAACAATTGAAGAACATAAGAAAGAAGCCCTAATAAGAAAGGGAGACCGACAAGGATGTTCCCTATCTCCGTTACTTTTTAATCTTTACATGGAACTAGCAGTTAATGATGTTAAAGAACAATTTAGATTCGGAGTAACAGTACAAGGTGAAAAGATAAAGATGCTACGATTTGCTGATGATATAGTAATTCTAGCCGAGAGTAAAAAGGATTTAGAAGAAACAATGAACGGCATAGATGAAGTCCTACGAAAGAACTATCGCGTGAAAATAAACAAGAACAAAACAAAAGTAATGAAATGTAGTAGAAATAACAAAGATGGACCACTGAATGTGAAAATAGGAGGAGAAAAGATTATGGAGGTAGACGAATTTTGTTATTTGGGAAGTAAAATTACTAAAGATGGACGAAGCAGGAGCGATATAAAATGCCGAATAGCACAAGCTAAACGAGCCTTCAGTAAGAAATATAATTTGTTTACATCAAAAATTAATTTAAATGTCAGGAAAAGATTTTTGAAAGTGTATGTTTGGAGTGTCGCTTTATATGGGGAAGTGAAACTTCGACGATCGGAGTATCTGAGAAGAAAAGATTAGAAGCTTTTGAAATGCGGTGCTATAAGAGAATGTTAAAAATCAGATGGGTGGATAAAGTGACAAATGAAGGGGTATTGCGGCAAACAGATGAAGAAAGAAGCATTTGGAAAAATATAGTTAAAAGAAGAGACAGACTTATAGGCCACATACTAAGGCATCCTTGAATAGTCGCTTTAATATTGGAAGGACAGGTAGAAGGGAAAAATTGTGTAGGCAGGCCACGTTTGGAGTATGTAAAACAAATTGTTGGGGATGTAGGAAGTAGAGGGTATACTGAAATGAAACGACTAGCACTAGATAGGGAATCTTGGAGAGCTGCATCAAACCAGTCAAATGACTGAAGACAAAAAAAAAAAGACAATGACAGAGAGCAAATACAATTATTGTTTCATGTGGACTTGAAAAGTATTTAACAATTCACATTTGACATTTTACGCGTGATTTAAAAGGATTAAATTCTATTTTTTCTACAAGAACGTAGTCTTATTTCTGTACTGTATAATATCAGTAATAAATAAATGATAACATTAAATGTATAGGTTAACATTTTTCAGCGACTGAAACACGTTAAATATACAAATGTACTCGAGAATTCAAGGACTAAAATCTAATACATATAAATAAAAACAGCTTTAAAATGTTATCCTTTCAGGAGAATTAATTTTATAATTTATTTTATTTACATTTACCTTTTTCTCCATAATCTCTGTAAAGCATTAATCAATTATGCAGATCATATTAGAGAAAATAAACATATATTTTCATATTAAAAAAAGAACAGTTATAAATCAATAATAACTAATTAAAATTTATTTATCTTGAAAAAGTGATAAAAACAGGTAGCAAAATAAAACTGAAAATTCAAATACGATTTGCTTACGAAAATAATAAATTTAATTTAAACCGTTCAAAACTTTATAATTAATATTTGAACTAGGTATAACAATATAATATGGTACCAAAATAATTTCATTATTTACCGACAACAGGATATAATAGCAACTGAAAAATTCAATTTACTTCCATGGCTAACAGTAAACGAACGCGCGCGCGTGTGTGGACATATTTTATATATATATAAATGTATGTACTCGTACATTTTTGCGTTTTTAATAATAAAAATTCGTTCTGATGCTGAAGCGGAGAATTTTAACGGAAGTAAAAGAAAAAACCAGTAAGTGCATATAATTAAATGTTAAAATGTAATCATATACTCAATCGTGCGCATAACACAATAGATATCCCACAATTTATCAAAGATTTTAAAATACCACGACAAACTGTATAGAGAAATCAATGAAATCAAGGAATAGAATAAAAGATTCTTAAAAAATGACAATTCTTAAAGTTTAATGACAATTTGTATTATCTTAAGTAAATGTCCATACTACAAGTACAGATAAGATGTGTAAACGACCGTAAAAGAATTATAAATATTGAGGGAGTACTTCACTAGTAAATATCAACCCTCCAACAATTCAAGAAGTTCTCGCAGCCTTAAATGAAATAAAAAACTACAAAGCAAGCGGAGAAGACCAGCTTTTCGCAGAACTCTGGAAACACTCATCAGTTTATTCAGTCAAAACTTCCCTACATCTATGCCTCGTGAAAATATGGAACGAAGAAAAACTTCCAGAACACTGGACCATCCATTACATAAAAAAGGGGATAAAACTCCCTCATCCATCCATTACATAAAAAAGGGGATAAAACTAATCCTGAAAACTACAGAGGCATATCTCTCCTGGATTGCACATACAAAATCCTGTCGAGAATCATATACAACCGATGCAAAGACCAACTTGAACTGGAACTTGGGGAATACCAAGGGGGATTTAGGCCATGGAGAGGTTGCCCGGAGCAAATAATATCCCTAAAACTTATGATGGACTTATATAAAAGACGGAAATTCAGAGGTGAACTCTCTCAACCCTTCTACATAAAAACTGGATTGAGGCAAGGAGACGGCCTCTCGCCACTCCTTTTTAACTGCGCCCTCGAATTTGTCTTGAGAAAATGGTATGAAATAAATCCCAAAAATATAAAAATGGGTACTAAGAAAAACTCCATCACACTAAATCGCCTAGGATTTGCAGATGACCTCGCTCTTTTAGCAAATAATATTCAAGAAGCCAAAACACAAATCATGAGCCTTCAAAACCTAGCACAAAAGATAGGGCTTCATATCTCTTTCGAAAAAACTGAACTAATAGCCATAGATCCTCTGGTAATAGAGCACATTACGGTAAACAATCAGAAAATTAAAATAGTAAAACAATTTAAATATCTAGGGGAAATAATAACTTATAATTTAAATGAAAAAGTGACATGGCAAAACAGGACAAATAAAATGATTAAATCCCAAAAATTAACTCGGTCAACATATAACAAAAAATGCCTTTCTGCTAAAACAAAACTTAAACATTATAAAACTGTAGTACAGCCAGAAGTCACCTACGGAAGCGAGACCCTTTTCAAAATCACTCAGAAAAACCGAATCGAAAAAATTCTGAAAATAGAGAGGAGAATTGTCAGAACGTGTATCGATAAAAAACATCAAAAAGAAGGCCGATGGTGGATTGTGCCAAATGAGGTGGTGTATCGAGAAATAGAGCCTGTTACTGATACTATGCGGAAAAAAAGAATCTCTTTCTTCGGTCATCTTATAAGGACACCGCAAACAAGACCGTCAAGAAATATCATTGAAATGCTCTGGTTCCAAAAGCTAGAAGTAGGATGGATCAAAGAAATTAGAGAAGATATGAAAGAATTGGGAATTTCCCTGACCGACCTACAGAATAAAACTGGAAAAATTACAAAGCTAAAAGATAAAAGCATTAGATTTAAACAAAAGACAGACAAACTACAAAATACAACGAAGAGGGTGTTTACGGATGAAGAAAAGAAAGCAAGATCTGAACGGATGAAGAAATACTGGGCAGCTCGAAAGAGTAAAATAACACGCTTTTCTCAGAAAAGATCCAACGAAAATTGACTTAAGTGGTCCCATGTTGGCCGTAAAAGCATAATAATAATAATAATAATATTGAGGGAGTAGCAAGGATTCTTTTTCGAGGGGGCGGGGCTAAGGAGGCTGATGATGATGATAAAAATAAAATTCATCTTATATTGAAACGGTTTTTTATACTTTACTGCATTTGAAAAAAATAAAACATATGCTTACATTTAACACATCATTTGCTACGCAAATAAGAATCATAATGTTAGTATATATTTTTTTTCATAATCCACATTTATACTTCACACTTACCCGTTTACACACCAACAAAAGTTAGGAATTATTAGAAATTTTTCTTTTTCGCCATAATATATAAAACTTCATCAGTATTAACAGTAATATCTCTATGCACTGACAAAGAAACTAACGAACTTAATTTTCCATTACCAGACTTGTTACACGCAATCGTTTTGACTCTCTTCATTATGAAGAACGAGCGTGATATTATATTGTTACCGGAACAGTCGCTAAAACTTCCAAGAGATAATGGATATTCGGCAAATATTCTTTATCGCAACGATCCAATACAACAATCGATTCTAGATCGCATTTTAAATTTAATGACTTTATCTCGTCGCACCGAATACGATACTTAATTTTTTTCAGAACACATGTTCTGAAACAAAAATCTTAGCGATGTATTACTATAATACATCGCTAAGATTTTTAGTTTATCCGCTTTTCCAGGACTAGCTGAACCTGGCAAAAGAACTTGAAAACTTTTTTGAAGATTCTTGGAACGCCGTCTAGCTGCCTGCGCATATGTTTAGAATGCGATAAGCAGGTGTTGCATTTCGTCTTGCGGGAAATCCCAAGTAATGAATTACTGTTTTTTAGTATTGCCTCAGAGCGAACGCGGCCCGCACACGTCGAGTAACAGCGTTATTTTGTAGGGTCGAGTAACGGCTACTATAGGAGGGAGATGATTACGTACCGATTTATTTCAAATTTTTTGAAAATACTTTCGAGATGTTATACATCACGAAAATGTAAAATGCTAAAAATGGATTTTTTGGACCCAACTTATTAGCTTTAAGCCTTGAATTAAAAAGTTTAATAGCAGCCCCCACTGCCCGACAGTTTCGGTGGGGGCTATAGTCCACTTTAGCCCCACGCTGACTACGTGAGTGAAATTAAAAATTAACAGCAAACTATGTTGAATTATCCCAAAGTTTAATTAAAAATTTTAACCTCATTCTCTATGATTTAAGGCTCAAATTTTTTTACCCTAACTATTATTGAAATAAAAACAATAAAACAAAGAATTTAAAAAATAGGAAACGGCATAATTTTTTTAACAAGAATAATTTATTTGATCGTAAAAATGAAGCGTAAAATCAGGCATGAAGTTGTCAGACTGCGTAATTTTTCCGATCGATTTTAACAACTTTAACCATTACTAAGCCGTTTAATAACAGATTAGAACAAATAAGGTGACATTTTGTTCACGATAAATGACTTAATATTTTATCCAAGAAAACACAATTCGATAAAGTAATATTTACGATTTATTAATTATTCCAATTTTAATTGGCACCATTTTTGGAATTTTCAAAGGTAAAACTTGCAAATTTATTTATTCTGTAGCTGTTAGGTACACTTACACCAAATTTAATTAAAATATCCCAATCGATTCTTAAGATATATTTTTTAATTAAAAAACAATTTAAAATTACGGTTAGAGACAAAAAGAAGCTAGATATCCGGGCATTTGTCCACATGAACGTTTTGATTTATTTTGATATCCTAAATCAGTCCCTTATGTTCGATAAACATCTACCGGGACACAATTATTTTACTCTAATTCAATTTATAATTGCGTATTTTCTTTCCTAATATTCTATTTTAAATAAAGAATATTCTTCCTAATATTTTCCTTTAATCTTTACCACTAAATAATTAATGTTTTCAAAAACTTTTTAAAACGTGCATAGATTTTATTCTACAAAACGTAAATTTCCTATTACTAAACTGTACAGTTTAATTAGTAAACCCGCTTTTATAGAAATTAGAGCAAAAGTAACATTATAGTAATAAAGTAATTAAAAATACTTTATATAACCTTAAACAAAAAAAAAAGTGTAAGAATCATATCCATTAGATATTTGAAAGAATGGTTTTTACTTCATAGTATGTTTTTTAAAATTTTTTTTTTGTCTTCAGTCATTTGACTGGTTCGATGCAGCTCTCCAAGATTCCCTATCTAGTGCTAGTCGTTTCATTTCAGTATACCCTCTACATCCTACATCCCTAACAATTTGTTTTACATATTCCAAACGTGGCCTGCCTACACAATTTTTTCCTTCTACTTGTCCTTCCAATATTAAAGCGACTATTCCAGGATGCCTTAGTATGTGGCCTGTAAGTCTGTCTCTTCTTTTAACTATATTTTTCCAAATGTTTCCAAACTATTTTTTTTTAACTATAATTTTTTAATATAAATTCATACGTCACACACATCCAGAAAAGGAAATTTCTTGAGATATCCGTAACTGTTCTCGAGTGAAATTTTAACTTTCGTTAGACAAAATTAATCGCAGCATATATTTAAGCTTTTTTTTTCCTCTCAGCTCCCCTGGGACTTGTTGGTATTACGCCGCCCAGGGGAGTGTCTTTAAACTCAAATAGGCCTCCCCACCTACCGGCTATATACTGGCAAGGCAGGTCGGCCTACCGGTTAACTCTTTTTGAGAGTTCTTTATAAATATTGCCCCCTTGGGGACCCAAAAAGGCAATACTAATACACCACATTATTACACCACGCCAGACCCAGTTCGCCGCGACGCGGTACCGGGTCCCTTCAGTATTCAGTGTGCTGTTGCCTGACTGTTACCCGTGGAGTCCTTGGTGGCTCATCAGTGCCAACACACCGCAGCATGCTGGACCTCACCAGCAAGGCTGTCCACCCAGTCCTATTCTAGCCAACACCTTGTCTTCTCTCATCGGAGTATTTCTGTAGAACAACTTGTCTAACAAAACTAGCAAAATTATTCCAGTTTGACTCACTTCTTAGCATGTAGTCTATTGTTGTCTCTGGAGTTATACCTGTGAGTGCCTTACTATGTCTAAGTGTGTCCCACCTATTGCACTCAAAAAAGGTGTGCTCAGCATCATCTATCTCGTTGCAGTAATTGCAAATTGGCTCTTCTCTCTTGCCTATTTTGTATATATTTAAGCTAGCGATACAAAATTAATGATACATAATAAATTGGACTACCAGGAGTAATTTGCGTATTTTTTACATCTCTATGACAATTATTTTTAAGTGTAATTTAATAAAAATTAACCTGTTAAAATTTCAATTAAAACGCAAAACTTAGTAAACGGAAAACCGATATGCATCGCAACGAATCGGTATATTATTAACGTTTGACAAAAGTAAGGTTATACTATTACTTCATAGTTTTAGAAAGGTATTAAATAACTTGCAGCTATTTAGCGCAAGACTCGCTTGCTCCGTATTCAAGAGAAAAAGAATCCCTCATATGGTATACGATTTGAAAGCATAAAAGCAACCAAGGTTGAGTAAGTATGAAAATAAGTCCACTATTTTCAAGCAGAAAAAAATGATTAAAAAAATCAGTGTTAAAAATTATGTATTTATTAGTTCCTTAATTAATAGATTGGAAGCAATTTCCGGTGATTAATAGATTTACTGAAGTAAAATTAGTTCTTTACTTGAGCAACTAAGAAATTTTTATAGCTGATTTTTTTACATCTCCTCTTTCAAGTTTATATATGAGCATGTATCTATAAATCAGAACAGAGTTTATATATTCGTAAATTAGAAACTCAATCGGCGAACGGAATGTATATAAAAGAACCGAACCCTTATGTTAACAAAAAAAAAAAAGGAAAAATTTGTAGAGAAATGAAGTAAACAGATTGCGTTTGCTGCGAAATAAATTGTCTGGAATGTTGGAATACGTAATCTTTTTTCTTAAGTAAGTGAAAAAAAAAAAAAACTAAGTTGAGTTCAGTAATATTTCCAATAACTTTCAACAATTTATGTGTAAACGTATTTTAAATAACAGAATATAACTTTTATTTATATATTTCTACTAAAACAATCTAATATTAAAAGCGATTACAAAAAAAATCTTTAAATTTAATTTTTCATTCAAAACATATTTCTCTTAACTGAGAAAAGACTTATAACGGAACAACGAAAGAAGCGTACTGTATAAAATAAATTGAATGTACATTTTAAAACAAAAAAAAAAAACCGGGCTGAATTAACAATCACCTTCTTTTAATGAAATCGGTTTAATAAAAAAAAAATATATATATATAAATAAAATCTCAACAAAAAAAAGTTACCACTCATGTTATTTTATAAAAGAAGAAAAAAGATTAATTGAAAAAGGGATTTAATTTAAGAAAAATCTATTTAATGGAAAACAATGACAAGGTAAATAGAGAACTGTTTTAGAACTGATAATTTTTGGTTCAACGAATATAAATAAATATTCAGTTATTTATAAAATTATTATATATTACAGACATTAATAATAATATAATAAAGTATTAAAACAAGTAAAGCCTTAAAAAAAAAAAATTAAAATAAAATTAAAACATTTATTTATAAAACGATTATATGTATATCTCTCTCTCACTCTCTCTCTCTCTCTCTCTCTCTCTCTCTCTCTCTCTCTCTCTCTCTCTCTCTCTCTCTCTCTCTCTCTCTGTGTGTGTGTGTGTGTGTGTGTGTGTGTGTGTGTGTGTGTGTGTGTGTGTGTGTGTGTATTAAAAATGAACTGATTAGAAACAAATATTTCAGTAATTTATACAAATGAAATAATAAATTCTATTAACGTAGGATTTACGCATCAGGTTCAGTGAACACGGAATTGAGGTTATTTAATGACGTATATACAGAAACACTTCCTAGGAAAAATTAGTTCAGCAGGAAAGATAATAATAATTATCAGATGATAAAAAAAAAAAACAACATATAACCCGACCGACACATAATGATACGACCCTCTTAATCAACCAAGCTTGATGAATCTCAACAAGACGGAGACCACCATCGTCTACTCTACTATATTTGATGTTAAAATAAAATTACACTTAAGACTTTAAAAATAAAAAATAAAGTATTTACGCCACTTAACACGCAATAGAGTTAAAAATAAACAACTTTTGCCAACCTTAAAACTTTAAAATTTAAAGTCTTAAAGTTATTCATCTTCTCTGATTCTCAGTTTGCATGCAAAAGATACTTTAAGATATTCTGGAAAAATATAACTCATCAAAAAGAATACCTTACAATCAACCGCACGCAAAAATGAAAAAACCAGGAATTTATAGAAAATTGAAGGATCCTAGAAATAAGAGCACCAGAAATCAAAATTCTTTAAAATGAAGTTTGGAGTAACGTTTGCTTACGAGTGTAATTTAGTACTAAAAATCAAACAAATTATTATTACAGCAAGAGAACCGGAGAATATTGGTAAAAATATTTTGGGAATATCAAAAACTGGAAGAACTTTCAACGCTAAGTAAGTGTCATTTCACCATAGCATAAGATAATAATGAAAAATGATACGAAAATGAAAGAGATTAGAACTTTTAGTTTTAATAAAGAATAGATTTAGGTTAAAAATTACCAAACACGAAGGTAACATTCTATTAAATATATTTAATATCGATTTTGATACATGATGTTGAAGAATGAATCATACAACTCATGGAAGTACGTAAGATCCGAAAAATAGGTGTAATAGTCGGCTTTAGTAAACGTTTTAGAAGATGAATCATACATTGCCATTCTCATCTACCGATCAAAATGATACACGCAATCACTATACTCTGCCAAAAAAAGGTTTGACTCATTCTTACACGCTCCCAATAGAGTTCCGCCAAGAATCCTGATTTATTGAAGGATCCTAACATAGACTTGCAGGCACGGCAAACTGCAATTTCTGGCGGTCTCCAATCGACGCAAAATACCTAGAAATGTTTGCCGATGTGGATAAATGTGTTAAAACTTGCAAGACTGAAGAACAACATGTGAAAGTTGTTTTTGTAGCGGTTGAAAATTATATAGCCGTGCCGACAAATAATTTTAAAAAGTATTTTCTTGCTGACGACAACCTGGCCATAAGTTACGAGCGGGTTAGGGATCCATTTCAAAATACTCCCGAAGGACTTTCAATTGCCGAAGAAGAAATCTTCATAAACTTCATACAAGCGGCAAAATCAAAAGAAAATTTAGTAATAAATCATTCTTTGAATTTTGGGCAGGGGTGGGTGGATTTTCTTCACTGAAAACAAGAGCGTTTCGTATACTATTACCGTTTTCAACATCTTACCTTTGGGAAACCGAATTTTCTGCTTTGAAGACAAAATAGAGGTCTAAGCCAAATGTAGAAAAAGAACTCAAGTGTCTATTTCTAATATTAAACCTTCCTTTGAAAAACTTTGCTCTTCAAGACACGCCCAAGGGAGTCACTAATAATTACTGAACTTTGTTCTTAAATTAGTAATGATAAGTTAAATACATTGTATGGTGAAATACATTGTGCAGTAGATACAATCCTATTTATAAGAAAGTGTATTATATCAGTGTAAATGTGTATTTTATTATTTATTATGTCAGAAAATATTTTGTTTTGCTTTCTTTTCAATATATTAATAAATCTTTTTAATAACATTTTCGTTTCGATATAATCACATTCCCGTAGGGGGGCGCGCGCCCCACAGGTTGAGAAACACTGGCCTAGAGCTTAAAATTGCAAATTTTAGTTATGTTAGATAAAATGATAATAGCATTTATAGTAAAATTATATAGTAATATGAATATATATTTATATTCATATTATAGTATATATTCATATTATATCATTTATAGTAATATAAATGATATAGTAATTCTAGCGGAGAGTAAAAAGGATTTAGAAGAAACAATGAACGGCATAGATGAAGTCCTACGCAAGAACTATCGCGTGAAAATAAACAAGAACAAAACAAAAGTAATGAAATGTAGTAGAAATAACAAAGATGGACCGCTGAATGTGAAAATAGGAGGAGAAAAGATTATGGAGGTAGAAGAATTTTGTTATTTGGGAAGTAAAATTACTAAAGATGGACGAAGCAGGAGCGATATAAAATGCCGAATAGCACAAGCTAAACGAGCCTTCAGTAAAAAATATAATTTGTTTACATCAAAAATTAATTTAAATCTCAGGAAAAGATTTTTGAAAGTGTATGTTTGGAGCGTCGCTTTATATGGAAGTGAAACTTGGACGATCGGAGTATCTGAGAAGAAAAGATTAGAAGCTTTTGAAATGCGGTGCTATAGGAGAATGTTAAAAATCAGATGGGTGGATAAAGTGACAAATGAAGAGGTATTGCGGCAAATAGATGAAGAAAGTAGCATTTGGAAAAATATAGTTAAAAGAAGAGACAGACTTATAGGCCACATACTAAGGCATCCTGGAATAGTCGCTTTAATATTGGAAGGACAGGTAGAAGGGAAAAATTGTGTAGGCAGGCCACGTTTGGAGTATGTAAAACAAATTGTTGGGGATGTAGGATGTAGAGGGTATACTGAAATGAAACGACTAGCAGTAGATAGGGAATCTTGGAGAGCTGCATCAAACCAGTCAAATGACTGAAGACAAAAAAAAAAAAATAGTAAAATTAGTAGATTTTTAATCGAATTAAAAAAAATATATATATATATATAAATTGTGTAAGATTTAAATCTTATTTTGGGAAGTTTATTTTATTTGTTTAAAGTTTTAGGTAGAATGCAAATTATTAAAAAAAAATAAAAAATGATTTTGATAACGAGAAAACATCGCTCCATACATATTTTTGGAATCTCTCCAATAAAAAAGGATGGTGCGTTGGTTTTTTATACGTGCTCACATTTTTATTTTGAATGAAGTGCATCCAGTGAAAAAAAATGAACTAATTGTATAATCAATTTTATTGTGTACTATCTACAGTACAAAAAAAGAAAGAACTATTGCAGACATAAGTTTTTTGAAATTTTATAAAAATAAATAAATACAGATGCACCTTCCTTCTTTATACAAACGATGTACGAGTACATATATAATATATATATGTATTAATTCATTATATTTCTGTTACTAAGGCATCAGGAATATAATTAAGTAAAATAACTAATCTTTTTGTTTAATGAATTACTTAGTATTCTCACAAACATGGGGGGGACACGAACGCGTCGAGAGTCCAGGAGGCGCAACCCCCTGGCTAGACGGACGGGCGTGCCAAGTGAGCCCTTACCGGCCAGTGCTGCACAATTTATGTGTAATAAATATTTCATTTGTAGTATTTTTTAAATACTGCATAATTTATTCATGTTAAAAAAAGAGAGTAGGGCTAACCAATTATTGAAAGAAATCAGAATATTACAAGCGTATCTTAATTCCCTAAAAATATCTTTGATTAAATCTACACGCGTAATCTAAAACGATTATCAATGAAAATTCTAGTTAGACTTTCCTGACCGAACATTATCATTATTATTATTGCTGTTCTCTCAAATAATAATAAATTTCTAACAAAATTATTTCTAACTTCTATTTACGTTAAGTTAATATAATTTATTTACTTCGTGTTTTAGCGGTTTTATGGTATATTTTATTTTTTCAATTTTGAAATGTTAGTTTTTCCACCATTTTAGGGTGTTACAGTTGATTTACAAAATTTATATCTATATATTTTACTGAACCTTAAATTAGTGCGTTTGTACCAAGTTAATAGCTTACGTCGTTATTGTGTAAAGATTATTACAAGATTTTACTTCTGGCGGCCATTTTCAGGTGAACCCGACAGCCGATCGCGGCCATTCCTATACTTTTCTAATCCTCTAACGATGCTTAAATCGGAATCCGAAATCAAAATCAAAATCTGAGACAAAGAGTGATCACACACATACCTATTGAAATCGATAACGAACCGTTAAGAAAAGAAAAAATAGGTATATATTAACTTAACCCACCGGGTTGGTCTAGTGGGGAACGCGTCTTCCCAAATCAGCAGATTTGGAAGTCGAGAGTTCCAGCGTTCAAGTCCTAGTAAAGTCAGTTATTTTTACACGGATTTGAATACTAGATCGTGGATACCGGTGTTCTTTGGTGGTCGGGTTTCAATTGACCACACATCTCAGAAATGGTCGAACTGAGAATGTACAAGACTACACTTCATTTACACTCATACATATCATCCTCATTCATCCTCTGAAGAATTATCTAAACGGTAGTTACCGGAGGCTAAACAGGAAAATGAAAGCAAATATATATATTAACTTATTTTTACAAGGATTTGAATACTAGATCGTGGATACCGGTGTTCTTTGGTGGTTGGGTTTCAATTAACCACACATCTCAGAAATGGTCGAACTGAGACTGTACAAGACTACACTCACACATATCATCCTCATTCATCCTCTGAAGTATTATCTAAACGGTAGTTACCGGAGGCTAAACAGGAAAAAGAAAAAAAAGGTATATATTAAGTGCCTAGCGTTCAAGTCCTAGTAAAGACAGATATTTTTACACGGATTTGAATACTAGATCGTGGATACCGGTGTTCTTTGGTGGTCGGGTTTCAATTGACCACACATCTCAGAAATGGTCGAACTGAGAATGTACAAGACTACACTTCATTTACACTCATACATATCATCCTCATTCATCCTCTGAAGAATTATCTAAACGGTAGTTACCGGAGGCTAAACAGGAAAATGAAAGCAAAGGTATATATTAACTTATTTTTACACGGATTTGAATACTAGATCGTGGATATCGGTGTTCTTTGGTGGTCGGGTTTCAATTGACCACACATCTCAGAAATGGTCAAACTGAGAATGTACAAGACTACACTCATACATATCATCCTCATTCATCCTCTGAAGAATTATCTAAACGGTAGTTACCGGAGGCTAAACAGGAAAAAGAAAAAAAAAGGTATATATTAACTGCCTAGCGTTCAAGTCCTAGTAAAGACATATATTTTTACACGGATTTGAATACTAGATCGTGGATACCGGTGTTCTTTGGTGGTTGGGTTTCAATTAACCACACATCTCAGGAACGGTCGAACTGAGAATGTACAAGACTACACTCATACATATCATCCTCATTCATCCTCTGAAGAATTATCTAAACGGTAGTTACCGGAGGCTAAACAGGAAAAAGAAAAAAAAGGTATATATTAACTGCCTAGCGTTCAAGTCCTAGTAAAGACAGATATTTTTACACGGATTTGAATACTAGATCGTGGATACCGGTGTTCTTTGGTGGTTGGGTTTCAATTAACCACACATCTCAGAAATGGTCGAACTGAGACTGTACAAGACTACACTCACACATATCATCCTCATTCATCCTCTGAAGTATTATCTAAACGGTAGTTACCGGAGGCTAAACAGGAAAAAGAAAAAAAAGGTATATATTAAGTGCCTAGCGTTCAAGTCCTAGTAAAGACAGATATTTTTACACGGATTTGAATACTAGATCGTGGATACCGGTGTTCTTTGGTGGTCGGGTTTCAATTGACCACACATCTCAGAAATGGTCGAACTGAGAATGTACAAGACTACACTTCATTTACACTCATACATATCATCCTCATTCATCCTCTGAAGAATTATCTAAACGGTAGTTACCGGAGGCTAAACAGGAAAATGAAAGCAAAGGTATATATTAACTTATTTTTACACGGATTTGAATACTAGATCGTGGATATCGGTGTTCTTTGGTGGTCGGGTTTCAATTGACCACACATCTCAGAAATGGTCAAACTGAGAATGTACAAGACTACACTCATACATATCATCCTCATTCATCCTCTGAAGAATTATCTAAACGGTAGTTACCGGAGGCTAAACAGGAAAAAGAAAAAAAAAGGTATATATTAACTGCCTAGCGTTCAAGTCCTAGTAAAGACATATATTTTTACACGGATTTGAATACTAGATCGTGGATACCGGTGTTCTTTGGTGGTTGGGTTTCAATTAACCACACATCTCAGGAACGGTCGAACTGAGAATGTACAAGACTACACTCATACATATCATCCTCATTCATCCTCTGAAGAATTATCTAAACGGTAGTTACCGGAGGCTAAACAGGAAAAAGAAAAAAAAGGTATTTATTAACTGCCTAGCGTTCAAGTCCTAGTAAAGACAGATATTTTTACACGGATTTGAATACTAGATCGTGGATACCGGTGTTCTTTGGTGGTTGGGTTTCAATTAACCACACATCTCAGGAATGGTCGAACTGAGAATGTACAAGACTACACTCATACATATCATCCTCATTCATCCTCTGAAGAATTATCTAAACGGTAGTTACCGGAGGCTAAACAGGAAAAAGAAAAAAAAGAAGGTATATATTAACTGCCTAGCGTTCAAGTCCTAGTAAAGACAGATATTTTTACACGGATTTGAATACTAGATCGTGGATACCGGTGTTCTTTGGTGGTTGGGTTTCAATTAACTACACATCTCAGGAACTGTCGAACTGAGAATGTACAAGACTACACTCATACATATCATCCTCATTCATCCTCTGAAGAATTATCTAAACGGTAGTTACCGGAGGCTAAACAGGAAAAAGAAAAAAAAAGGTATATATTAACTGCCTAGCGTTCAAGTCCTAGTAAAGACAGATATTTTTACACGGATTTGAATACTAGATCGTGGATACCGGTGTTCTTTGGTGGTTGGGTTTCAATTAACCACACATCTCAGGAATGGTCGAACTGAGAATGTACAAGACTACACTCATACATATCATCCTCATTCATCCTCTGAAGTATTAAATAAATGGTAGTTACCGGAGGCTAAACAGGAAAAAGAGAGAGCCTCAATACTGCTGATGATCGTTTAACAAACTAAATGTGCCTTTTATTTTTAGGTTAAATTAAATATATTTGTGTAAACTACATATTAAATATTTCCTTCTTACAATCAAAAAACATTGCACTAATAAACTTTTGATTAAAATTTGTACTTCTAACTTACAAAAAACAGAAAGCAAGATATAAAAATATTTTAAAATTACCATAACGAAATATTGTTTTAACAGAAAGATTTAAAAATCTTAAAATGAACTAAAAATAAAAATAATTTTACAAAAAAAAACAATTTTTAACCCTTTGTTAACTTGAAAAATTAATGTTATCAATATTTCTTTTCTTCTTTCTTTTTCCCGTTTAGCCTCCGATATAATTACCGCTCAGATAATACTTCTGAAGATGATATGTATGAGTGTAAGTCTTGTACAGTCTCAGTTCGACCATTCCTGAGATTAGTGGTTAATTAAAACCCAATCACCAAAGAACACCGGTATCCACGATATAGTGTTCAAATCCACGTAAAAATAACTGACTTTAGTAGGTCTTGAACTCTCGACTTCCAAATCAGCAGTTTTAGGAAGACGCGTTCAACACTAGACCGACCCGGTGGGTTAACAATATTTCTCTATTCGGCATTTACGTAACTGCGTAAATAAATCCACGGATTCGGGAATTGTAGCATTTTTTTGATGTAGGAATTTATATTTATTTTAATTCACATCATTTTAACTATGTAGTTTGTTCATTTTATTTAACTATTATTCTCCTTTGCCTCTCTTTTCCGTTATTTTATTTTTAAGTCAAAGATATTTCTTTGTTTTCTTTAAGAAAAACATAGTAATTATACGTCTGTTATGCAGGCGTATAACTACGCCTTCGGAAATTTAATTAATTTTCGTTTCTTTTTATTTTTTCTTTGGTTTTCTTATGTAAATGTTTATTGTATAGTATTTATTCAATTACACGAGTTATTCTTTTAATTAATTAACCTTTATTTTTTGTTTTAATATTATTATTCTACTGTATTTTCAATTTTTTTTGCACTATGATACCAAATAAGCTTGAAGAGTGGGAGATGGAAATGGAATTTTTTTAGCGTCTGAAAAATACCACGCCTGAGCGGGATTCGAACTCATGAGCTCCGGAAAAGAGGCCGAGACGCAACCACTCAGCCACGAAGATCGCCATTATTTATTTAATGTAGCTATTTTGTGATTATAAAAGAAAACTAACCCTGCTTCCTTTATATTTTAAAACTATAAAAATTAATTAATTTAATTTTACTGCTATATCACATTTCTTTCTCTCTTTGTTAAATTATCAAATTAAAAATTCAGAATTCATTATTTCGCGTTAAATATTTACTCTAATAAGCATCAGATCATATATTTGAAATTAAAATAATAAAGGTAAATAAATGAAAGGAACTTAAGAATCCTTTTGATATTTGGCTCTAATGGAATCATTACAAAACAACTAAAATATATTAAAAGATAAATAAATAATGTAAATTGAAACAATGAATTTAATCCTACATCATACTAAATATCGAAGGAATGATTTTATTTTAAATCAGTTTTATCTTTTTATTATGTTTAATTAAATGAAGTTTATTTTTTAAAAAAATACTTTTTTAGGAAAAAAAATATATGGATATTATAATGTTAGAAGAATTTTTTCTTCCATAAAGAGCCAAGATTGTTGTAAATTATATATGATTATAGGTTAGTAAGAGGCTAACAACAAATAAGTATTCATAATAGGCCTGAATAAAAAAAAAACCTTACGTTCATCTGTATTAACAAGTTGGTACAGAGAAAGATTAAAGAACAGAGTAACGGAAGTTAAAAAAAATATCTCACAAAATAAGTTCATAATTATACTAGTGTTTCTTATATAAAAGTCATTAGTATTATTTTTATACGCTTTTATCTTTTAAGGTTAATTTAAAAGAAATAATCAATATAATTAATCTTAGTTACATTAACATAAATCATTTTGTCACATTTAGTTATACAGATACAAATTAAAAAATGAATGCCAGCCTATTTTTAATAAAACTCCTCCGTTCATTAAGTCTTGACCTTGATTTTTTTTTTTTTACCGATAACTTAATTCACTACAGAAGCTTGCAAAGAAACTTGTGCGTGATAATAAGAATATGGAAATTTATAGCGTAAGAAAATTGTTACGCCTGACCGGGATTCAAACCCGGGGCTTCCGGATGAAAGCCAAGTCGCTACCGGTCCGCCAGGAGGATTTAAAGTTAAAATATGTACTCCGCTTTGAAACCGTTCCGGATAAAAGGTACAACCTTAGTTAATCGATTATTATTCGTTATACGTAAATTAATTGTTAGTAGTTAATTTTAAATATTCAATAATAAATGCACTACTTACATTCAGCACCGAGCACTTGACAGGCTATGCGTACGTGCAACCAACTGACCACGCACACACGCGCCGTAGTGCAGCGGCTGTTCTCTGTACTGATGGGATTCAGCTTGTTTACTGTTGACTCGCTATCGTATATTACGGATCAGAAACGTTTATATTTTGTTACAGAACAGTTCGCTCTTAGTTACAACGAACCAGCTTTTTTTTTGGAATTATAAATTTGCGTGATTTTTCATCACTCTTGAAAGAGAATAAATTTAATAAATGAATTTATTGTATAAATTACTTGTATTTCAGTTAGTATTAATCAGACAATTATAATTTTACTTTTATAATTTTATATCGATACTATATTTTCATTTTAAATTAATACTTTTGGCGATTATTTATATTCTTTATAATACAATGTACGTTAGATAAATATTTCTAATTTTATTATTATTACTCTTTTTAAATAAAAATGTTAAAATGTACAATGCAATTTCATAACCTGTTAAAAACAATTAATACAGTTATTTTTTTTTTTTTTTAACTGAATTTTTACGGGCATTGACTGCTAAGGTCATTAGCCCTCGTCACATTCTTTAAAAGAAATTATTATCTCCATTAGGATCGTCATATGTAAGGGTGTAAAGGGCCCTTACATTTTATTTAAAAACACAAACTTCACAATAAACATTAAAACATGAAAGACAAGGACAATCACAAACACTTACGGGATGTAAAGGGCCCCAATATTAAAATTTGAGATAGGTTCTCAAAAGACCATGAAATTAAAATTAAAATTAATCTTATCAATACCATATCTTTCTTTCTTCTACGAAGTCTCATTTATAGTTTGCTTAAGCACCCTCGGGGCGACCAGAACCGCCGTTGAGCAGTATATCAGTCGTGCCAGGGTGCCGTGGCAGTTGAATCCTTCTTATATCAGGCCATAGGCATGCACGGCGTACACCCATAGCCTCGCGCCCTCAATCCACCCTTGAGGGTCCCCCATGCCATCATCGGACACACCCCGACTCACTGCTCTTGAATGCAGGTGAGCCAAAATGGCCTAGGCAAGAGGGCTACCTCCCGTCACTATACGTGCCACGCTTCGAGACTCCCTTAAATGTATATATAAAACTACCGCTTAGAGTATCTTTTACCACAGCTTTAAACTTCCATTTTATAGACTTTTAAGAAGTCCACTGGCGTGTAAAAATGCAACTATATTTTCTTCATTTCCAGTTATTTTAATTGTTTGTCAGATCTATTCTAGAACGTTCAGAATTTAAATAAAAACTAATTTTCATGTCGTAAACAAATCGGTTGATAGATGAAATCACATTAAAATAAACTGTAAATTAGTCTGACTTATAAAAAAGTAAATAAAAAAATTCTTAATCAATTATTGATAAACCCAATAAACTGAAGATTTATTTCACGTTAATTTAACACACGCTTTTTATAAACAAAATCCACAAACTTAGGTCTTTCTTTTTTCATAAAAAGAAGAAATAGATTATTTTAGTCTAATTAGAATACTAGAAAATTAGTAAACATAAATTGCCGGCGCGAACAAGTTTAGGGATACGCTCAACCACGCGCAAATGAGTGTTGAGCAAGGACGGTAACTTGACCTCTAACTTCCAGGGTGGCCTGAGCTCTAGCCCCCCCCCACCCCCCCCCAAGAGCTGGGCAGCCGAACATCGTGTGTTCGTTCGACTGGACCTTCCCATAGACGCACATCTAATCAGTTGCCAAGCGGAACCGAAACAAATTATGGTTTAAATTCACGTGGTTGCAGAGCATCCCCGTTGCCCTTAAAAACGAACTGGTGGCGTACCATCCCTGTAGTCCTGTATAAATCTATACAAGAATCTACCATTACTCGTGGCGAGCCACTCTTGCCGCCTTGGAACCATCGCGAGGCTGCAAAGCCACCTCCACAGGTGGGAGATGGGCAACTGTTCGAAATTTAGAACATTGTGATTACGGTTCCGCTCCGGTACTGGCCCGGCTCGAAACCGCATCCCAAATGCCTTGGCCACCCTACCTCTTCGCAACTTCAACATGGCTGCCTGAACTTTCACCGCTAAATCGATTGGGAGAGCCTTTCCCAAACGGTGGTAGCCTCGTAGGAGATTGTTTTAAAAACAACATTGAATACAACTAAGGATCTGTGCTGAGCACTCCTTAAATTTTGAATAAGTGCTCGATTTCTGTCCAATCTATGCGTCCAAACGGACGCAGCATAAGAGGTCATACTTTCGAAGACACCCCGGTACACCATGTAAAAATGACTGCCCGACAGCCCGTAATCCTTCCGACCAATCCTCCTAAGCTTGTGCATCACAGAGACGGCGTCCGCCGCTACCTGTGTAATGCGGTTGCTGTTGGGTAAAGTTAACAAAAAACACACAGCTAGTATTTGCCAAAAGAAATTGGACTTTATTGAAAGTGTAACAAATGAACTTATGTTATAATCATAATTTTAAAACATAACAGGAAATTATGAAATTAACATAACTTAATAATACTTAACATATCAGCTGAATCAACAAATGAATAATGCTGTTTAATACAAAAATACATGAATAAACCTTTTTTAAATACACAATGTAACAGAGCCGGAAAATAAGAGAACATAAAACACCTTAATTTTAAATTAGATGCTTAAGACATAACATCAATAGAAAGTGGAACTGGAAAACAGTTGCACTACTAACATATACTGTACTATGAAGATTAGCAATGAACAGATTTCATTAGCTTAGAAAACATTAATTACAATAATTTCAGTATAGAAGGCATATTAAATCACAATATAATCACATTAAAATAAATAGTAATACAAATGGAGTTTATTTTGATAGATGAGAATTCTTGAGAATACAAAAATCACAAAGTCCTAAAACATACCAGCACATCAGGAGTAATTTGCTTTAGGTTAATTTGCGACAAGTATGATGAATACAGTGCATAAGTTGCAAAGAACTAACCTCGGCGATCAACAAGTTGCAGAAATAAATTATAGAGTTAATTACAATAACAAATCGTATTAATTAAACATGTAAAATACGTAAGCCACCTATCATGAATGCAATTAAGTGAATAAATGGTTTTCTTTTAACTAAACTTGAAATCGTAAGGCCTAAGGTATGATGAACTGAATGTTCCACAAATTCCAATGATAAAATCACTGTTTAACGTAATAATGAAAATTGAACTTGCCTGTAGTACACAAATAATATCCAGAGACGAACATGCAGATACATGAATACATACAGTAATCCTGGGCGTAGTCCGCACTGGTGTATCAGGAATACAGAGGTGTGATGTGGTTTAGTGGTAGAATGATGCGTGGAATCTCAGATGTGTAGTGACGAGTTTTGAGATTCTGCTTGAATGAGAATATTATCATAAAGTTTGCAGGAGAGTATGGCCATAGGCGACTGCACTGGTGAGATGTTGGATTTACTCTGCCGAAAAGATGGCGAAAAAAAAAGGGGGTAACCAGATCCAGGTAGTGGACAGGAGAGAGTGTGTGTAAAAGACAAGAGATGTGTGCATGTAGTAGTTTGGGAACGAAAGAATAACGGGTGTATGAAAAGGGTAGTCAAAAATAATTCGATAGAAGAATGGACGCGGTCACTAAGGATGACGGAGGAGTGTCGAACACGAGAACAAATAATAAAACAGGTATAAAAGACAAGCCCAAAAATACGAAACAAAGTGAAATTTAACATTCCTGTAACAAAACAACGGGACCCACCGTAACAAAACAACGGGACCCACCCTAGCTTGGAATTCATTGAAAATAACGGAAACTTTACGCTAAACGGCGTAAACAGTTGCTAAACAGCAAATTTTAATCAAACGAAACACCTAGGTACTTATGAACTCTAACTCGACTGATTACACAGCATTTAATATGGGGGTGTATCGATATATATGCGAAATATATATCGAGATATATATATATATATATATTATATACGAAATATATATCGAGATATATATATATATATATTATATGCGAAATATATAAGACTGGGATGCCAAGGCACCCCATTCATCACGCATATGAAAAAATGAGCAAAAACATAAAATATTTAATTTGAAGCTATGACTTTCACATAATCTTACATATCACCACCAAAGCTTGTGGTAAAATCCATTCTAAGATACCATCCTAAAATTATTTTTTAACTTTTAGTGCGTTTAATTTAAGAGGGGTGTTTAAAAAGTTTTTTAGATATTTTTTATTTATTTATGTCATTATTTTTCTTTATAAAATAATGAACTATAACCAAAAAATAGGCACCAGAATGTACCGATCACAGAGGAGAATCCGATTCGTTACTAACAATATCTATAGTTAAATTTCTAATTTAACTTTCGTTATATCGATTTTCATCATTCAAAAAAATATATTTTTGTACAATAGGTAATGGAGGTAATCAGGATACACTAATAAATATTATTAAAATTATTTTCATTTAGAATTAATTAATAAGTACATTCAAATAGATAAAAAAGAATGAAAAAATTACACTTTTTTAAAATTATACTATTACATAAAACGATATTATCGAGAAATATACAGTAGTATTAAAGTTACTTCGCGTTGTTTTAAAAAAGCATTTGTAAAAGTGTAGACCAACTAAGAGTATTACTGTACATATAGTGTACGTAAAAAACTCGTCCTTCCAGTTCATCTTTCAGATCTTTCTCAAGGTTGTCTACTTTCAATCTCCTTCACCTTTGCTATTATTTTCAGTTTCTTTCGATTTAACCGCTCGCGCATTCACACAGACAGACAAAATTTTCTTTCGTATTGAACCGGACCAAGAAATGCTTTTTCATACTGCTGTTCTTCGGTTAAGCTAAATAATTTATACGAAGAAAAAACGAAGCCTATTTCTAATTAGTGCAGCAGCTTAATAACGACAATTCCTTTCTTCCTTTAGGCACAGAATAAATAAAAAAATAAAGTTACAGAGTCAGAGAAAAAAAAGAAGAAAGACAGACGGCGGACAAACAAAAGAGAAATATTAAAACCGCACCCAGTTTGGGGTCTAGTCAAGCCATCGACTCGTTCTTAATTTTACAGTAGAAGTCTATTGATTAATGAATGAAATCAATTTCATTAACAATTTACAACATATGAAGCACGATTTAATATTGCGTAAATATTGTAAGCATTTTATCATTAGAAAAGACCAAATATATATTTTTATAAGGACGAAATTTTTGATTATATTTAAATTAAATATATTAACTATATAGTAATTATAATATATTAAACTAGTAAATCTTCGCCGATTATTTTAAAGCTTAAAAAATCGATTCATAATTTGTTAAAAAATTAGAGCGGTCTAATATTACATAGTATATTTTGCTACATAAAAGGCTACATTTTTTATAAAAACACGCTTACTTCTCAATATCGAGCCGATTTTCTCTTTCGATAATTTTTTGAATATATTTTTCAGAAATTCTTTTTAAAGTGATGTGTTTTTTTTTTCCAGAAAATCTACCGGAATATCCTATCTAGTTCCTTAACAGTTGGGCGTTAAATGATAACCGTAATCTGAGATACGAAAGAGGACAAGTCTTGTTCATTGGTCTAATTTTTATCGATATTCCCATTCAGATTATATTGTTACCGCAGTGTTGTTTTGAATCGGGATGATTTTTAATCGACTGTCTGAAATAGAAAACTAAAGATCATTTTATTAAAATCACAAATTTTGTCACAAACTTCCTTAAAAAGCGTCTTGAATTGGTAATGGCCGATATTTTAATTAAACTTATAAAAATTAAATGCCTTTAATAAACTACGCCCGTCTACTTTTTTCTAAAATTAATCCCCACCATTTCAGCCGAGGTTCACATTCCATCCGATCCTAGGCAGGAAGGGACGCGATCGATGGACTGACGGAAGATGAAACCGTAGACCGACTCGCGGACCTCCAGAGATGATCCCGGCGTAAACACGGGGAACTGAGATTCGAGTCGACCGGGTTCCTCGCCGGTCACGGTGGCTTCAAAATATACCTATGCGCACGGGGATTGAGCCCGCCACTGAATTCGATTATTGCGAAAGGGAAGATATCACGTAGCACACCCTGATCGCATGCGACCGATTCGTCCAGCAGAGGGAAGCACACCTAACAGATTCGGTACGCCGACCCCGACCGATAATATCACCGGGACTACGATGCAAAACGGAAAGGTAGGGTACGCGGTTTTGAAGATGTTGGTTCCGATTAACCGAACTAAGATGAAAAAAGAAATTTAGTGAAGAGTACCCCTCTTTTTTTTCTTTAAGGTTGTGTTCGTAATTAAAAGGCTAAGGAGAAGAAATCCAACACTTGCGCACAATTCAAGTTGTACATTTGTGTGTTTATGTATTTCCACTACAGAATTATTACTACCTACCGATACTCGTATATTATATTACAGATCAATTCTTTCCTAATTTTACTGTATATATTCCTTTAACATTATTTTCTAAACATTTCTTTTCAGAACTGACGCTATTCTTTTCCGAATGTTAAGCTACCGCCCGTTGTCAACATACGACAATGGATATTATTATACTGCACTATCAAACGTGCGACGTTTTCACGATAAAAAAGATTCAAACTTCTCACCAACTAGCACAGCAAATTACTTCCCGATTTGTACAAAATCGTTGCAAAAGATATTACATATATTATGGAAAAAAATAATGTATTTCAAAGTGTATGACCGATATGTACACAACCGTATAATGAAAATTATGCACGCTAAGAAACAAAAATACTTAAAAACTTACAGGAACCAAAACTGGAAAACCATTTAAATGGTTTTTAAAAAATTAGAAAACGCGTAAAGCATCCGCGTTGCTTTCCTTGTGAGGATTACTATTCAATATCTTCCATTTGAATAAAGGAACTGCCAACAACAGTTTCCTAGAGCCTACTGTAACTTTTTAACAAAACAAGCTACATCGACAGTAAATTAATATTTTATCGAAAATTAAAATAAGAGAAGATGAACAATATTTTCGGTACATTTGTATATTTTTTATTCCTATATTATAACTATGATGATTATTATTACTTACTATAATTTCTTGATCAATAATAATATTTTTCTGTACATTTCTTAATTCCGGTTAACACCATATCACATCGTACATTTTTAACGAAGTATGTTTGAAAAATTAAGTTTATTATTCCGCCAAATAAGTTTTCTAATCGTACTGCAATTAGACCTTGCAGAAAATCTTCACCATCGTTTGCATTTTTGAAAATTCGTTAGCTTTAATCTTAAGTGAAAAAAAAAACGAAATGTTATATTAAACGAAGTGAAATTAAAGAGAAGCAAGCAATTTTAAAAGATAAACATTTTGATATATATATATATATAACGTTAACATTATAAAAAACCGTAATATTACATTTATAATCCAGTAATATTGGGAACAATTGAGGTCATTCTCGGCAAAAGCTAAAGGTCATAACTAGCCAGTAACCAAGCAGAATGTACGTTTACAACAGTTCCAAACGTCAGTAGAATGAACCTTTATAAACCTTCTCAGAGAAGATAATAACACTGTCTGCTGCAAAGAGTTGAACTTGCTGCTCCCACATCCCTGAAGCAAGCGGGGGAAAAATATATACATATCAACTAATCGATTACATGAATTTATAATTACATATGTATATAATCAATAAAAATCTGATGTAAGTTTGTAACTTGGCTGGTTTAATGCATTTCCCAAACACTTAATATTTTGCGAAAATCTATTAATTTAAAGATATCGGTTACAACTAACATTCTCAATTATATTATTATTATAATTATGCTTTTACGGCCAACATGGGACCACTTAAGTCAATTTTAGTTGGATCTTTTCTGAGAAAAGCGTGTTATTTTACTCTTTCGAGCTGCCCAGTATTTCTTCATCCGTTCAGATCTTGCTTTCTTTTCTTCATCCGTAAACACCCTCTTCGTTGTATTTTGTCGTTTGTCTGTCTTTTGTTTAAATCTAATGCTTTTATCTTTTAGCTTTGTAATTTTTCCAGTTTTATTCTGTAGGTCGGTCAAGGAAATTCCCAATTCTTTCATATCTTCTCTAATTTCTTTAATCCATCCTACTTCTAGCTTTTGGAACCAGAGCTTTTCAATGATATTTCTTGACAGTCTTGTTTGCGGTGTCCTTATGAGATGACCGAAGAAAGAGATTCTTTTTTTCCGCATAGTATCAGTAACAGGCTCTATTTCTCGATACACCACCTCATTTGGCACAATCCACCATCGGCCTTCTTTTTGATGTTTTTTATTGATACACGTTCTGACAATTCTCCTCTCTATTTTCAGAATTTTTTCGATTCGGTTTTTCTGAGTGATTTTGAAAAGGGTCTCGCTTCCGTAGGTGACTTCTGGCTGTACTACAGTTTCATAATGTTTAAGTTTTGTTTTAGCAGAAAGGCATTTTTTGTTATATGTTGACCGAGTTAATTTTTGGGATTTAATCATTTTATATGTCCTGTTTTGCCATGTCACTTTTTCATTTAAATTATAAGTTATTATTTCCCCTAGATATTTAAATTGTTTTACTATTTTAATTTTCTGATTGTTTACCGTAATGTGCTCTATTACCAGAGGATCTATGGCCATTAGTTCAGTTTTTTTCGAAAGAGATATGAAGCCCTACCTTTTGTGCTAGGTTTTGAAGGCTCATGATTTGTGTTTTGGCTTCTTGAATATTATTTGCTAAAAGAGCGAGGCCATCTGCAAATCCTAGGCGATTTAGTGTGATGGAGTTTTTCTTAGTACCCATTTTTATATTTTTGGGATTTATTTCATACCATTTTCTCATGACAAATTCGAGGGCGCAGTTAAAAAGGAGTGGTGAGAGGCCGTCTCCTTGCCTCAATCCAGTTTTTATGTAGAAGGGTTGAGAGAGTTCACCTCTGAATTTCACTCTGGACTGGGTATCGGTTAAAGTTAATTTTATCATGTTTACGAGTTTAGGGTGAAGGCCCAGGTTTCTCAGAATATTCAGCATGGATGGTCGGTGTATACAATCATAGGCCCTTTTAAAGTCGACGAAGGTGATTATTAGTTGTTTTTTCCGTCTTTTATATAAGTCCATCATAAGTTTTAGGGATATTATTTGCTCCGGGCAACCTCTCCATGGCCTAAATCCCCCTTGGTATTCCCCAAGTTCCAGTTCAATCTCAATTATATATATATATATATTTTTTTTTTTTTTTTCTGTAACTCTAAATATCCTCCTCACTCCCTTCTAAAACCGATTTACGTTTTCCTGGACGTCTTAAGATCTTGGTTAAACAATATATTCCTTCTTCGATTAGATTTTGTATCATATTATTAGTCAAAAAAATTAATTTTAATATATGTTCATTATAAATTTTTTAAATAAAATTTTCTGTAAAACAAACTATAATCTTCTACTTAAATTTACGTTTTAATATTCCAGAAAAAACATTAACATAAAACTATTTTGAAATTTACCAGAAGTAATAACTAATTTATGAATCAGGAACCGCCTTAATTTAAAGTTGAACAAAAAATATAATACATATAACAGTCGTAACGGTACAATAAATATTTTCATCGAAAAATATATTTTTGTATTACGTACACCGTATTTTTTGTAACATAAAATAAGAAAAGTAAGAAAATAGATAAATTTAAAAGCGTAAAACAATAAAGGTAATTTTTTTTTTATTTTATAAAAATAATACGTGAACTGTAAGACAGATAGATAGAGACATATTATTCTACAAAGCGCAGTGGGAACTAAAAAAAAACTCATTTATTTCGCTCATGTTCTCGATCTTCTTTCTCCGTGTAAACTCTTTTCTTCGTTACATCTAAAGATTTAATGCGCGTCAACCTCCAGGGGACTTCTCGATTGGAAAATTACAGTACACTTCTGATCACGTACGTTCACTACAGTACGATGTACGAGATTAACATCACGGAATTAAATAAAAAGAAAACTTACCGACAAATCTTGATTTAACACGATTATTATTACAAATTAAAAACAAAAAATAAAAATTACTAATCAAAATATACGTCCAATATATCTAAAGAAATTACATTTCGATAAAATATAGATACTTTTAATTTATATAAATTGACGATGCGTACAAAGCTTAATAACTGCACATCATCGGGGAGAAAAATCGATCGATTTTTTTGAGGTATGAATTTCATTCAGTTACAATTATTTTTTTAATTTACTCGAAGTAATACGTTTTTTAACGTGAAATTTCATCGTTAATAAAAAAAGGCGATTGCAGAATGATAGAAAACTTTTAAATGTTTCCTTAATGTGAAGCTAGTTATTAAGCTTCAAACACATCGGCAAAGATATACCGGGACTCATTTAGTCTTCCAAGTACCTCCATTTATCAAAATATAATTTCGATTAACCCCCTAATAAAAAGAGCAAACAAAATTTTTAAAAAATGTAACCGGAATCAATACCGTGTAATGTGAAACGCGTATAAATAATTATAAGATTTCCACTGCCCGTACCGGTGTTGTACATAATAGATAATGTACATCGGGGTCTGAAAGGTTTAAGACGCGATATCTCTATTTTTGATTATTTTATTGACGGTGTTACGTTGTGCAGAAACTCGCATTACCTGCCCCGCATGACCATACATCATCTAACGTGACGCATAGGAATATACAATCAGGATTCCCACTATACAAACCTACCCGCCCGTCGGCGAAAATATTTTTTTGCCAATCCTCAGACCGATTTTTTGAGTCTATTTTCAACATCGCGGTCCACCGCTGAAAATAGCTGCGTCGATTGCAACAAGATTTATTTCAATCGGATTAATAGGGAAAAAGTTACGCGCGAACAAACATAAAAATAATATACGGGTCGAATACATCTCCTTTTTTGAAGTCTATTAAAAAAATAATAAACACCTAATATTAATCTTTTCCTTCACAATTATCTCGCCGAGTTTGGGTATTTTTTGAACTAAAGTTTTTCCAAAGGTTATCGATCGTTTTCCCAATACTACATCACCAAATATCAATCAAAAATACCTGTTTTTAAAAATTAAAATATAATTGCGTCCGTTTTCAAAATCTGAATAATAAACTTTGTACGACTATGGAAAAACAGCTGTTAAATTACAGATGAATTAGATAATAAAAATTTACGATTAAATATTTCCCGCCGTAGGAGCTATAAAATTCATTTCACTTGCAATAAATAATTTGCTGAGAACTTAACTTACGAAGCCGCAATAGCAGTTTCAATTTATTTTATTCTGCGATCGTTACACGAGTAAAATCTGTATAATACTTATAATTTTTTTATTAAAAAATGGCGTACTTCGCTCAAAAAAAGTAGAAGAAATTGGGCGATGACAATGAAAAAGTATTACTAATTGCCTGCTTAATGCCATAAATTATTATAATTTTTTTTGTGTCTTTACATTTGGAATGGAATGGAATGCAAAGTTGGCAGGAGTTTATTACTCTCTACTTTATCGCAGAACCTGGACAGAGTCCCTTGCTGCTGGATCATTCTAATCGGGCTTGGTTTTTAAAAGAATTATTTTAAATCTCGGTTCTAATTTTCTCAAGTTTTGTTCATTATTATTTAGTATTTTAAGGACGGATTTAATTGCATTCCAATCCGTTGTTAAACCAGCGTTATCGAACCCATTTTATGGGCCGACCGCGGAAGGCTAGGCTTATAAAGCCTGTCCTCCCGACGTAATTCCCCTTCAGACCGTCCACTGAAGTCCTTTCGGTGCTAAATCTTTAATAGGCTAGCAGGAATACGCCACAACGGGGCACTACCTGTAAGGAGGGAGCAATGCGTCCCCTTTTCCGGAGGAGTCGCAATTGCTGGGTTATTTTATCTTACTGTAAGTTTTGAAAAGGAGAGGTTGTGTAGAAGCTCTTCATCCGCTTCTGGTATGGCTGCCCTTCAGGACGCATCTCTGCTGGGCTCTGTTCCGGACTCCAGTCCGTGATGTTGAGGCGAGTGGTTGGTCTTCCTTCTTCTTCTCCCTCTTCTTCTTCCGAAGACCTCTTCGTTCTTCTTTGGCCTACACTTTCCAAGAATTGGTAGTAACCGAAGTTACATACCATTAACCTTGGAATTCCCGAAGCCCCGAAGGGCTGAACGGGGAAAAGTGCAGGTTTCTTCGTTCTTCTGTGCTGTCAGTGGCTGCTGGGCAGGTGACTGCTGGGCTGATGGCTGCTGGGCTCGTTCCCTCTTTCTTCTTTCTTGAAAGGAAAGGAAGGTAATAGGGAATCTTTACATTTATTAAAGCATCTCCCTTTAAAAAGTATTCAAAATTAACAAGCGAGTTTTCTTAATTCCTTTTTTTAAATAAAAATTTCAGTAATGAAATAAAATTATATCATTTAAGAAAGAGTGATTAAAGAAGAATGAATAAGACCACCGTCGATTTTCTACAACTACTAGGAAGCGAGTTATTACGTTTCAACTATCAGTAAATATTTAACACGACTAATACGGTCTATTTTCAAATCATATCAGAATTTAAAAAAAAAGAAAGTTACTGAATACAATCATAAATAAAAATATATCATATATTTCTGTCTTTTAATAATAAAAACAAAAAACAAAAAAAACACATATTTTTAGAGAAAGTCATAGCAAGGTCATCATTATCCAAAAAAAAAGGAAGTGTAATTAATAACACTTTACGCTTTCACATTAACGAGAATAAATTAACTACTATACTAATAATCATTCAACCGTAAAAAAACTAAATCTGTCTCGCATACATCACACATTAGTAGGCAAATTATAATGTTCATATTTCCTTCACGTGTTTAAAATTCTGTGTACGAGTTAGTATGTGTGTATATGTGTACAATGCAAGCGTTAGTCCATCCCGAAAAAGGAAGTATATTAGAGCAATAAATAATAAACGTAAACTTTTATTCTACGTTTCACATAATATAAATAACGTAACGTTGAACTCGATTCAAAATTGAAGAATGTTGCCCTTCCTTGCCTTGTATTAAATTATATAATAATTTCCACTTACCAATTATTTTTATTATTATGTTCGAGCGCTTTCGGTTATTAATTCCCTCTATTCTAAATGCCCCCTTTAATCGTCTTCCTTGTAGCGAGTGATAATTTTATTTAAAAACACTTGCACGAATTACGTCAAATTACGCATATAAAATTTTCATCTCTTATTCTACTACTTCGATTTCAATTTTCATAACTTAATTAGAAAACGAAAAAGAAATTTTATTAAACTACATTCAAAATCTGTTGTATTTAACAATTTTTTTTCCAATGTTTTATCTCAATATGTCAGCCATTTAAAAAAAAAAACGGACCATTTTTTTCATTGAACTATTTGTTTTACACAAGCTAAACGAGCCTTCAGTAAGAAATATAATTTATTTACATCAAAAATGAATTTAAATGTCAGGAAAAGATTTTTGAAAGTGTATGTTTGGAGTGTCGCTTTATATGGAAGTGAAACTTGGACGATCGGAGTATCTGAGAAGAAAAGATTAGAAGCTTTTGAAATGCGGTGCTATAGGAGAATGTTAAAAATCAGATGGGTGGATAAAGTGACAAATGAAGAGGTATTGCGGCAAATAGATGAAGAAAGAAGCGTTTGGAAAAATATAGTTAAAAGAAGAGACAGACTTATAGGCCACATACTAAGGCATCCTGGAATAGTCGCTTTAATATTGGAAGGACAGGTAGAAGGGAAAAATTGTGTAGGCAGGCCACGTTTGGAGTATGTAAAACAAATTGTTGGGGATGTAGGGTGTAGAGGGTATACTGAAATGAAACGACTAGCACTAGATAGGGAATCTTGGAGAGCTGCATCAAACCAGTCAAATGACTGAAGACAAAAAAAAAATGTGTTTTAATTAACAATTTGTATTTTAATATTTCAATTAACAACGGGATGAAGAAAAATAACTTCCACCAGAACCATTGGATATTTCAGCAGTCTGAAAGAAAATAGTACAATCAGTTCACGTAAGCGTAGAATAAAATACAGATAGATCTTTTACTTCTCTCTTAAGATAATTCGCTAAGGAGCACTGGAAAAATGCGTTATATAATATTCCACTTAACGGCTATCAGTCGTGTACAAAATTTTATGATATTTATAACACTTAGCAAGAGACCAAAAGTTTTTTTTTATTATTTTGGAATCAAGTAAACTAAAAAGATTGAAAAATAAAAAATTCGGAGGGAGATAATCTTTCAAGCGATACCATTATTGTTTCTTCTATTAACTGTAATAGACGAATGAATTTTTTTTTGTTACGATCCATTAAACGATTCTCTTCGTAGAACTCTGAAGTTTCTAATACTTGAAATGCTTGATAAAATTCTTTCCAAAGGTTTATTTGAAGCTTCTAACGTAAAAAAAGTTCAACTATTCAGCAACGTTTATTAAAAAAAAAATCCGTAACAGATTGTGCAATTTTAATCTGTTGAATTAAATTATCGTAGGAAATTAGGTAAATTTACATTAATGTAAGTGAATCAGACAAGAAAAGTTAAAAAAATTCAATAACATGACAAATAATAAAAAGAATGTTCGAGAAAAATCTTTATAAAGAAAGTACACCTATTGGAACACCTTGAGAACTAATAATATACATAAATACATGTAAAATATTTATATTACATAGAATAATAATTACGATATACTTAATAACAAAGTAGTAAATATTAATAATTTATTGGGGATTTATACTTAATCCTTACAAACGTTACCTTACCTTATAAACCGTAAAGTATAAAGTAACAAAATACAGAGTGTACAAAAAGAAATATCGAAGGTTTATAACTATTTAGTTTCTTTTAACTTTGTTTTACATTAATGAATGAATAATTTTTATAGTTTTCCCCGATAAGTGTTCAATGCGAAGACCTTTTGTCACATACATCCGACAACAGAGTTCATCCCGTATTTTAACCAGCACGTCTGGAGAAATGAAACCAAGAGGTGCTTCAATCCTGTGCCTAAAATAGGGTAAATTAGCGGAGGCCCGTACAACAAAACTCTATAAAACTTCGAAAACAAAAAAAAATCACATGATGTCAAATCGAATGACCTTGGAGCCCCCCGCACAAGCTTTGTCATCGGCTCCAAGCCGACCGATCCAGGCATCGGGGAAAAGTCATTCAACCGACCGATCTCGCACAGAGTTAGCATAACTCTGCTCACCAGCACCTAGCGCCTGCTCACCATAACCATAACCTGCCATAACCATAACCACCATAACCATAACCTGCTCATCATAACACAATCAATTTAGCACAATCTTGTCGCTAAATAAAATTCTCGGGCTCAGTTTATAGTCCAGGAAAGAGCCGTTTCCAGGAAGGAGCCAAGAACTCCTGTTATGCTCGCTTCAACGAAAAAGAATTGCCCGTCGGGATATCCCACACAAGACATTTAAATTTAGGGAGTCCCTTTCGCATTGTACAAATTCATGGAGATTTTCTTGACCCCCCATCCCCAAATAAGGACATTATGGCGTTTCCAGTAAAATAAAATGTCGACGCATCGCTAAAAATAATACGATCAAGAAAGGCATAACGATGCCGAAACATTTCGATCGCGAAGTAGGCACGCACAGCGTAGTCGGCAGGTTTCGAACCCTGTACCAGCTGTAAACGGTCTAGATGCACACGAAAGCGTTTTCTTAAACATTCCACGCTGTCACTACCGGCATCGCTAGTTGACGGCCGGCTTTCCTAACAAATTTTTTTAGGATTACGGAAGAAAGACTCCCTGATACGTTCAACATTTTCTTTAGACACCTCAGTCGTCCCGTACTCTCTTCCCTTTACACGATCATACGGCCGTTTAAAACCGATTATGCCATCGTCAAATGTTACTGTCGCTTGTAAAATCAGAATTAAACTTTCTACAGAATACGAACTGCATATGAACATTCAGAAAACCGCAAAACACATAAGGTTTTGATTAGGAGGCGCCATCTTTGCTAGCGGCGATGTCAAGCCAAAAGATAGGGGGGGGGATAAATCTACAGCCATGCGCGCAATTAAAGCTGCCTTTTTCGCTCTTCGATTTTAGCCTTAAATAAACACTGCACACCTCATCCAAGAGAACAACTTATAATGCTGATATTATTTTTTGTACATCCGGTAACATAATTAATATAAAAAATAGCAATCTCTTTTATAAATTCTAATTGAGCTTCTAATAAAAATCACAAACGCAGATTATTATGATAATTTAATAAGGACAATTAAATTCGTATTAAAATGATGAAATAAGGTTTAAACTGATAATACTTTTCGACTGTTTTCTAAATTAGGATGTTCAGATAATATCTGAAAATATTCTCTTAGATCTTTACCGGACTATCAATCCAGTTCTTTACCGTTATTGAAATTGTATATTGCTAGCGTTATTTTTCACGACGCTAAATCACTTTTCTTCTGAAACATATACTAATCTGGTTATTTTAAGAATTTACTAATTTTAATTAATAAAATATTACAACGAACGGTTTACTTTAATCTTTAAAGATATCTATTCTTATAAAATTCTATTTGCTTAAATTAGATACGTACAAGTAAGAACGTATAAATTTATGTTACATAACATATTTTTATGAAAATGGGGAATTTCCATCAGACTTCAAAAAAAGTGTTATAGTTATGATACCAAAGAAAGCAGGGGCAGATAAATGTGAAGAATACAGAACAATTACTTTAACTAGTCATGCATTAAAAATCTTAACTAGAATTTTATACAGAAGAATTGAGAGGAGAGTGGAAGAAGTGTTAGGAGAAGACCAATTTGGTTTCAGGAAAAGTATAGGGACAAGGGAAGCAATTTTAGGCCTCAGATTAATAGTAGAAGGAAGATTAAAGAAAAACAAACCGACATACTTGGCGTTTATAGACCTAGAAAAGGCTTTTGATAACGTAGACTGAAATAAAATGTTCAGCATTTTAAAAAAATTAGGGTTCAAATACAGAGATAGAAGAACAATTGCTAACATGTACAGGAACCAAACAGCAACAATAACAATTGAAGAACATAAGAAAGAAGCCCTAATAAGAAAGGGAGTCCGACAAGGATGTTCCCTATCTCCGTTACTTTTTAATCTTTACATGGAACTAGCGGTTAATGATGTTAAAGAACAATTAAGATTCGGAGTAACAGTACAAGGTGAAAAGATAAAGATGCTACGATTTGCTGATGATATAGTAATTCTAGCCGGGAATAAAAAGGATTTAGAAGAAACAATGAACGGCATCTATGAAGTCCTACGCAAGAACTATCGCATGAAAATAAACAAGAACAAAACAAAAGTAATGAAATGTAGTAGAAATAACAAAGATGGACCACTGAATGTGAAAATAGGAGGAGAAAAGATTATGGAGGTAGAAGAATTTTGTTATTTGGGAAGTAGAATTACTAAAGATGGACGAAGCAGGAGCGATATAAAATGCCGAATAGCACAAGCTAAACGAGCCTTCAGTAAGAAATATAATTTGTTTACGTCAAAAATTAATTTAAATGTCAGGAAAAGATTTTTGAAAGTGTATGTTTGGAGTGTCGCTTTATATGGAAGTGAAACTTGGACGATCGGAGTATCTGAGAAGAAAAGATTAGAAGCTTTTGAAATGCGGTGCTATAGGAGAATGTTAAAAATCAGATGGGTGGATAAAGTGACAAATGAAGAGGTATTGTGGCAAATAGATGAAGAAAGTAGCATTTGGAAAAATATAGTTAAAAGAAGAGACAGACTTATAGGCCACATACTAAGGCATCCTGGAATAGTCGCTTTAATATTGGAAGGACAGGTAGAAGGGAAAAATTGTGTAGGCAGGCCACGTTTGGAGTATGTAAAACAAATTGTTGGAGATGTAGGATGTAGAGGGTATACTGAAATGAAACGACTAGCACTAGATAGGGAATCTTGGAGAGCTGCATCAAACCAGTCAAATGACTGAAGACAAAAAAAAAACATATAGCGCATGATTTTCATCAGACATTAAACACTGGCCGATCTCCAAGACGGAGTGATAGTATCTCGGCCTTTAATCCGGAGGTACCGGATTCGAATTCTGGTCAGTCATTATATTTATTACTCGTACACTACAAAATTTCCATTTCATATTTCCATGTACGCGCTTCGAAGCTTATATTGTGAATTAATCGATCCCAGAAAACAACCCGCAAATTCTAGTTAAGAGTCCGCGTTTGAATTAAGTTTTACGTAGTACAAAAAAGCTGTTCATCTGGGTATCAGATTTTATAACTAAAATTCATTTACAGTATATAAATTACAAAAAAAAAAAAAGAAAGAAAATTCGTCGTAAGATGGGGAAAGTAACCCCGTTTGAAATGAACAACAAAAAATTATGAAAGTTATGTATATAATTAAATATATTTGCTTTAACTTTTATTCTTTCGTTTAATTTCACTGACATTGCTTTCATTTGATCCGAGCGTATAAACTAAAAACAATTTTACTTCCGCCCCCCCCCCCCCACCAAAGAATAGAACAGGTTTGACTCTGTCTAATTACACTTTATTTCAGTGGATCCTGTAGTAATGAATAACAAATTCTTTTTCTGTAGAGGGAATTCACAAATAAATATTTCAGGTTAAAAAATTAGACGTAGTAGAATTTCAAACGCGTACAGTAACCGGTTAAATTTGTATCTAGTTAAAATAAATTCATTCGAGTTTCATTAAAACAGAATATATCGTTCGTGCGTAAAATCAAGCAAATAATAAAATACAAAAATCGAAATAATGTGCAGAAATTGAAACAAAGTAAGCCGCTGAGCACTGAAACCAACGCATATTTTAGTTTTGTAAGGATTACAAAAAAGGCGTGATAATATAATTAAAGAGTTATCTATTAGACGTAAATTTAATTAAAATAAAGAGATAATCGATAGTATCACTAGAATATTAAATCTTCATCAACCTATCGAAAATGGTAAAAAAAATTTATTTTCGATAATATCTTGAAAAAAGAGATAAATGGAGTAACAATGGATTTTACTAATTTTTTTTTTTTTTTTTTTTTTTTTAATTTCTCGGTTAACAAATATAGATAACAACTTGATTTTTTTTTGTGTGTAATCTTCAAGTGAATGTATAAAAACCGATAACTAGGTTTTTCTAATTTCCATCTTAAAAGGAGAGAAGAAAGTTAAAAAAAATTTGAACAATGATCCCAATTTTCCACATTTCCGACTATACTAAACGGAACGGAACGCAAAATTGGCGGAAGTCTCACAAATTCTCCCTTCGAATTGCAGAGCCTGGACAGGTTGACACTGTCCAGGCTCTGCAATTCAGAATCATACAGCAGTTGATTCTGTTAATCGGGCGTGTTTCAAGGGTTTATTTTAATGTCGGGTCTAAGTTTCAAGTTTTGTTATATTTTATAGCCAGATTTCTGAATAGCGTTCCATATTCGTTTGGACCGGCGTTCTCAAACCCATTTCTGGGTCCGACCGCGGGAGACTAGGCTTTTAAAACCTGTCCTCCCGACGTAATTCCCCTTCAGACCGTCCACTGAAGTCCTTTCGGTGCTAATGCTTCATAGGCTAGCAGGAATACGCCAAAACGGGGACCTAATTGTTTGGAGGGAGCAATGCGCTCCCTTCTCCGGAGGGAGTCGCAATTGCTGATTTAATTAATTGTAAGTATTGACGTATTTTAAGGTACGGATAAAGGAGAAGATCTTCCATCTACTTCTTTGGTGGCTGCCCTTCACGATGCTTCTCTGCTGGGCTCTTTTTACCGGACTCCAGTCCGTGACGGCAGGTCGCGTAGCGGGTCTTCTTTCTTCTTTTTCTTCTTCAGATGACCTCTTCGTTCTTCTTTGGCCTACACTTTCCGAGACTCGGCAGTAATCGAAATTACATACCAATAACCTTGCTGTTCCCGTGGCCCTGAAGGGCTGAACGGGGGAAAGTGCAGGTTTCTTCTTTCTTCGTACTTCTATGCTGTTGGTGGTTGCTGGGCTCGTTCCCTCTTCTTCGTTCTTGAAAGGAAAGGAAAAAGGGGAACTGACAATTTGGGTAAAACATGATTCGCGATCGCGGTTTGGAAGCGGCGATCGCCTTTTGTCGAAGAAGTAAGAGCGCGGATTACTCAAACACATCAAATAATTAATCTTGACTATACTAAACGAGACATTCAGTATATTGTAGCTTGCAAATAGTCGTCAGATAAATATCTTAAAAGCATTTTGGATTTTTTTTTTATTTCGATTTTTTAACGGGTACGTCGGTGAACGCTTGGTCAACCGACACGGCAACTGCCATTGTTTATATATGCGACGCTACTGGCTGCATCTGCCTCCGGTTACTTGACTTAAAAACATAAAATATAAAATAAATGGCCACGGCGGGAAACGCACGTAAACATATGGAGCGGGCGAAGCAGCGACAGGGATGTCAGTGTGTGTGTGTGTGTGTCTGAGTATAAATATATATATATATATATATAAACAAAGGTCCACAAGGTACTGTAAAACTAAACAAAAAAGACCTTTTACAAAGAAAAAAACTATTGTTTACAACATATTAAAACGCAGGAAAACCCAGATTTTTCCTTTTTTTCATACGCAATTTTAAAGTTCAGTTTAAAGATATTTGAATATAGGAATAATAATAATAATAAAACAAATATTTCCACTTACATATCGATTGAATAAATAAAAAATTTCCAGTAAATAAAAATATGTCAATTTAATTTAAGAATAAAGAGATATCCATTCATCAAAACATCAATTTGTCAGCGTATTTACGAGTATAATAGCAAAACAAATTTTATAAATAAATCATGAACATTATGAAAAAGATATAAAACGGGAATAAAGAAAAGAAATTTGCCGTTCTTTAAAAGTCATTATACGGTATATTAAATAAAAATAGCATTAATAATACGTATCCTGATATTTTTTTAAATATTGCATTTTATTAACTTAAAGGAGGGTTCACAGGTAATGTTAAATACATTCGACATAGAAAAAAGGGAAAAGTCGGCTAAAGAAAATTGATCGAATATATATATATATATATATATATATGTAAAGAGAGAGAGAGAGAGAGAGTGAATGAGTAAGAGTGGGAGAGAAGAGTTGGAGAGAGAAAAGGTAGGTCAATCACTGTTGGTGCATGACTGTCTAACCGACGTCCATACCGACTGTCCTTTCAATTGGATGTCTTTCATCTAAATTGCTCTGCGATACACTGCAGAGAAAATTGAACTGTAATTCAGTAGGCTTTCAAAATAGCGGATAGGCTATTGTCCTTTCAGTACCCGTCCAGTCGCTTTTCAATGAAACGGAACGTTGGATATCAGACAACGAATCAAACAGCAATGAGAAATCGCATTTTTAGCAAAGAATAACCTTCCGTGTTCGCTGCTAAATCAAACGGAACGACCAGAACGTTCAGAAAATTAACTTCGTTTCTCTTTTTACGTACCCGTTTAAAAAATTTACAATCGCTAAAGCTGAACTTACAATTACTTTTTTAATGTCAAACTCATTACTGACAATGAAACCGCTATATCATTCTTTTTTGTATGTTAACGGACACAATGAATTATTTATATAAGCTTTATTCCTACTATTTTGAATTTATATATATTTTTTTTTTTGCTTTGAAGCAACAAATAAAAACTAAACTTATCACTAATATTATCTTTATGCATATTCCCGTCTCACATATAATATCATCTCTTACGGCTCCAAAAAGATTTCAACGAGTTAAGATAGGAAAATCGGCAGTTAGATTATTATATAACTTTAGTCATATTATTTTATTTAACATTCGACGTCGTAGGTTCTGAGGTTCAAATCCTAATAAAAGTAGGCTGATTTTATACGGGTTAGAAAACTAGTGGTTATCGATATAATATGGTGGTTGGGATTCAATTAACACGACTCAGGAATAGTGGTCTGAGTCTGTACAAGACTACACCTCACTAATATGTCACACATATCATCCTCATCTCATTGGGCCTTGTGGTTCGGGGGGGGGGAGTTCTTATTGTTTAATAATAGAACAAATTGCAACGTACGCGTTAGAAAAATAAGATAAAATAAAATAAAAATTATTATTTGACATCCTTTATGCAGATCGATGTTCAGAAAATTAAAAATGTTAATCTATGTTTGTAATATTATAAATGTACAAGTTTTGCTACAAGTAGTCACTTATTTGTAAAAAAAAATATTATACCCACCTCAACAATATCAAACCGATGACAGAAATTTTTTCTTGTAACTCAACATAACACTTTGGTTTACGAAAGATAAATCTTTCGTTATCATTTTTAATACAATACCGAACGGTTTTAAAGAATTTGGCTTCCAATTTACTACAAATATAATTAAAAGATTTTTCCATTTACAGACAATATTATTTTATCGATGCATTTTAAAGTAATATTAATAACAAAATTGAAAAATAACCTTAATTTTCTGCATTTCGTTCAATATGTACATATATAATTTTCATTAACGCCTTCTCGATAATGAAATATTTTTAGTTTTACATATATAAATACGAATACGAGTGTATATTATTCTGAAAATTCAAATAATTCAACATACTGACCAGTATGCAATTAAACTCAAACAACTTAACCTCCAAACAAAGTAACAGAAAAACCTAAAAAGAAACTAATACCCGGCTTTAGGGGCACGCCTCATCGGTAGGTACAAAATTTGTAATTACATCAACAAATAAAAAGTTAAAAATTTAGAAAATATAAACCCTAACAACCACACAATTTATACAACTTCACTGCCGTACAGGACGTCACTACAACGTTCGTAAACAGTTTTGCCAACTGCTGCCACCCACTACGTCTTTAATTAAAACATCTCTTTAAAAATGATCTGCTAGTTAATCATTTTATACTTTTGTTATATTTATAAATATAATATTTTTCAAGTATATTCATGTTTTTATTGCCGTTACAAATTTCCATAATTTCTAATTTACCGGTATTTTCAAAATCAGAAATACTATTCTTACATTGCAACAAATGATCGACCGTATTGACACATCTATATTTCTGTAAGCATTGTAATGTTCCGCAAATCTTGTTTAAAAGATCTGTTAATTTTATCGATATACATTTTATTACATTCATTATGTTTAATTTTACGTGCTATTCTCTTGTTGTAATTTTGTAAAACTACCACGGTACTTTATTCTGTGCTTTTTATATACCTTTTCTATAATTTTACTGTCGAAACCAATACTGCTATTTATTTTATTACATCTATTTCGTTTTTGAGTTTGTTTTCCTTTTTACTTGTATAATGCATATTTCTTGTCTAAAAATCAGATTTTTATAGGTACCAATTTTTTGTGACCGTGAGGGTGAATAGAATTTACATGTATTCGTTGAATACATCCACATGTATGTGCATAACATACAAATTTATGAATGTGCGAGCTTTGCTAAAAATAGTCACTTATTCATACAATACAAGTTTAGTATGTTGGGAATTTAATGTTATTCGTTGCTGGTTTTCTACAAACTGATGTTTCTATAACATGTTTACGTTTACTTCAATCTAAATATCTAAAAATATTGATATATATATATAAATTATATTATATATATGTCGGAGAATAAAGTACAGTGGAGTATCTTCCGACAAAACGATGAGAATATTCTTTAGAATATCTGTATTTTTAGTAGTTTTAAGAAATGTACTATTACTTGTAATATTTTGTAAAATAAGGTTTAAATTGTTTTATTGCGGTAGGCTTAGGCCTAGGTAGGCACATGGTTGTCAACGTAGTCGGGATCCCAGGACGACAGGGGTATCATAAAATTAATAAGGAAAAGGAAATATGCAGTAGGCATATTATTTGAGAATATTGAGAAAAGGTAGTCTTGCTTTGGAACCCAGATCGAACAGACGTCCTGGTGATCGCGAATTCGTTATTTCCCTGAGCCTCGGTCTATCGCAAGTTGTTTTAATATTATTTGAATTCTAAATTAAATTAATCTTATATTATAATTCGTGTACTACTGAGTTATTGATAAGTGATAATTATCATTTGTAATTGTTTCATTGTACGAGTTATCTACTCATTTTTATTAATTGAACTTTATTATAATCTTATATATTCTCCACTTGTAATAATAAAAATGAGTGAAACACAAAACGTTGAGTCCCTGACAAATCTCCTCGCCTCTACGACATATATATATATAATTACTATCTTCATTTATTTCTACATTCCTCCGACCGTTTCTAAAACGGTCGGAGGAAAAATATCGGCTACATTTTTCCTAGTTGATGATTTTCTTTAAAATGAGGAATCGTTGAATGGACGTCTCAAATTTTAAATAAGCCGATACAAATTAACAACTTTTGTATTATTTAACTAACGTACGAAATAATACATCAAAACGAGGCGAATAAATTACGATACCTCAAAATCCTGAAATTTATTTACTTAGCGTATGGCACCAAAACCTAACACCAATTACAGTCAAAATTACAAACAAAGATTTAACAAACTAATATATGCTACTGATTCTGAAGTCGCCATCAGGAAATCTTCAGGATTCCCTTCATAAGCTGTCCTAGGGGAAACTTCTGTGATGTGTCTGACAGTTTGATTTTCACCACACTCACAAAAGGGCGTCGGTGTTTTACCCCTTTTATATAGGAAATAGGCGCACGTACCGTGCCGAGTCCATATTCTGTTTAACGTTGACCATGACTTACGTGGCAAGTCAAAACCCGGCGTCCTTTGTGTAATACACGGGATTTGGTAATTCTGCTTTGCGGTCCATTCTGGACGCCAGGGGTCAATTAGGTTAAATCCGTCCTTTGTGGCAGCAATTGCTGATTTGATAGGCGGCTTTCTAGATCGAAGGCGACCACGATCGGCAGCCACAATGTCCTCATGTATCGGCAGGTTTCGATCGTCCATAATCTTCTTGTACTCTCTTACAAGAGCGTTCATACGGCGCAGGTTCGGGGGTGGTATGTGGCTCAATACCGGGAGACATTTAGACGTGATAACCCCGGCAATCATTCTCATAGTGTTATTAAGTTGAGCATCAATTCTACGAACATAAGGGGTGTTAAGCCATACTGGTGCACAATATTCAGCAGCCGAGAAGACCAGGTTCAAAGCCGATGTGCGCAAAGTGGAAGCCGATGCTCCCCACGTCGTTCCACAGAGCTTATGTGCGATGTTGTTTCTCGCTCTCAATTTCTCTGCAATCCTGAAATATCTGATAATAACTGATATCTGAAATATCTGAAAATAAAATGAAAGGACTTTACTCTAAAAGGAGAATCCTTTTTTTCGAATTTTCATACCGTTTACACTACTCCAAATTTAAACGTGGGAAAATTAAGATATAATTCTGAAAATTATAATTACATACAGGCACAACTTCTTTAATAGTTTAAAACAGCTGTTGGGATATATGTATCTTCAAATAATCTAAAACTAGGATATTCGAGGAACGGGAGAATAACTGAATAATATTGAACAAGTACATATGAAGTGATATTACTGGGCAAGGTACAATAAAATTTCATAACTACGAACATTTATTTATTTTATGTTATACATTCACTGTCCACACAAGACAAACGAACATTAACGAATGCTTTTTATGTAACTGGATGTTCCATTTAATAAAATTATAAATAACAAAACATCAAACGTCAAGGTTGCCTTAGTCAAGTTCAATCGTTTATATAAATACTCGTAGATCTGAAGTACGTAGTATTTATTTATCTTATCTAATTTTTCTGTAATGTCAAAACCACAGCCTATCTATTTTCAGTAATAACGATAAAAATTTCATTAATATTAATTAATTAATTTGTTAATATTAAAGAAACGATTAATGGAAAATTTCAGCCAAGTTATGAATAAAAAAAAAATCAATTGCTTTTCTAAAACACCAAATATCCACTTCGGTCAATACAGCAGTATAATTGCGTCTGTAAGGAATAAAATTTATAAGAATCAAAGATATTACGGTGTCTCTAACGAAACAAATTTTGTTGATCGCGACCCACATTTCTTTTAGAAAATACAATTAAAGAAAAAAAAAGTCAATTAAGGAAAAAAGAAAATGAAATAAGCATAAAAGAGTATAACCAACATCCCCGTGATAAAATATCAGAATAGTACATTTTTTAAAAGATTTCTAAATAATATACATAAACCTCTTATAACTATAAAAGGCGTAAATTCTGACCTGTTCGTCAATTTTTAATGAAACCTACAAGCTGATTTTGTTTTAACTTAGTCTTTTTTTTTTTTTGTCTTCAGTCATTTGACTGGTTTGATGCAGCTCTCCAAGATTCCCTATCTAGTGCTAGTCGTTTCATTTCAGTATACCCTCTACATCCTACATCCCCAAAAATTTGTTTTACAAACTCCAAACGTGGCCTGCCTACACAATTTTTCCCTTCTACCTGTCCTTCCAATATTAAAGCGACTATTCCAGGATGCCTTAGTATGTGGCCTATAAGTCTGTCTCTTCTTTTAACTACATTTTTCCAAATGCTTCTTTCTTCATCTATTTGTCGCAATACCTCTTCATTTGTCACTTTATCCACCCGTCTGATTTTTAACATTCTCCTATAGCACCGCATTTCAAAAGCTTCTAATCTTTTCTTCTCAGATACTCCGATCGTCCAAGTTTCACTTCCATATAAAGCGACACTCCAAACATACACTTTCAAAAATATTTTTCTGACCTTTAAATTAATTTTTGATGTAAACAAATTATATTTCTTATTGAAGGCTCGTTTAGCTTGTGCTATTCGGCATTTTATATCGCTCCTGCTTCGTCCATCTTTAGTAATTCTACTTCCCAAATAACAAAATTCTTCTACCTCCATAATCTTTTCTCCTCCTATTTTCACATTCGGTGCTCCATCTTAGTTATTTCTACTACATTTCATTACCTTTGTTTTGTTCTTGTTTATTTTCACGCGATAGTTCTTGCGTAGGACTTCATCTATGCCGTTCATTGTTTCTTCTAAATCCTTTTTACTCTCGGCTAGAATTACTATATCATCAGCAAATCGTAGCATCTTTATCTTTTCACCTTGTACTGTTACTCCGAATCTAAATTGTTCTTTAACATCATTAACTGCTAGTTCCATGTAAAGATTAAAAAGTAACGGCGATAGGGAACATCCATGTCGGACTCCCTTTCTTATTAGGGCTTCTTTCTTATGTTCTTCAATTGTTATTGTTGCTGTTTGGTTCCTGTACATGTTAGCAATTGTTCTTCTATCTCTGTATTTGAACCTAATTTTTTTAAAATGCTGAACATTTTATTCCAGTCTACGTTATCGAAAGCCTTTTCTAGGTCTATAAACGCCAAGTATGTCGGTTTGTTTTTCTTTAATCTTCCTTCTACTATTAATCTGAGGGCTAAAATTGCTTCCCTTGTCCCTATACTTTTCCTGAAACCAAATTGGTCTTCTCCTGACACTTCTTCCACTCTCCTCTCAATTCTTCTGTATAAAATTCTAGTTAAGATTTTTGATGCATGACTAGTTAAACTAATTGTTCTGTATTCTTCACATTTATCTGCCCCTGCTTTCTTTGGTATCATAACTATAACACTTTTTTTGAAGTCTGATGGAAATTCCCCATTTTCATAAATATTACACACCAGTTTGTATAATCTATCAATCGCTTCCTCACCTGCAACTTAGTCTAACAGTTTAAAAATAGACAAGGAGGATATAACAAACGATGATTTTTTTTTCATTTTAGCGAATCAATAATATTATATTAAAAAATAAATAAAAATAAAACTTAAACTATTTCGAATAAATTTTATCTGAAATAACGTTCGATATTTAAATAAAAAAAAGGAAATAATAGTTTAAAAAACTGCGTACTAGTAACAGAAAATAACAATAATTATGTTTAAATTAATTAAAAAATTGTTTCGCTTAATTTTTTTTTTAATTGTGTGATTTGTAAAGACCGTTCAGGAAAATGTCAACTATTTCAGAATATTTAATATAAAAAATAAATTAGAAACTACTAAAAATTATACAGATAAATTTTTAAAAACGTTTAGGACTCGAAACCGGTAAACCAAAATGGCGATCATTTAATATTTATCTTAGCTAGTTTCAAAAGTATCTTTAAAAAAACAAGAAATAACCAATTTACTGCAAGACGATATATTTTTTTTAAAACGAGACCACTATTTGGAATTTAATGTAGAAACTTCAAAACCCAAAATCTTGTCGTTTTGGGTTAAGCCTGTTTGTTAATTTTTTTGTTCTTAATGTTTCACTGTTGATCAATTATTATTTAAAATGTACTGTAGACCGCTTTTGAAAACCGCTGAAAAAAATTTAAATGGCTGAATTTTGGTTACGTTTATCGTAACCCAAAGTTTTTTGCGTAAAGGTTTCGGTTTTAATGCCCTTTAAAAGCGTCACAATCCTATCCTTTCTATTTAAATTTTTGAGTCGTCCTCACGTGGATTTGGGGTTTGATGGTCTCATACCGAAAAATAGATAGTTTCAAGGTTAGTTTTTCTATATTTTAGGTAACATATTTTTTTAATATCAGGAGTATTTTTTTTTTTTTGTCTTCAGTCATTTGACTGGTTTGATGCAGCTCTCCAAGATTCCCTATCTAGTGCTAGTCGTTTCATTTCAGTATACCCTCTACATCCTACATCCCCAACAATTTGTTTTACATACTCCAAACGTGGCCTGCCTACACAATTTTTCCCTTCTACCTGTCCTTCCAATATTAAAGCGACTATTCCAGGATGCCTTAGTATGTGGCCTATAAGTCTGTCTCTTCTTTTAACTATATTCTTCCAAATGCTTCTTTCTTCATCTATTTGCCGCAATACCTCTTCATTTGTCACTTTATCCACCCATCTGATTTTTAACATTCTCCTATAGCACCACATTTCAAAAGCTTCTAACCTTTTCTTCTCAGATACTCCGATTGTCCAAGTTTCACTTCCATATAAAGCGACACTCCAAACATACACTTTCAAAAATCTTTTCCTGAGATTTAAATTAATTTTTGATGTAAACAAATTATATTTCTTACTGAAGGCTCGTTTAGCTTGTGCTATTCGGCATTTTATATCGCTCCTGCTTCGTCCATCTTTAGTAATTTTACTTCCCAAATAACAAAATTCTTCTACCTCCATAATCTTTTCTCCTCCTATTTTCACATTCAGTGGTCCATCTTTGTTATTTCTACTACATTTCATTACTTTTGTTTTGTTCTTGTTTATTTTCATGCGATAGTTCTTGCGTAGGACTTCATCTATGCCGTTCATTGTTTCTTCTAAATCCTTTTTACTCTCGGCTAGAATTACTATATCATCAGCAAATCGTAGCATCTTTATCTTTTCACCTTGTACTGTTACTCCGAATCTAAATTGTTCTTTAACATCATTAACTGCTAGTTCCATGTAAAGATTAAAAAGTAACGGAGATAGGGAACATCCTTGTCGGACTCCCTTTCTTATTAGGGCTTCTTTCTTATGTTCTTCAATTGTTATTGTTGCTGTTTGGTTCCTGTACATGTTAGCAATTGTTCTTCTATCTCTGTATTTGAACCCTAATTTTTTTAAAATGCTGAACATTTTATTCCAATCTACGTTATCGAAAGCCTTTTCTAGGTCTATAAACGCCAAGTATGTTGGTTTGTTTTTCTTTAATCTTCCTTCTACTATTAATCTGATGCCTAAAATTGCTTCCCTTGTCCCTATACTTTTCCTGAAACCAAATTGGTCTTCTCCTAACACTTCTTCCACTCTCCTCTCAATTCTTCTGTATAAAATTCTAGTTAAGATTTTTGATGCATGACTAGTTAAACTAATTGTTCTGTATTCTTCACATTTATCTGCCCCTGCTTTCTTTGGTATCATAATTATAACACTTTTTTTGAAGTCTGACGGAAATTCCCCTTTTTCATAAATATTACACACCAGTTTGTATAATCTTCAGGAGTATTAATATACCTAAAATACAAATAGATATATATATTTTCAAACTATTTTCTTCAATTTCAACAGTTAAATAATGTACGTAAAATAACATCGGAATCGAAGAAAGATAATAACGATGTATATATTGTACGAATGAATTGCTGTCAGCAAAGATGATATCGTTTAGCTGCAGATGCCTAACAATGACAAACGATTGAAACCTTTTTCGTACGCCTAGTTCCATTTATTAAAATAATATTTCTTCAAAATATTTTGCGCTTCGATATACTGAAATATTTTAAATATATTTATTACGTAAATAACATCTTAAGAATTATTTACGTTAAAAATATACTGAATTCTTTTTAACTTTTACAATTTTTTGTTCCTTTTAATATTTGAAAATACGAATGAATAAATCAGGATAAATGATAAATCGTATCAACAGAATACGCGTGTGTGTATATGAAAAGATAACCAAAATGAAAAAAAAAAGATGATAAAAACGTTAAGACGATTTGATACTTGTTATCAACGTCGGACACCGACCATATATATATATATATATATGTGTGTGTGTGTGTGTGTGTGTGTTAAAAGAAGCTTTAAAGATTTCGTCACCACCTCTATTGCAACCGCCACATTAATCTTTCCGATGTCAAGGGATGAGCTTCCTACTGACGTGTTAAAAAGAGGTATGTAGGAAAAGGAAGAGAAATGTGGGGATGATGGTAGAGGCGAGCAGTAAAGCGGTTTAAACGGCTAACGGCTACCAACAGGAGCATAAATAGAGAGCGGTAATAATGTGTATTTTAAAAATCCCTGAACTCTTATTAAATGTTTTGAAATAATTTTTCGTAGTAAAATTAATATAAGCGCCTAGGGATATTTCACGTATTATCCCCAGATAATACGTGTTGCTTCTTCTAAAATTAGCAAATATTCGTACTTTTTATTAGTTAATGTGGTAAGTTAAAAAAAGAAAAAAAATTAATTCTTAAAAAAGATTATATAAGAGTAACTATAACTAATATTTTGTAAAGAAATTTTAAACATTTTTTTTTACTTTAACAACTCTATTAATATATAAATATTTCTGGAAGATTAAAGTAATCATTTAATAATAGAATATTGTAAATATTTTTATGTTTATAATATTATATTTACATAACTTTCTTATACAATTTAAGAATACATAAAATAATCATTTTTGATTAAAATAATCATTTTGTAGCCAAAATATTGTAAAACTTTCCGGTAAAATTTAATTGTTCTATTAATTTTTTTTTTTTTTTTGTCTTCAATCATTTGACTGGTTTGATGCAGCTCTCCAAGATTCCCTATCTAGTGCTAGTCGTTTCATTTCAGTATACCCTCTACATCCTACATCCCCAACAATTTGTTTTACATACTCCAAACGTGGCCTGCCTACACAATTTTTCCCTTCTACCTGTCCTTCCAATATTAAAGCGACTATTCCAGGATGCCTTAGTATGTGGCCTATAAGTCTGTCTCTTCTTTTAACTACATTTTTCCAAATGCTTCTTTCTTCATCTATTTGCCGCAATACCTCTTCATTTGTCACTTTATCCACCCATCTGATTTTTAACATTCTCCTATAGCACCACATTTCAAAAGGTTCTATTCTTTTCTTCTCAGATATTCCGATTGTCCAAGTTTCACTTCCATATAAAGCGACACTCCAAACATACACTTTCAAAAATCTTTTCCTGACATTTAAATTAATTTTTCTATTAATAAATAAAGAAAATTATTACCTTCAAATTTTATTATTTCTACACCTATATTTTTATAAAAAAAAATTTAATAACTTTGTCTTTTTGTAAAGAGTTAAAAAGATAAGTTTAACAAACCTTTCTTTTTCCTGTTTAACTACCGTTTAGATAATTCTTCAGAGGATGAATGAGGATGATATGTATGAGTGTAAAAATGAAGTGTAGTCTTGTAACATTCTCAGTTCGACCGTTCCTGAGATGTGTGGTTAATTGAAACCCAACCAACCACCAAAGAACACCGATATCCACGATCTAGTATTCAAATCCGTGTAAAATTAACTGGCTTTACTAGGACTTGAACGCTGGAACTCTCGACTTCCAAATCAGCTGATTTGGAAAGACGTGTTCACCACTAGACCAACTAGACCACTAGACCGGTGGGTTTAAGTTTAACAAACCTAACTGTAACTAAGTTACTCGGTTTTAGGCACAATAAAACGTAATTATAAACACCAAATGAAGTAAATTTCTTCTACTTTTGACAAAAAAAAAAAATTAAAAATAATATATAAAAACTGCTTTATAAAGTAGAAAAGTATTTTCATAATGATAACGACTCATTTACAAAAAAATAATGAACAGATTTTCTAATCGGTAGACCGAAAAAAAATAAATAGAATTTCCACCATATTTGCTTGAATGTTCGTTATTGCTAAATCTTCAGATAAACTGTAAAAACTTATTTTCTTCTGATGGAACTAGATTTAGAAAAAAGTAGTTATAGGTTAAAACGAGCAAATGTTTAGACAAATTTACAAATATAAGATTAAAAGATAAAATTCTATGATCGCTATACTTGAGTTATTTCTAACAGCAATATTTTTATTTTGATCGGTAGAAAAAATTCTCATAAATTAAGCAAACTACTTTGATACAAAGCACTCCAGCAATATTTTCTCAACTATTATGTGATTTTAATTAAAACAATTCAGCTAACACACGAAATTTCAAAATTATAGGTTAAATTCCTGCTTCGATTTACCGTTCCTATGATTTAAAAACGATGCAACACAACATTTAACCATGTACATGTAAATCTAACAGTACTTTGTTACCAAAATTTTTAATATCTTTGAAGATCTATAAAGGTAGAGAAATAAATAAATAGATCGGTTCGAATCCAACTTCATTTCCGTTTTTTTTAAGCTTTTTTTTTAATTTAATTATATTGATTTATTAATAACACTGATAAACATAATTTTTGTTTCCTAACATGCGATACATGATTTTAATCTGTTTTTTGATGCTGAAAACGAATATGAACACAGAATCTTTCTATCAACCTTCATTTTTGAAAATTTTTTAAATTTTAATTAAAGGATTTTTGAAAATTTTTCAACGTATAGTTAACATTTTAAAAGCTCCTGCATTGTCTTTTGTTAGCCCATTTTTTATTGTTTACTTTATTAACGTAATTTGTAAGCTATAAATAAACACTACTAGACGAAGAATTAAATCTTATCATAGTCGTATATCATGACATCATATGTAACACTGAAGAATGAGCCTTCATGGACAAGATTAATCACGTCTGTGCAGGTCAAAACATGTGGCTGAAAACACAGCTGTGTTGTTTGTATTAAGTACTGGGTTTAGGAATGAATTAATTTTATTCAGTGTTAAGTTTGTTAACAGTGCAGTGTCATAACGCCACGAAATTGTATAACTGATATGGATGCGTTTTGTTATGTATCTGGTGAGTTTACCGTAAAATCAAATACAAAAAAACATTACACCTTTAATTAAAAAAACATATCGTTTGTAATTTCAAAGTAAAATTGGTGGTCAGGATAAGACGTGGGCCCCTCATATAGTATGCACTAATTGTTCTGTATATTTAAGAGGATGGCTGAAAGATACACGGAAGGCTTTGCCGTTTGGTTTACCTATGGTTTGCCGTGAACCAAAGGATCATGTAACCGATTACTGTTTTTGTTTAACAAGTCTGTCTGGAATTTCTAAAAAATCTAAACATACTGTAAAATATCCTACATTGCAATCTGCAATCATGCCTATACCTCACAGTGAAATTATTCCCTTACTGAGCCACCTGTGAATGTACGGTTAGAAAGCAGCGACGAAGAATCAGGCAGTACTGAAGAAGATAACAATGATTTTGATTTTGAATTATCTTTCAAAAAGCCACATCTTATATCACAATGTAGGGCTTGGCTTTTTTATTTTTGTCTTCAGTCATTTGACTGGTTTGATGCAGCTCTCCAAGATTCCCTATCTAGTGCTAGTCGTTTCATTTCAGTATACCCTCTACATCCTACATCCCTAACAATTTGTTTTACATATTCCAAACGTGGCCTGCCTACACAATTTTTCCCTTCTACCTGTCCTTCCAAAATTAAAGGACTATTCCAGGATGCCTTAGTATGTGGCCTATAAGTCTGTCTCTTCTTTTAACTATATTTTTCCAAATGCTTCTTTCTTCATCTATTTGCCGCAATACCTCCTCATTTGTTGTATGAGTGGATAATTGTCACTTTATCCACCCATCTGATTTTTAACATTCTCCTATAGCACCACATTTCAAAAGCTTCTAATCTTTTCTTCTCAGATACTCCGATTGTCCAAGTTTCACTTCCATATAAAGCGACACTCCAAACATACACTTTCAAAAATCTTTTCCTGACATTTAAATTAATTTTTGATGTAAACAACTTATATTTCTTACTGAAGGCTCGTTTAGCTTGTGCTATTCGGCATTTTATATCACTCCTGCTTCGTCCATCTTTAGTAATTCTACTTCCCAAATAACAAAATTCTTCTACCTCCATAATCTTTTCTCCTCCTATCTTCACATTCAGTGGTCCATCTTTGTTATTTCTACTACTTTTCATTACTTTTGTTTTGTTCTTGTTTATCTTCATGCGATAGTTCTTGCGTAGGACTTCATCTATGCCGTTCATTGTTTCTTCTAAATCCATTTTACTCTCGGCTAGAATTACTATATCATCAGCAAAACGTAGCATCTTTATCTTTTCACCTTGTACTGTTACTCCGAATCTAAATTGTTCTTTAACATCATTAACCGCTAGTTCCATGTAAAGATTAAAAAGTAACGGAGATAGGGAACATCCTTGTCGGACTCCCTTTCTTATTACGGCTTCTTTCTTATGTTCTTCAATTATTACTGTTGCTGTTTGGTTCCTGTACATGTTAGCAATTGTTCTTCTATCTCTGTATTTGAACCCTAATTTTTTTAAAATGCTGAACATTATATTCCAGTCTACGTTATCGAAAGCCTTTTCTAGGTCTATAAACGCCAAGTATGTTGGTTTGTTTTTCTTTAATCTTCCTTCTACTATTAGAAATTAGGGCTTGGCTAGAAATTTAAATTTATCAAAAAATCAACCTGAACTGTTAGGATCAAAACTGCAACGTTGGAATTTACTTCAAAAAAATACAAAAATTCCGGGTTTTCGAAGCCGACAAAAACAACTTTCTTAATACTTTATTGATGAAAATAATTTGGTTTATTGTGCAGATATTGATAAGCTTATGTTGCACTTAGGACAAATTCATAAACCTGAGGACTGGTACCTTTTCATTAATTCGTCCAAAGCATAGTTTAAAAGTGGTTCTACTACTCAAAGGTAACAAATATCCTTCGATACCAATCGCTTATGGTATTAATTTGGAAGAGACATACGACGTGATGAAAGACGTTCTTGAAAAAATATATTATAAAAAAACATAGCTGGAACATATGTGGTGATTTGAGAATTATAGCTGCTTTGTTAGGCATGCGAATGGGGCAGTCGCGCTAGGGATAAAAATTATGTTTCCAGAAAGTGGAAGAAACGAGACAACGTAACTCAAATGGGAAAAATATTATTCACGAGCCCTTACTTGAACCCAAAAAACTATTTTTACCCCCTCACCATATCAAGCTAGGAGTAATGAAAAATTTTGTAAAACCAATGAAGGACAGCCCCGGATTTTTGTACTTCAGGCAGAAATTTCCGAATGTAAGTGAAGGAAAAATTAAAGAAGGGAAATTTGTTGGTCCTCAAACAAGATAGTTGGTCAAAGATGATGTATTTAACTCGGTTAAATAATGTAGAAAGTGCAGCTTGGGCTTCATTTAAATACATTTGCAAATCTTTTCTCGGCAAACAGAAATCTGACAATTATCACGATATTTTTATTCGACTTCTTACTTCATACAGAGCTATGGGATATAATATGTCTTTGAAAATACATTTCCTTCACTCACATCTGGATTTTTTCCGGACAACCTCGGAGACGTAAGTGACGAACACGGTGAACGTTTCCAGCAAGACAATTCGATGATGGAAAGACGCTATAAAGGGAAATGAAATACTAACAAGCTAGCCGATTAATGTTGGACATTAATTCGGGATGTGCCTGAGGCTATTTATTAAAGAAAAGCATCAGCGAAATCATTTTAACACAGGTATGGCCATGCAAAATTATTAATTTTACAGATTTTAACTATATTTTCCCTTAATTTTTTTTGAAGCGTAATTTATTTAAATAGAACTAAGGGTATCAGAAAAATTGTATTTACATATATTTAATGTACGAAAAAAACAATTCAAGAAGTGGTATCACACTTAAAGAAACATTAAAACTTTTTTTTGTCTATCAGTGTAATTATTACCTTTGTAAAATTTTTTATAATAAAAAATTCAATAATAAAAAAATATGAAAAAAAAATTAATAAAAAATATAAATATATAATTTAATAGGCGTACAAGCAAGTTATGTGGTGTCCACATCAGAAGTTTTTTTAAAATTCTTTAAGTAATTTTTCTACAATAACTAATGTAAAACAATTTTATGAAACAAATTTAATTCAATTATATTACTTTATCAATTAATTAAATAATTGCAGTGAATTTTGAAGATTGTAATAATGATACAAATTACTGTTGGACTCGGCCAATCAGACAACAAGTAAATTCGGATACCTCTTGCAACACTATCAATATAACTGTTACTTAAAAGTAAATTACCGGAATTATCTTATCATTAAAATTATTTCATACCACAATTTGGCGGTTCCGCTCCTAAACGTTTTGTTCAGTCACCGGAAGCTTTTCGCAAACAATCAATTAGTTTTATCCGAAGAAATCATTTTAAAAAAAATCCTGTACATAAAACAACTCGATAGTTAATAATATACTATTATCTATGTAATACGACACCCTTTTTACTGGATACCCAGTTTAACTACTTTCAAGAATCATCTGGTCGCCAGCTACATTGGGAAAAACAGTTTTTAAAATCTTCCACTAATATAAATGCAGCTGAAATAATATAGGTCGATCGGGCATGACCGTTACAAAGATACTCCGCAGTCAGATATCTTATCTAAACAAAACATATCAGGCTAAGTATAATATCGTGCGTAAAAATATCAATAATCTGTTAAATCTAGATTGTTGTTTTTTTCGTTTACTGAAAAAATGTTTTCAGTATGTATCTAAAAATAAAAATCATTCAAAATTACGCACATTTTTCGGCCGACCTAAACAATTTCCACTGTAATCATTATTTTATAACAAATGGGCCGGACTTACGCTAATCTAATAATAAGTAACGATATTTTATCGTATTTAGACGACACAGATTTAGTATAAAATCAACGTCATGCGAAAATAAAAATCGTTCAAATCTACACGCTTTAATTAAATTAAATTATTTCCATTCATCGAAGTAGTTGAACAGGTATAAAAGGTTATTTACTTATTTCATAAAAGCTTTCTTTACAGAGATCTAATTATGAAAATGGTGTTGAAAATGAATAATATAATCATAAAGATATATAAAGATTTGTTTCTATTAGTAACTCCTTCTCTTATATCTTCTTTATTAAAAACGATACGTCATAAGAGGCATATAAATTATGTAATCATTTAAACCAAATGATACGGACCGTATCATTAGAAAGTGAACAAACCTTAAAAGAAATCTCAATCGAGAAATGAATTAATACTATATAATTTTTTCATTCCACTAAATAGTGTAATGGGGCTCTTTCTTAATATTTATTAACTGTTTCTTATTTATTAACTCTTTCTTAATATTTGTCGTCTTTCAACGCTCCATCCCAAAAAAAAATATTATACCCACGAAATTTAGAGCAATTATTTGTACTCGTATGTACTTTTATCATACCTGCATTAAGCCAGAATTTTTTATTCCATCCTCTTATTTTTTAGTTACATACGCAGTAATAGATAAAAATGATGATGGAAATTTTCAATTAATCGATAGTAGCTTCAAACAATACATTTGAACAGCTATACCGATCTCTAGTTGGAACGAACAGAAATTTTTCTTCGACTTCACAGTTCTTGTTTCTGTATTATGTTTGGCTTATATTTTCTTCATATTTTTTTTTAATATTAAATTTCAAGTTAGGTTTTCAAACTTACTTGTTTTTTAGGACAATGCATCAATTCCATATTTTTTTTTGTCTTCAGTCATTTGACTAGTTTGATGCAGCTCTCCAAGATTCCCTATCTAGTGCTAGTCGTTTCATTTCAGTATACCCTCTACATCCTACATCCCCAACAATTTGTTTTACATATTCCAAACGTGGCCTGCCTACACAATTTTTCCCTTCTACCTGTCTTTCCAATATTAAAGCGACTATTCCAGGATGCCTTAGTATGTGGCCTATAAGTCTGTCTCTTCTTTTAACTATATTTTTCCAAATGCTTCTTTCTTCATCTATTTGCCGCAATACCTCTTCATTTGTCACTTTATCCACCCGTCTGATTTTTAACATTCTCCTATTTCAAAAGCTTCTAATCTTTTCTTCTCAGATACTCCGATCGTCCAAGTTTCACTTCCATATAAAGCGACACTCCAAACACACACTTTCAAAAATCTTTTCCTGACATTTAAATTAATTTTTGATGTAAACAAATTATATTTCTTACTGAAGGCTCGTTTATCTTGTGCTATTCGGCATTTTATATCGCTCCTGCTTCGTCCATCTTTAGTAATTCTACTTCCCAAATAACAAAATTCTCCTACCTTCATAATCTTTTCTCCTCCTATTTTCACATTCAGCGGACCGCTGAATGTGAAAATAGGAGGAAAGATGGACCATCTTTGTTATTTCTACTACATTTCATTACTTTTGTTTTGTTCTTGTTTATTTTCACGCGATAGTTCTTGCGTAGGACTTCATCTATGCCGTTCATTGTTTCTTCTAAATTCTTTTTACTCTCAGCTAGAATTACTATATCATCAGCAAATCGTAGCAGCTTTATCTTTTCACCTTGTACCGTTACTCCGAATCTAAATTGTTCTTTAACATCATTAACTGCTAGTTCCATGTAAAGATTAAAAAGTAACGGCGACAGGGAACATCCTTGTCGGACTCCCTTGCTTATTACGGCTTCTTTCTTATGTTCTTCAATTGTTACTGTTGCTGTTTGGTTCCTGTACATGTTAGCAATTGTTCTTCTATCTCTGTATTTGTACCCTAATTTTTTTTAAATGCTGAACATTTTATTCCAGTCTACGTTATCGCTCTATAAACGTTATATTTCTAGGTCTATAAATGCCAAGTATGTCGGTTTGTTTTTCTTTAATCTTCCTTCTACTATTAATCTGAGGCCTAAAATTGCTTCCCTTGTCCCTATACTTTTCCTGAAACCAAATTGGTCTTCTCCTAACACTTCCTCCACTCTCCTCTCAATTCTTCTATGGAATTCTATTCTATAGAATTCCATATAACAACGTAAAATCTACAGTCTGCATATCGGGTTAATATTCTGATAATTTTCTCCAATTTCCCTTATGAGCATAACAAATACCTCCGATTTTTCTTTATCACTTTTCTTTAGTTTCAATATTTCATATCCACTTTAAACCCAGAAGAATAATTACGTTAATCCTAGAAATGTTGATCAATCTCTCAACCTACAAAAAGTTTTTCAAATAAGACTGAAAGTTGTTTTTTTTTTTTAAGAATTAGTTTTCGTTTAAATTTTTTTATTAATTCATAATTATATTTTGGATATTCATTGCATCTTCCTTGTTTTAAACCCCATTAAGCACAACTTCATCCCTTGTTGGTGAAACATTTAGATATTACATCAACCGATCAGCATAGAGAGAGATATGTTGTTAATTTGAATCTAACAAAAAAAAAGCGGTCACCGACAGCGTCAAGCAGATATTAGTGATAAAAATAATTTATACAACCGATCCTCGAAATATCAATCTTCTACTCGGAGGCTGACGGTTTAACGAAAGCGTAACGTTGTAATAGTTCAACTCTTAAGATGTGCAATATGAAAAAAAATTAATTAAAAACAATAAAAAACCAAAATATGAGAGAAAAAAAAAATGAGATGATTAAAACTAGATTCAATTTTGCGAAAAATTACTATCACGATTAAGGTTAAAATAAAAAGAATTAAATAAGTTAATAAAAGTTAAACGCACTGTAACACAAGGCTAATTAAATTTCAAAAACGATTAAATTTTTTAGTAATGATAAAAGATAATTTATTTTAGTTATTATCTTTATTTTTACGATAGATAATATAATTTTAAAAAAAACAATAATAGATCAGTTAAATAACTTAACAGATTTTGCAACTGCACATTTACATATTTTTTTAATCACTGTCAAATAAATATGTGTACGCCGAACATACATATTCGTTATTGAAAAAAAAAAAATTATCGGTGCGAAAAACCTTCATTCAATACACGTAACACACATCTAGGATTGTCATCGCACCACACAGAAGAGCAGCAGCTCACGTGAATATTAGGGTGGTTTGGAAAATATATAACATATTTTTTTGAAGTTTATTTTCAGTAATGCATAAATTACAAAAGAACATTCGTGAACATTTTTTTTATCTCATATTGTAGCTTAAAATCTTTTTATCATAAACTATTTAAATTACTTCTCCCGTTCCTTTCCGTTCAGATGTAATCTTTAAACCTCAAGATATCATCTAGTACATTAAACATTTTGAATTATCTGTTTCATATATTTTAATCTTTATCAACCCAACTGTGTTTTTTTCTTTCTTCGCTTCATTCAAGTAATAAATAAAATAATTTTCGGCATCTAACTAAATTATTAACAGACTTAATTCTTCTGATTTCGATAATTTTGTTTTATTAAGCGTTTTATTCTTCCGTATTCATAATCGTAAACCTTTACGTATTTCGTACCCCCATCTACCTTTTAACATTGTTCCGAACCACTCCTACGTAAAATGAAAATCTCGATACAAATATTAACAAGAGATCTTTCCAAATACATTACTTTATATTAGAGACTACAATGTTGCACTCAACACACAATAAGGATCCTACATTTAATAAAAAGTTAGAACACACAAACCAATACTAGAAGTAAAAAATAACCTAATCACAATAACGTTTGTATTATTTTTGCGGGTTGCAGTTTATTTGAAGAATATCTGTAATTAGGTAACGACAGATATAAAAGAAAAGTTTTTCCCAGTAAATTAATTGCAATTAAATTATTTTTTAATTTTACCTATTCTATTGTTTTAACTATCGCATGAAAATAAACAAGAACAAAACAAAAGTAATGAAATGTAGTAGAAATAACAAAGATGGACCACTGAATGTGAAAATAGGAGGAGAAAAGATTATGGAGGTAGAAGAATTTTGTTATTTGGGAAGTAGAATTACTAAAGATGGACGAAGCAGGAGCGATATAAAATGCCGAATAGCACAAGCGAAACGAGCCTTCAGTAAAAAATATAATTTGTTTACATCAAAAATTAATTTAAATGTCAGGAAAAGATTTTTGAAAGTATATGTTTGGAGTGTCGCTTTATATGGAAGTGAAACTTGGACGATCGGAGTATCTGAGAAGAAAAGATTAGAAGCTTTTGAAATGTGGTGCTATAGGAGAATGTTAAAAATCAGATGGGTGGATAAAGTGACAAATGAAGAGGTATTGCGGCAAATAGATGAAGAAAGAAGCGTTTGGAAAAATATAGTTAAAAGAAGAGACAGACTTATAGGCCACATACTAAGGCATCCTGGAATAGTCGCTTTAATATTGGAAGGACAAGTAGAAGGAAAAAATTGTGTAGGCAGGCCACGTTTGGAATATGTAAAACAAATTGTTAGGGATGTAGGATGTAGAGGGTAGCGCTAGATAGGGAATCTTGGAGAGCTGCATCAAACCATTCAAATGACTGAAGACAAAAAAAAAAAAAATTTTTTTTTTAAATCTATTGATGATTTTGATAATTTTTTTCTAATTATTATTCCAGCTCTCAATAAAGATATGAAAATATCTTTAATTCATTATGTTTTAGATAAAATTATTACGGTAAGGATCCTAACTTTAATAATGAAATAAGACACTGTTCTTAAGAAAAAATACATATATCACTAAAGGGTAAATAGATGTCAATAGGTTAAGATATCTTTAAATATAAAACCCTTTGACGTTGTTTGAAGAAAAGTAGATGTAAGAAAATCCGTACTGTATTCTGCGCTTTTAGATATAAAGCGAACGTGGAAATTTCCCATAATTCCTATAGGCTATATTTAAATGAACAGTAATTAATAAAAATATAACGGAAATAAGAAGCTTTAATAAGGCCTAAAACTCAATTTTTCCATCAAACGGTCTAAAAAATATAACTCGTGAAAATCAAGTTTGTGTTTTTCATTTCGTAATACTACGCTAGACTTATTTTCAACGTAAAAGCACTTAGTAATGATAAAAGATAATTTATTTTAGTTATTATCTTTATTTTTACGACAGATAATATATATATATATATATATATATAAACAATAATAGATCAGTTAAATAACGTAACAGATTTTGCAACTGCACAAATGCATATTTCTTTAATCACTGCCAAATAAATATGTGTACGCCGTACAAACATATTCGTTATTGAAAAAACACCTTTCGTTGTTTGCATAAACACCTTTCTTATTTCATCCGTTTAATGTACGATAATAAAATATATTTTATACATTACTGTAACGCAATTTTCTCACAATCGTTCACCTCTCTATCTTCACCTTCTCCGAAATAATGAACAGGTAATAATCATTATTTCACTTAAACCGTAGAAATAAATAAATAAAATTAAAACGTAGAGAAAAATACAAAACCGTTAGCGGAACATACATTTTTTTTTAAGTAATTAAACATAACATCAATAATTCGCTAAATCAAAGACTCTACCCCCTGAAGAGGTGCAGGGCCAAATCAAGTATTCCACAAACAACAATCAACAGTAAAAAACAGAACGATAAAGGATCAGAAAATAATTAGCTACCCGACCGCCTTTAAAGACTCAAATTAATAAATATGAGATACTCATTACAGCCGGATCGATAGCGACAAAATCCCGTACGTTAAAAATTTTAAACGATCCACTTCGCAACAAGTAAATTATGGATTGTACCTTCCTACTCAAAACTGTTCTTTTGATTCTCTTACTCGTTTTTCAAAAAGCTCTTTTTAAAAATACTGAGGGATACGTTACATTATAGTATTTTACATTAATCAAACTCAAATATTAACTTAATTTTAAGATTACTCATTTTACTGGCGGGATGTGATCTCCATCGCTTAATATTTTAGACTTTCTTCTAACCGGAACGTATTTATTATACTCTATAACTTCAACTATCTGTTTTATATAAATATTTGTATTCTTCTACATTTTTACCTATACATTCTTTTATCACCGAATTACATAAACCAGAATTTGTAAATTTGTGGCCCATCGACCTAGTTCGTCTTTTTACAAGGTGCTGCCATAAATTTCTCACTTCTCTATAAGAGGTTTCAAGACGTCTTCTTATTTTTCCTATTGTTCATATTTCACTTTTATAAAACGTTACGGTAAACAGAAATCTTTTCAACATCTAATTCTTACATCTCTGTTTGACGGGACAAATTTATTTTTAGCGTGAAAGCTCTACTTTTTTTGTAAGTACGAGTATTATTTTATCGATGTTTTTTAATATTTTATTACATCTTAAAAGGTAAAATTCTTTCTTTTGACATATTATCCCCAGTTATTCTCCTTTCTATCTAGTTAATTACCTTTGTTATACGTTTATTCATTTACAGGCTGAATTTCTCAACAGAGTTTAGAAAAATATAATTTCTAAGATATAAAATTCACAATAAAATTAAAACAGATGCTCGTAAAAAACGGAATCAAATAAAAGAGAATCGTTTATAATTCATTGAAATTACCTATTCACCATCTTCAAAGGTAAATAAATCAGGTAGTAAAAATTAATTCGATTATTAAATTTAAGTACAAAAGTAAATGTAAAAAAATTATTTAACTTCTTCTAAGAAATAAAATTACTATTCTGTTTCTATTTTTTTTTTTTAACTATTCTTCATTCTGAATTTGTTACATTAATAAAAAAAACGAATTTTATTTATCAATCGAAAAAACTATAATTTTGATACAGTAGAATTATCACGTATTAAAAATTATTAAACAATAACTAATCGAGATAGCAAATAAATTAATTTATAAATATTATAATTTCAGTGAGCAAATCCATCCTATATCGTTAACGAAAAATTAGGTCGTCATGCGGAGCTTAATATTTGTAAGTCGAGGATACGTTTTTTGAAAACATCGCGGTGTAGTTAAACACGTTTGCAGTATACGGAAGGTAATTCCTATATTGGGGAAGAAGGAGACATTTCCAAAAACAGGTCCAGCCGTACACCAAACACCTTTAAGGTAATCAGCTTATCGGCCAAAACGAGAATCGTCAATAACTTAAAAATCTTTTTTCTTACAATTTAGAAACCACGCAGGGTAAACTTCTCCACCCGTTATTAAATACATACGTAAAATTCATTATATAAATAACCTTGAGGATTAAGTAGTAAGGAAAAGCGAGGGATGAATAAAAACGGTAAAAAATTACAGGTACTTCGGGATCGGGACCTGGCGACAGAGAACTGGAAGACAGTGGAAATATAAAAAAAGGAAGGAACGACAAAGAAACCTTTAAAGAGAAAGAAATTACTATGTAGTAATGAGTATCTGCTATGTAATAACAAGTTAAGGAAGAGGTTGGCCGATTGCTATGTGTGGAATGTCTTGTTATCGTACGGAAATGAAGCGTGGTCAAAAGGGAGAGAAGCTGGAATGAAGCTTTTGAGATGTGAATATGAAGAAAGTAAGATGAACGAGGAATATAAAGTGAGGAACGAGGAAGTAATGAGTGGTAAAGTGAGGAATGAGAACTTTCTTCAATAACACGATTAAACAAGAAAGAGCATTCATGCGGGAAGTACTCTAAAGAAAAGGAAATCGGTTAGGACAATTGTTTATAGGAAGTGAATCATAAGGGTCAGTAGAAAGAGATAGGTAACGAGGAAGAAAAAGGATGAAAAGTTAATAGATGAGGTGAAGACTGGAAACGAGGAGCGAAGAAAAAACGGATGAGATCAGCGGTGGCGTAAGGAATTACCGCTAAGCAGAACACCAAATAATGATAATTACACGAAAATAATTTTATTGTCTAATTTAATAGAGATATATTGTTATTTTTTAACATTAAATGACAATTTTTTTTTAAGCAAAGATTGCACATTCGTACTTAAACTGTAAACATAACAGTTTTAATTTTATAAAAATCAGACGACTCGATTCATATTTATGGAGGCCAAAAAATATCTGATAGCCCAATATTGTATTTTAAAAACTCGTTCTGATTTTTTGAGGAAGCCCTCCTAAGAGAGACATTATATTGGAATACAAGGGAGCATAATAAATATTAAATAATGATTATAAGATTTATTTATTGTTTTTATGAACTTAGAGCAAACAGTACGAATTAATTTTAAAGCGAATGAATCAGTTTTATCACCCGAAGAGAATTATCAATTAATCTAATTTTATCTTGCCTATTAATCAGGAATGTCAGGAGTAGATCCGTCAACATTATTTCCAATCGGTACAAAATAACGAATCTAATATTTTCTAACGATTAGAAGCGCGTTCATTTCTTAAATACTTCTTTTATCCATACACCTGAAAAGAAAAATCAGTTTCAACAATACGCTTGCGAATAATGCCCACCTCCACAAAAATAGTTTATTTATGAAATTAAACTAAATTATATCGATTTCTCGACTATTGATCTCGGTTTCTACGAGTAGTCGCATGCATTTTCTATCGGGCAATCTTCTTCGAAAGATTTTCAATATACGGTAAACCAAAACAGAATGATAGCAATCGTTCTCGTCATCCCAAAATGATAACATAAATTACATCATCGACGATACTCGATATCCATAATTGAATTTTCTACGGGCTGTTGAAATTTGGAACGACAAATGATGCGTGCAGTTTTGGATAATTTCTGACAATCGGATGTAACGAGGCGATGCGTAAATTTACAAACAAGACCAATACGCTTCCGTACCTCACCAACTATCGTATTTATCAGCTACGTTCTCTTTGTAAAGGTCTACGTAAGGCAGCCTTCAGATTAATTGGATGATATCCTATTAAACGAATGGTATGAGGAAGAACCTACAAAGTGAAATTAGCATTAACCGTTACGCTAAAAGAAGTCTTACATTAAATTATCATCAATAATTATGGGAAATTACTACAGTTATGAGAACAGAAGTGAAAGTCGCCTACGCCACTGTACGGTATCCAACTGCATTCCAACCATCCCTACTAAATCCGTAACGCTAATCGCCTTTTATCCAGGCAACGTTAAGACACGTAAACAGGTTTTAAATAAACGCCGCGGCCCGTAACTGGATGCACATCTAAAAATCATTGTTAAACATCAGAAAGAAGAATAAAATGAAAAAATTACAGCGTCTGTTATTAAAAAAAAATCAAAGACTGCCCTCATATCGTAATCCATAGTAATCTTTTCCTCCAGAAATAACAGGAACGTTTTTCTACCTAACCTATGAAAAACCGTTATATTAAAAAAGGAGAACATTTATTTAATCGATAATTAAATAATTTATATGTAAATATTAAATATATATATTTATTTATGTATAAATACGATATTTAATTTTATAAGATTTTACAATATTTAACTTTATCCAAGATAGATTTTGGTCGTACTGATTACGCCCTAATAATTAACTCGGCGGCTAGGGACCGTGAGGTGGCCTCCATTATCTGCTGGTCGGTTCCCCAGATGATGAGGGATGGGCACAGTCGGGCGGTGTGTTTTTCAGGATCATCGGGGCGAGTTGAACGACTATTGCGCCGCACAGTTGAATATTTCAGTCGACGGATTGAAAAGAAACACTTTGTGCACCTGCTAGTGTCGATGCAGAAGGATGTCAGCAGGAAACGGCCGGTAGGCCCGCCGACATCCTTCTGCATCGACACTAGCAGTAAAAGGAGCTGCGTGCCAGGTGAAGTCGGGGAACTCTCCGCGCGTAAGGGTCAGGGTGAAGATCTTCACATCCGCGTGCGGGCCGATAGTGGTGCTGCTGAACGGATAAGCAAGGATATTTCTACGAAGGTCGAGGGTACCACTGCGGCTCTGACAGGGAACGGTGGCATAAGGGTCCACGTCCTTATTAAGGATAAGGATGTACTCACCAGTCAGGATGAGTTCATTATGGAGTTTCGGACACTCACACGAGAGTCAGTGTCGATCGAAGTTATGTCCAAGCGACCCTATGATGCGACGCAGGTGGTCATTGTGGCCGTGCCCCCCCCATCCTTGCGGATAAAATATTGGCTGATGGAAGCATCCGTATTGGATGGGTGGCTTGTTGGGTTACGAGACAATCATTTGACGACCTTTGGGTTCGCTGCTGGAAGCCAGGACACAGGGCCCGTTCGTGTACCGGGCCAAATCGTAGTGGCCGCTGTTTCACCTGAGGTGAGGCCGGTCATTTACGGAAGGACTGCCGGCGAGAGTCTCGGTGATCTTCCTGTCGGTTGCATGGACATGTACCCGGGGGTAGGGGATGCAAGGCTTCACCTACGATATGAAGATGCGGCGCCTGCTCAGTGCTGATGGCCGTGAGTGGGGGTGGTTAACTCCATCCAGGATGGTGGGAGGCTCCCGCGTCACACCATCAATGATCGGACGGGAACTCTTTCGCAGCGCCTCTGGGAAGTGAATAGTCCCGCTGAGGGATCTCGTTGGGGGTTTTCCATTAAAGGCAGGGCATTAAGACCGGAATCCCGGTGAGGGAACTACTTTGGAGTCCTCTCATCAGGGGCGTGGCATGTACTGCAAGACCGAGTCACGGCTATGCGGGCGGGACCTTGTGTTCTGCCAAGGTAGTTCGAGGCGAAGGCACCCTCCGGAGCTGAGTTATACTTAGATGGTTCTTCCGGCTCCGGGGGACGGGGTAAAAGAAGGTGAAAAAAAAATTGTAACAAATATTTATATTACGTAATTACACTGCGGTATCAAAAGAAATTCTATTAAGAAATACGGAAAAGGGTTTACATTTATATCTCGCCAACTGCTAAAAATTAGACCGT